>NC_090650.1:340011247-340333747 GCF_040937935.1 Hyperolius riggenbachi | reverse complement strand
AGCGGATCTGGAGGTGTGTTTAGCTTACAGGGACAACAATGGGTGATTTGCATATTTCAGCAGTGATGCACTGGGAGGAATCTCAGAACTCACTCGTCTCCAACCTGAATTATTGCAAATACTTCCTGTTTTAAGAAAGCAAATGTTTGTGATCTAATTTCTGATATGTTGTACATTACTAAGTAACATTATTATAAAAGGTGGGCATTAACCCCTTCGGGACCGGCTGCCTACCCCTCCCCCCACTTAAGGACCAGGTATTTTACATACGGGGGGGGGGGTGCATTTTGGAGGGGGGTCAGGCAGCCGGATCCCTACTGTGGGCACTTTGGTATGCCCCCCCCCCCCCCGCCTGAGTGACCAGATGTCCCCCGTATTGATGGCAGCCTTTACTCACCTCCCAGGCTCCAACGATGAGGCCCCTACCGCCACGGTAGGCTTCCCCCCTACCGCCGCAGCTCTGTAAGTGATCACTATGATCCTCCGGCGATGGCTGCTGATCACTGAGGGGATATGTCAGCTGTCATATGACAGCTTAATCTCCCCTCTCCAGTGCACACTATCGCTTCGGGACGGTTCTTTAGCACGGACGTTGAATCAACGTCCAGTCAGGGCAGCAGCACCACCTGCTGGACGTAGATTCAACCTACGTCGGTCCCCAAAAGGTTAAGGATTAACCACTTCGTCCACAGGTCAGTAGATACACGTCCTCTGGGACTTCATCTAAGCCACAGGTCAGTAGATATACGTCTTGTAGCAGAAGCAGTGCTGTGCAGGATTGGGCTTGCTCCTGTGCACATTTCTGGCACTATCTGATGCAGCACTAATTGGTGAATAGGAATATAAGTTTCCTGAGCAAATGAGATTGATTTTTACTATTAAAAATACTTGTATTTTCTCATTTCATAGTGAAAAACACACTCTGTAGCATTATTTCAGAATCAAATATCTTCACCATAAATTGTGACAGGAACATAATCTAAGTTTTGTGATAAGCAGTAAGAATTGCCAAACAAAATGTGTGTTTTTTATCTACAGTAGCACTTTTTATTTTTAAACTGGAATTGGTAAAACTGAAAAATACATGTTTTTTCTATTTTTTTTTCTTTGTTTTCCCATTAAAATTCATAGAAAACAAAATAGTTTGAGGGAAAAAATGGCATACAATGAAAGCCTAGTTTGTCTTGAAATAAACAATATATATTTCATTTCTGTGTCATAAGTAGGGATAAAGTTATTTCTGATTAAATTGGGACATAGCTAAACTGTCAAAACTGCTCTGGTCAATAAGTACAAAACAAGGTCTGGATGCGAAGTGGTTAAGGTTAGTGCTAGACTTGGGGGTGTGAGTAATGAGTATTAGAGGAGTGGTAATATTAGGGAAAGGTGAAAGACTAAGGTTACTATTAGGGCTAAGTAGAGAATTACAGAATGAAGATCAGTTAAAGCCCAATTAAACCAAAAAAAAAAGTCAGAGTACTAAAACAGGCATGTTTCCTAGGGTTAACCAGAAGTATTACTTTTAAAAATGAGCTTTAAAAATGGAAACTATCCCTTGTGTAGCTATACACCCTGGTGGTGGGAGCACTGGGATCCCCCTGCACTGCCCTTTTGGTGTTCAGGTCGGCGCTTCCATTGAAGCAAAGGGGGCAATTTCCCCAGGGCCCCGACCACTCTAGGGCTACCCACACCACTGGTCCACCCAGGTGGTCCCCCGCTAATTCACTGACCCTGTAGCCCCCGGGCCCGCATGTTTTATAGCTGCCTCCTGCCTGCGCAGCATTGTAACAACTCACCTGTCCCAGCGGCTGCTCCTTTCTGATCTCCATCTTCAGCCACACTGCCTGTGCTGCCAGTGCATGTGCGCCAGGCAGCGGGTACGAAACATGCTGTGCCGGGGGTAAAAGGGGTCAGTGAATCAGCAGGGACTACCTGAGCAGCCCTGTGGAGGGAGGCTCCGGGGGCTCTTTGCTTGATGGGGGTAGGGTGGGGGGGGGGCTTCAGCTACTTTTGCTCTGGGGCCCCCCTGTGGCTTACCCTGGCCCTGTTGGTGTTGCATGTAGAGTGGGGGTCCTGGGTGGCAGCAGAGCCTGGGGCCCCCGCCTCTCGTGGTATACGAGAAAAATAGCCATAGGGGGACTTCGGCACAGGATACAGTAGATATGTAAAATAAAGGAGAAACACAATCGAGAGCCCCCAATAGTGTAGTATTGATGATTAAGGAATGCCAAGGTAGCAGCAAATAGAAATATACTCACAAGTATGGGTTGCCGGGTTCAGGCAACCACTTAAAGCACTTATGGGGATATTAGGCCTGTCCCCACTCAGGCTAAAAAGTCGCTCTCTGTAGAAGGAAAGAAGGGATAACAGTAATTGCAATAAAATATGGAAATAGAGGCGCCAGCAGAGTAAAAATTGATCATAGGTAAAAACAGATAAAAGTTTGGGGGCAAGGATGGACTTACTGTTAGGATTCTCTTCAGTCCCTGTTGACCCTCCCACGAAGGAAGAGGCGTTACCCAGTAGTGGAGTCTAGGTGACCACGGGTCTTCACCCACACTCCCTTGAGGGGAGTGCAGGACCACAACCCCAGGAGGGGGATGTGGAGCTTCGCTGCCTAGTGCCCTACCAGGTCACTACTGGGATTGCCTCAGCGAGTGGTCGGGAGAACAGGTGACACTGATTGTGGAGTAGACTTGGTCCGAGGGAGGCTGGAGATTCCAAGGCAGGTGGAGTATGCTGAAGTCGAGATAACAAGCCAGTGGTCGGGGCAGGCGGAGATCAACGGTGGTCGGGGTCACAAGCCAGGGGTCGGGGCAGGCAGCAGACAGAGAATATCCAGTAGGCAGAGCAGAAGTCGGGGCCGGCAGAGATCAAGCAGTAGTCGGGGTCACAAGCCAAAGGTCACAGCGGAAGATCAGGATCAGTAAGCAGGAACAAGGTTCACCAACAGGGAGACAAGCTGTCAGAACGAGCAGCACTGCATCTAAGGGCAGTGCTGCTTATATACCCTAGATTGGCGCCAGAATTAACGCTCTGCACATGCGCAGAACGTGTGCCTCCGTTTGCGCGTGCGCGCGCACATGCGTACGCGCGCCCGCCGCTACTGCGCACGCGCGCGGCCTAATGCGCGCGCAGCATCTTGTGCGCATGCGCACTGCGCGCCACGCCGCGCGCCGCTCAGAACAACAAAGTTTATGCCAATGAGGCCCTACGCGTGCGCACACGCGATAATCTACTGGGACGCTGCAGATGGCCGCCATGGTGAGTGTAACATTGCCCCCCCCGAGGGGCAACCTCCGGGTGCCCCTAGGACCTGGCTTGTCAGGGAATCTCTGGTGAAATCTTCTTATTAGTAAGGGGGCATGTATATTAGTAGCGGGTTCCCAGGAGTTCTCTTCAATTTCAAAACCTTTCCACTTGATCAAGTACTGCAGGGAATTTCTTACCCGCCTGCTATCCAATATTTTCTCCACCTCAAATTCTTCAGACCCCTCGACAAGAATTGGTTGAGGCGGCTCAGAGGAACGACCGGGAAACGTGTTGGGTAAAACCTTCTTTAAGCAGGAGACATGGAACACCGGGTGAATTCGAAGTGAAGCTGGCAGATTCAATTTAACTGTTACCGGATTGATCCTTTGTACCACAGGAAAAGGACCGATAAACCTAGGAGCAAACTTCTTAGAGGGGCAGTAGAGTTTAAGGTTAGTAGTGGAAAGCCATACTAGATCCCCAGGAGATAAGTCTGGTCCTCTTCTTCTGTGTCTATTGGCAGACCCTTTACTTCTTTCCTGAGTCTGTTGCAGAACACTGTGAACCATGTCAAAGTTCCGTTTAATATTTGAAATTCTTTCCAGTACTCCCGGACAATCAGAAGAAACATCCAGGCCAGGCAGAAACGTGGGGTGTATTCCATAGTTAATGAAGAATGGTGACTGATGGGTGGATGAGTGAACCGAATTATTGAAGGCAAACTCAGCGGTGGCCAACAGGGAATACCAGTCGTCCTGGGAAGCAGCAGTGAAGCATCGGATATATTGCTCCAATGTTTGATTCGTCCTCTCTGTTTGACCGTTGGTCTGTGGATGGTACCCTGAAGAGAGGGACAGTTTGATTTGGAGACCCTTGCAAAGTTCTTGCCAAAACCGTGAAGTAAATTGTGACCCCCGGTCGGACACGATATTGGATGGCAGACCATGAAGTCGCACTATTTCTTGGATAAAAACTCGGGCAGTCTCTGCGGCTGAGGGAACTTGTTTCAACGGAAGAAAGTGGGCCATTTTAGAAAAGCGATCCACCACGACCAGAATAGTTGTGAATCCCTCTGAAGGGGGTAGATCCACTATAAAATCCATTGTGATGTCGCTCCATGGCCGGGTTGGGACCGGAAGAGGGTTCAAGAGGCCCCAGGGACGGGTACGAAGATTCTTAGAGCGGGCACATGTTTCACAGGATGTAACGTAGGATTTACAGTCCTTGACCAGTTCGGGCCACCAAAACTTTCTTTGTAAGAGTTCCTGTGTCCTGTGAACCCCAAAGTGTCCTGCTAATTTATTGTCATGGCAGGCCTGAAGAACCAGCATACGTGTGTCGGTAGGAACGAAGATCTTGTCCTGAAAGTAATAGAGGCCTTCCTTACTTGGTAGATCCGGAGGCGTACTGAGTTGAGAGGAAGCCTGTTTGATGAGTTCCAGGACATTAGACTGTAATAATAGAAACTGTTGTGGAGAAAGAATTGTTTCGGGTGCTGGATCAGGTACCGCCTCAGGTTGAAACATTCTTGATAGTGCATCCGGCTTAACGTTTTTGGACCCAGGGCGATAGGTCAAGTGGAAGTTGAACCTGGAAAAGAAGAGCGACCACCGAGCCTGACGTGGTCTTAACCTCTTGGCTGAACGTAGGTATTCCAGGTTCTTGTGGTCTGTCAGGATTAGGATTGGTTGCTCTGCTCCTTCTAGAAGGTATCTCCATTCCTCAAAAGCGGCCTTAATGGCAAGAAGCTCCCGGTCCGCAACATCGTAGTTCCTTTCAGCCGTGTTTAGTTTTCGGGAAAAGAACGCCACTGGGTGGAGAATGGATCTTGGACCAAACCGCTGAGACAAGACAGCTCCCACAGCGACCTCTGAGGCGTCCACCTCCAGAACGAAAGCCTTAGCAGGATCAGGATGTTTTAAGATAGGTGCGGATGTGAAACAAGACTTCAGTTTCTCGAAGGCAGACTGAGCAGCAGGAGTCCACTTAAACGCACGAGCCGTGCTGGTCAACTGGGTGATAGGAGCCACAATCTGGGAGAAATTCTTAATAAATTTCCTGTAGAAATTAGCAAAGCCAATAAAGCGTTGGACGGACTTACGATCCACAGGTGTTGGCCAGTCTAGGATAGCTGTGACCTTCTGAGGGTCCATCTCAACTCCTCCTGGAGAGATCTTCAGGCCTAGAAACTGTATATTAACTTGGTCGAATTCACATTTTTCCGGCTTTGCATATAATCCATGAACGCGGAGACGAGCTAGAACCCTTCTTACATGAAGGTGATGCTCTTCCAGGGATGAAGAGAAGATGAGGATGTCATCCAGGTATACTACCACGAAAGTGGTCGATAAAGTCCCTGAAGATGTCGTTGACAAAATGTTGGAATGTAGCTGGAGCGTTGCATAATCCGAAAGGCATTACTAGATATTCAAAGTGACCAAACCGGGAACGAAAGGCTGTCTTCCACTCGTCCCCTTCTCGGATTCTGATCAGATTGTAAGCTCCACGCAAGTCCAATTTGGAAAAGATACAGGCGGACTGGAGTCTCCGGAACAAGTCGGGCATTAATGGAAGAGGATAGCGATTCTTGATGGTGATCTTATTGAGCTCCCGATAATCGACGCAGGGCCGTAAAGAACCATCCTTCTTCTCAACAAAGAATATTCCGGCCCCTGCAGGAGAGGTAGACGGACGGATGAAACCCTTGGTGAGATTCTCTTGAATGTACTCCTTAAGAACTAGAGTCTCGGGCTCGGATAAAGGGTACGTTCTTCCGAAGGGAATGGGAGCTCCTGGTTGAAGATCAATGGGGCAGTCATAGGATCGGTGCGGAGGTAAGGCATCTGCTTTGGATTTGTCGAATACATCCAGGAAATCATGGTAGACTGCAGGAATAATGTCTCTCTGGGGAGAGTTCATACAGAACAAAGTTCCTGCACGAGGGAAGCAGGAACGCAGACAATAATCTGACTGGAATGCGACTTCATGAGAGACCCAATTGACAGCAGGGTTATGAGTTTTTAGCCACGGCATTCCAAGGATCACTGGAAATAAAGGAGAAGGCAACAGATCAAAACTCAGATATTCCTGATGTTCCTCTTGAATGGTAACCAGAAGTGGCAGGGTTTCAGTGGTAATAGGACCGGAACCAATGGCAGATCCATCTGCCAACTGGATGACCAGGGGTTGGCGCTTACGGCAGGTAGGGAGCTGGAGCTGTTGCGCCAACTGGATGTCCAAGAAACATGAGCAGGCTCCAGAGTCCACGATGGCTTTAATCATAACGCTCCTTCCTTGGGGGCCCTGTAACGAGAGAGTGAGCGGAATATGAGAGGAGGCAAGCGGGGGAGCAGGAGAACCACTTGCACATATTAGAAAGTCAAGCTCACCAGGTGGTCTGATCGGGCAGTTGATCCGGAAGTGCCCAGAAGCTCCACAATATAAGCACAGATTGGCAGATCTTCGACGCTGTCTTTCCTCCAGCGAGAGAGCGGGCCGGGCTAGACCTATCTGCATAGGCTCGGGCTCGTCCAAACCAGGGGAAATGGACGGTGGAGGGATAACAGCAGGTCTCGGGCTGGGTAGACTCCAAGCTGGTCGAGGAGCTCCGGCCCTTTCGGAACGTCGCTCTCTGAGGCGTCTGTCGATCTGTATAGCCAGCTGGATGAGATCCTTAAGAGAATCCGGAACCCCCACCCGGGCCAGCTCGTCTTTAAGGGTGTTAGAGAGTCCCTGCCGAAACTGGAACCTTAGGGCAGAATCGTTCCACGAGACATCCGCTTCCCAGCGGCGGAACTCCAACACATAATCCTCGACTGGTCTTCTGCCCTGCCGAAGGGACTGGAGGGCGCTCTCCGCAGAAGCGGCTCTACCGGGATCATCATAGATCTCTGCCATGGTCTCAAAGAACAAATCAAGGCTTAGTAGTGCTGGATGACGTTGCTCCACCAAACGAAGGGCCCACGCCTGGGGTTCCCCTTGAAGAAGGGATATCACAGCTCCTACCTTGATTTCTTCACTGGCAAAAGTCCTAGGTAACAGGGAAAAATGCAGACGGCAGGCACTTTGAAACCATCGGAATTTGGAGCGATCCCCTGAGAAACGTTCAGGCAGAGGTAAACGAGGTTCAGGAGGAGCAGCAACTGCACCCTCTCCGACTGGAGGAGGAACCACCGGGGCAGCCGCGGGCACAGCAGGAGGGACTGTAGCGGCATCAGCAACAGGCCCAGTACCTCGGAGTTGGTCCCGGATCTCCTGATAACCCTTCTGGACTTCATCCATAGAAACACGTAGTTGTGTCACAAGGTCATAAAGAATCTCCACGGGAGAACGAGTTCCACCAGTGTCCATCTTGGCTGCTCGTTACTGTTAGGATTCTCTTCAGTCCCTGTTGACCCTCCCACGAAGGAAGAGGCGTTACCCAGTAGTGGAGTCTAGGTGACCACGGGTCTTCACCCACACTCCCTTGAGGGGAGTGCAGGACCACAACCCCAGGAGGGGGATGTGGAGCTTCGCTGCCTAGTGCCCTACCAGGTCACTACTGGGATTGCCTCAGCGAGTGGTCGGGAGAACAGGTGACACTGATTGTGGAGTAGACTTGGTCCGAGGGAGGCTGGAGATTCCAAGGCAGGTGGAGTATGCTGAAGTCGAGATAACAAGCCAGTGGTCGGGGCAGGCGGAGATCAACGGTGTAGTAAATACGAAGGAGGCACTCAATTGGCTTCAAACTTGCGTTTTATCAAATCCCAGTAATACACGACATGTTTCTGTTTACTGGGATTTGATAAAACGCAAGTTTGAAGCCAATTGAGTGCCTCCTTCGTATTTACTACATTGAACCGTGTGTGGAGTGGTGACCCACAGAGGGATTGTGCACCGGCAACATAGACCTGACTAGGCCTAGTCCACAGGGACTCGCTGCAGTTTGCTTGTTGTGGAGATCAACGGTGGTCGGGGTCACAAGCCAGGGGTCGGGGCAGGCAGCAGACAGAGAATATCCAGTAGGCAGAGCAGAAGTCGGGGCCGGCAGAGATCAAGCAGTAGTCGGGGTCACAAGCAAAAGGTCACAGCGGAAGATCAGGATCAGTAAGCAGGAACAAGGTTCACCAACAGGGAGACAAGCTGTCAGAACGAGCAGCACTGCATCTAAGGGCAGTGCTGCTTATATACCCTAGATTGGCGCCAGAATTAACGCTCTGCACATGCGCAGAACGTGTGCCTCCGTTTGCGCGTGCGCGCGCACATGCGTACGCGCGCCCGCCGCTACTGCGCACGCGCGCGGCCTAATGCGCGCGCAGCATCTTGTGCGCATGCGCACTGGGCGCCACGCCGCGCGCCGCTCAGAACAACAAAGTTTATGCCAATGAGGCCCTACGCGTGCGCACACGCGATAATCTACTGGGACGCTGCAGATGGCCGCCATGGTGAGTGTAACACTTACCTCCCCACAACCAAACAAAACCACTATGTATGGTTTAAACATCCATCCGTCGGGAGACTTCGGCGCAGGATACAGTAGATATACGCTTACCTTGCTTCTGCACAAGTCCTGGCACAAGTCCTGGTGGCGTTAATTACTATTCCCCCTCCAGGTTCACGTGGATGCTGGGGAACGATGTAAGTTGGCTATTGCTGGCGGCCGAATTAAAGTGTTTTAAAAGTAACTTCAGCTCCGTCTTCTGACGGCGACGAAGTTACTCACTGTGCGCCGCTATAACCATAATTCCTATTACGGTCTATGGTGGCGTCAGCTGCACACAAATCTCATGTGCTATAATCCACATGCTCACTCACGTGCCCCAATGTTTTGTGATTGTGATTTTAAATCTTATTTTTGCAGCTCCCAGTGTACAGGTCAGTTGCTGCTGGTCAAATAATCTATGATTGTGTGAGATTGGCCTTTTTCCTGTCTATGGTGATCTATCTCAGTTCTTGCTAGATTAGGTACTGCAGACACAGGTGCAAGTATTTGCACTTTTTATTGGCTGACAAGACTGTCTGAGGACCAATGTAAATGGCAAAGTTCAGTGTGGGAGTGAGCAATCACTTCTTTTGTGTTTGGCATTCAGTTCAAGAAAGCCATCTATTTCAACAAGCAAGGAAAGACCACAGCACTCCAGTTAGGGTATGACAACTTGAGTTAAAGTTGCTCACTCACCCTCGTGGCTGTGGCTGCTAATTGATGCTGTCAGACGAGCTCATGGCAAAACATGACAGGCAAATGTATGCATGGGCAGGAAGAGAGGAAACTGTCCAAAACGTGCGCTTTATGCAAGTAGCTTGTGAAGTGGTGCAGTGGCTGGGTGAGTCATGGGATGGAGTGCTAAGGCACAAAGCACACCCTCACTAGGGCCGTTTCAAATCCAAGGGCCCAGATGTGAGCAAGTGTCCCTTGGATGCAAAACAGTTGTAGCGAGGGTCTGCTTTGTGCCTTGGCACCCCATCCCATGACTCACCCAGCTGCTTTGCATCACTTTTAAATTTGCACATGCTGCTGCTGCTTAAACAAAGCGCACCATTTGGAAAGTGTCCGGTTCCTCTCTTCCTTTCTGTGCAATCTCATCAATATTTTTTTTTTCTGGCAGATGTACACTACAAGAACTTTTTTGTTAAAACTCTGTAAGTTGTAAATATCAGACCAAAAAAAAACAAAACAAAAAAACAAAAAAAACTTGTATAATCATTAAAACATCTCCTGATTATAAATCTCAGTGACTTGAGTTATGTTGGGTAGCACAGCATTGTAGTGGATAACATTCATGCGCAGTATGGAGCAGCACTTGGACTCCCGAAGCCTTCGGAGGGCTACCGGGGAAGTGTAAATTCACCAGAGGACAGAGCTGGAACAAGGGGACTGAGAGGGGACAGGGAAGGCTAAATAGGATCCAGAGCCTTCCTTCTCCATAGGTAAGTGTCATACTTTTTTTAATGCTACAGATTTGCTTTAATGTAAATATTAACTGAAATTCCTGATCTGTAGCCACCCTATTTTAGCGTGCATTAAATTAAGGCATGAGGAAAAATGGACGCGGGGTGAAGCCGAAATCTTGATAAACATTGCGTTAAACTGGGCACGGGGTGAAGTAGAAAACATGTGAACACTAAGTAGCGTTTTAACTTACTTGGCGGTTAATTTTTTCTGCAAAAATTGCAGAAATCCAATTTTTCTTTTTAAATGTTTCATGTAAAGCTACCAGAGTGGTAGCTACATGAAACTCCACTAGAGGGCGCATGTGTCCCTCTAGTTCGATCGTCACTGGCAACAATAGCAAACAGGGGAACGCGTATATAACGCGCTCCCCTGTTTGGCTTCTCCTGTCGCCATGGCGACGATCGGAATGACGTCATGGACGTCAGCCGACGTCCTGACGTCAGACGTCTCCGATCCAGCCCATAGCGCTGCCCGGAACTCATTGGTCCGGGCAGCGCAGGGCTCTGGTGGGGGGGGGGGCCCTCTTGTGCTGCTGCGTGCTGGCGATCGCCGCAGAGCTGCGGCGATCAAGCTGTACGCGTGGCTAGCAAAGTGCTAGCTGTGCGTACAGCACTTTACAGCATAAAAATCGCCCCACCAGGGGCTGAGATCTCCCCCTGCGCGGCATAGCCCGAGCTCAGCTCGGGCTTACCGCCAGGGAGGTTAAAACAGATGGCAAATGAAAATCAAAATATATCTTAATAATATTGCCAAACGACAATTGTTAAGAACGTTAACAAAACAGTAGAAAATCTTAACGATATTTTACTACAGCTTTGCCTAACCCTACTGTCACACAGAACCCTTTACTACCGATGCCTAACCCTAACCCGCCTGGTGGTGCCTAACCCTAAAACCTCCCCTAGTGGTGCCTAAATCTAAGACCCCCCTTCCCCGTTGGTTCCTAATCATAAGACCCCCTCTGGTGCCTAACCCTAATGTAAAATGTGTACATGCAAACAAAATAGTATTACAAAAAACTATAATATTGCAACTTTCAAAACCATAACATATTTCAAAAACTTTAATGTCCTAACATTGAAAACTATATTTATCGGGCGCCCAAATGTCTGCTTTGGGCACAATATTAATTATATTTGCATTAGCGTCTATAAGGAGCCCAAATCGTCTATTAGCTGCGGGTGTCCACATTTCCTGCTTCCCTATTTTATGCATTTCCCGGCTACCACATGATTGGTTGTTTAATAGTTCTATGAATAAACATGTACAGATGTAGTATAACCAACTAAATGATGTATTTGCCTAGAGTTCCAGCTTAACGTCAGTCAATACAAATGGTTTATATCATGCTCACCACACTGAACACACACAAGTCTTATTAGGGAAAATCATGATTTCCTTTTTTGAAGGGTAATCACAAAAATGTGTGTACATGCCTATTGTTGAGAACTAAAAGGTGCCCCTGCTGAGTAAAATATCATTAAATTAAAAAGAGGTCATTAATAAATCTGGAATCATGTTAGACTTTATTAATGTGGCTGAAATACTTGAAGAATAAATAAAATAATAACATATTTTTAGACATAAAAACATATTTTTTAGACAGCTAAAGCAAAGTCTTTTGCAAGTATTATGTTGCAATAGCACCTCCAATTAAGAAATAATAAATAAAAATGATTGCATCTATGCAAAGTAGAACTGACAATTTAAGACAACTATTAACTGCAAAGTTTTTTTTAGTCAAATGCAAAAGTTTCACCAGTTGGGAGAGCTGGAAGATTGATTTCTAACTGAATTACCATACCAGCAGTCTCTGCGCTTTAAGACTGCTGGAACCAAAGAACAGTGCCTCCTGACAAATCGCTGCACATATTCGCCGGTCACGCTGCTGCTCCATCAATGCAGGCCTCTCCCTCTGCCATTGCTATAATGGCAGAGCTGTGTGAATAGGTCAGGACTGCTTTCATTGGCTCCTGACGCTGTCCATCAATGTAAGCCAACGGGAGTGGCTTACAGTAATGACAGGGTCAGGAGCCAATGAAATCAGCTTCTGATCGGCTCACACAGCTCTGCCGTCATATAGCCAGCAGGGTAAGTGACCTGCGGTGGGGAGAGAGTGATGCAATCGGCATCAGTGGGAGCGTGTGGCGGGATGAATTAAACCATGTCAGGTATAACAGGATCAAAACAGGGCTTAAATGTCGTTCATCAAGGTCCGGGAATGGTTAAAGAGATCATTTTCATTTAAAGTTTAAATGTTCGTTTTAAATTCATTTGAAGAAAAAATTGAAGTGCAATAGTTTAAGAAGATTGTATACAATTTGTGCATGTGTGACCAGCATGAAAGTTGCTAGTCACACATTCTAGGAGTTGTGGGAGCAAGCTGGGAGTTGTGGTGCCTCAGTGGGGTGGCCCACGGAAGCATGGGAGGGGGTCCACTAGAAGGCCAGGGAATGCTATAGGGGGAAGGGTGGGGTATACCCACTAGATTGCCAAGGAATAGTTATTATTGGAGGGAGGATAGTGTCCACTAGGCCAGGGCATACTATTGGGGGTGAGGAACCACTAGATGGCCAGGGAATACTAATGGGGGTATGGGGGACCACTAGACAGCCAGGCAATACTTTTGGGGATTGGGGGGACCACCAGATGGTCAGGTGGCCAGGGAATACTATTGGAGGTTGAGGGACCACTAGATGACCAAGAAATACTATTGAGGGGACCACTAGATCAGGGAATGGTATGGGTGGGGCCATGAGATGACAAGGGAATACTTTGCAGGTTGGGGGGATCACTAGGCTACCAGGGAATACTGTTGGGGTTGGGGATTGGGGGGCAGACCAGGATCAAGCTAGCACAGCATGCAAGCCATGTTATTATTATTATTTTTTTAAGTACATAGCGCCAACATCTTCCGTACCATTGTTCATAGTACAAAACAAATATTGGGGAACATATATACATGAGAAGTTCAAGACACTTTACAGTCATGACATCCAGCAAGACAAGGACAAATACATACATAGTTAATGTGTGGATTGAGATACCACTAAAATTGGAACAGTTTCATATGGTAGATTACAGTAAAATAAGAAAAAATTGGAGGAGGTCCCTGCCCTTGTGAGCTTACAATCTAGAAGGTAGTGGAGTGGAAACAATAGGGAAGGAAACACAGTGGATGGGGCAATGAACTTCCAATGCTACCTATAGCACATTATAGGCTTGTCTGAATAGGTGGGTTTTCAGAATATGTTTCAAGATTTCCAGGCTCAGAGCATGATGGGCAGGCTGTGGGAGAGAGTTCCAACGGAGAGGGACTACCTGTGAGAAGTCCTTGATGCGAGAGTGAGAGGAGGTGACTAAGCTAGAGGACAAAAGGGTCTCCTGTGAGCAACAGAGGTTCTGGGCAGGAAGATTAATGAGGAAATGTATGGAGGTGACAACTTGTGTAGAGCTTTGTATGCTACTGTGAGAAGTTTGTAGAACTGGAGCCTTTGGGTAATTGGTAACCAATTGAGAGATTGGCAGAGAGGGGCTGCCTCAAAGGAGCGGGAGGAGAGGTGGATGAGATGGCAGCAGAGTTTAGTAGGGACTTGAGAGGTCCCAGTCTGCATTTTGGAAAAACCACAGAATAGGTTTACCAGCATACATTTGAAAAAGCTAATTTAGGATCCCCATACAAAGCCACCTTCATTTCAAATTCCTGTGTGCTCTGGAATGTATAGATCAGTGTTTGCTTAGCAATAAAGGAGAGGAATAGTACCCAGCACTGCACCATATTCCATTTATTTATGTTGATACGTTTGCAGGAATGTTACAACTAGTGTTGGGCGAACAGTGTTCGCCACTGTTCGGGTTCTGCAGAACATCACCCTGTTCGGGTGATGTTCGAGTTCGGCCGAACACCTGATGGCGTTCGGCCTTTTAAGTTCGGGTTCGCCCCGAACTACTAATTGGCCGCCGAACAGGGCCCCTGTTCGGTCGAACAGGGCCCTGTTCGGCCGAATACTGCCCCCCTATGGGGTCGCAGGCATAAGGGGGGAGCATGCCCCGATCGCGGGGGGGGTCGGAAATTCCCCCCACCCCCTCCGCTAGCGCTCCCCCCCTCTGCCCGCTTCCCCATACAAAAGTTTTAGGAAGTACCGGTCCGGTGGTAGTGGGTGGCTGGCAGTGGGCGGCACTGTGAAGTGAGTGACTGAGGAGGAGGAGTCCGGAGAGTGACGCGTTGAGGGAGGCCGGGCAGCGGGCGGTTCAGCAGCGGGAGGTTCGGGGAGTTCGGGGTTCGGTCCGAACATGCCGAACATTGCGGCCATGTCGAACCCGAACATCCAGGTGTTCGCCCAACACTAGTTACAACAAGCTTTAGTCCTACCATACGAGTGATGGTGATAGCAATGAGTGCTTAGAGATCAACAGGACAATGTTTTGGGCAACAGTTTGGGACCAAGTCTGTATAGACACGTTGCTAGCCTGCAGGCAGGGGTGTCTTAAGGCATAGGCACTACAGGCCATTTCCTAGAGCGCCATTGGTCCTGGGGGCGCCATGCCACTGGATTAAGCCACCCTGCCCGGACTAAGCCCTGCCCCATGGGTGTTTTATCACCTGCTTCTGCTGCGTCTGGGTAGCGTAAGTTGAAGGCAGCTGCCACTGTGTCCCTCTGTGCCAACTCTCCCCCCTACTCCCTGTGCTTCCCTCTGACCTCTTGTGCAGCCTTCTTTCCCTCTTTGTGCCTCCTTCTGTATCCCTTTGTGTCTCCTTTTGTCTTCATGTGCCTCCTTCAGACGCCCTGTGCCACCTTTGCCTCCCTGTGCCTCACTAGGTACCTTCTTCTGTTCCCCAGTACTCCTTCTGTACTTCTTCTCTCTCCCTTTGTGCCTCTTCAGTACCTCTGTGCCACCTCTACCCCTCTGTGCCTCCCTCTGTCCCCCTGTGCCTCCTGCCTCCCTGTCTGCCTGTTCCTCCTTTTTAGGCATAGGCATTACAGGCCATTGTCCTGGGGGCACCATGCCCCTAGATTAAGCCACGCCTTTAGTCCCCCGCTCAGTCCATGAGCCTCCTTCTGCCCCCCTGTGTGCCTCCTTCAGTCCCCCCTGTGCTTCTTTTAGTCCCCCTCTGCCTCCTTTTGTTATTTTTTTGTGTCTCCTTCTGTCCCCCTTTGTACCTCATTCTGTCCCCAATGTGCCTCCTTCTGTCCCCATTGTGCTTCCTTCGGTCCTCCTTGTCATGATATAGCAGCTGTTTGTGATATTGGGATAATACAGAAGCATATTTTTCATTTTTCTGTCTGCTGTGTACTATTTCAGATGTATATGTGTTCAGAAGTCAACTGGCTTTGGGGTATGATTGGGCACCATGCTGAAGGAAGCTGCTAATTGGATTGTCTGCATGGCCATGTAAAGTACATTAGCATTCAGTGTCCTCTGTACACTGTGACCTCCAACAAGGAAACAGGTAATTAGGTAACGACCCTCTATTCTGTCCTGAATCTGCTGAAAAGGTGTTGCATTGCTTTGAACTTTGTGTATATGTAAACAGTCAATATACAATCGGGCTGACTGAAGTCTGCAAAGTTCAAAAGTGGGACAGGAACCTTTGAAGTTTGCATATCACAGCCAGCAAGGATATGACAAGCGTTCTGTGTGAACAATCTGGTAAATTAAATTATATCTGGACTTGTACCCCCTCGGGCTACAAATTAGACTATATAAGTCGGCATAGGACAGTAACAGATCATCTTCTCTTGGAGGTAGCGCATAGCTAGAGATGATCCTGATTGAATCAGAAATGTGTGCCCTCCCACGACCAAGTTAGACCTCGTACTGGTAACGTTTGATTCCCGTTTTTATTTTTGCAAACTGTCTTGTGTGTCTTTGTAATTTTTACTTTGTTTTTGTAAATCTTTTTGCATATATTCTTGTCTGCACTGTTCCACTTTTTAGAATATTAAATATTTATATAATAAGCCTGACTTCTGATGTACTAACAGCTCATAGCCTAGAAAGAGACTGCAGTGTAACTGGCTTTAGAAGTTCAGTGCCTGATTGTGCCTTGCTACTGTGCGATTGTATTGTGTGCGTGGCGTTCCCGTATTTGGCCTAAAGCGCAGAGCTGACCCAAATATGAAAATGCCGGACTGCGTGCAGGCCACTCGACAGCAGAGTGGGAATTGTTGAAGTGTCTAGGAGCAGCTAGTGGTGGCAGTGAGAAGTGTGTTGAGGGGTGACAGCCTTGTGTTAGCTTGAATACGGCTGCTTCCCCTCGCGATCTGGTCCAAACCCGAGTCGGGAACCATTTCTGCAGGCATGCAGCGGGGCCGGTTCCTGACGCTCTTGCGTCCCCTTCTGTCCCCCTTTGTGCCACCTTCTGTCCCCCATTGTGCCTCTGTAACCCTCTCTTTCTTACACCATTTGCAACACTTCCAGCTTTCGTTCTTACTCCACCAGCACCTCCAGGCATAAACTCTAAGTGGACTCAAAGGGATGACACTCAGTCCTTCTGTGTTTTAATCATCAACTGTAAGTCTGAACATCCGAACATTTGTATAGCACTTTTCTCTTCCCGGTGCTCAAGAGCTGCAGCCACAAGGGCATGCTCAAGAGTCCACCGTGTCTTGCCTAAGGACTCCTTACTGAATACAGTGGTGTGAAAAATGATTTGCCCCCTTCCTGATTTCTTATTCTTTTGCATGTTTGTCACACTTAAATGTTTCTGCTCATCAAAAATCGTTAACTATTAGTCAAAGATAACATAACTGAACACAAAATGCAGTTTTAAATGATGGTTTTTATTATTTAGTGAGAAAAAAAACTCAAAACCTACATGGCCCTGTGTGAAAAAGAAATTGCCCCCTGAACCTAATATCTGTTTGGGCCACCTTTAGCAGCAAAAACTGCAATCAAGCATTTGCGATAACTTGCAACAAGTCTTTTACAGCGCTCTGGAGGAATTTTGGCCCACTCATCTTTGCAGAAGTGTTGTAATTCAGCTTTATTTGAGGGTTTTCTAGCATGAACTGCCTTTTTAAGGTCATGCCACACCATCTCAATAGGATTCAGGTCAGGACTTTGACTAGGCCACTCCAAAGTCCTCATTTTGTTTTTCTTCAGCCATTCAGAGGTGGATTTGCTCGTGTGTTTTGGGTCATTGTCCTGCTGCAGCACCCAAAATCGCTTCAGCTTGAGTTGACGAACAGGTGGCCGGACATTCTCCTTCAGGTTTTTTGGTAGACAGTAGAATTCATGGTTCCATCTATCACAGCAAGTCTTCCAGGTCCTGAAGCAGCAAAACAACCCCAGACCATCACACTACCACCACCATATTTTACTGTTGGTATGATGTTCTTTTGCTGAAATGCTGTGTTACTTCTACGCCAGATGTAACGGGACACGTACCTTCCAAAAAGTTCAACTTTTGTCTCGTCGGTCCACAAGGTATTTTCCCAAAAGTCTTGGCAACCATGGAGATGTTTTTTTAGCAAAATTGAGACGAGCCTTAATGTTCTTTTTGCTTAAAAGTGGTTTGCGCCTTGGATATCTGCCATGCAGGCCGTTTTTGCCCAGTCTCTTTCTTATGGTGGAGTCGTGAACACTGACCTCAATTGAGGCAAGTGAGGCCTGCAGTTCTTTAGATGTTGTCCTGGGGTCTTTTGTGGCCTCTTGGATGAGTTTTCTCTGCGCTCTTGGAGTAATTTTGGTCGGCCGGCCACTCCTGGGAAGGTTCATCACTGTTCCATGTTTTTGCCATTTGGGGATAATTGTGGATAATGGCTCTCACTGTGGTTCGCTGGAGTCCCAAAGCTTTAGAAATGGCTTTATAACCTTTACCAGACTGATAGATCTCAATTACAGTACTTTTGTTTTCATTTGTTCCTGAATTTCTTTGGATCTTGGCATGGTGTCTAGCTTTTGAGTTGCTTTTGGTCTACTTCTCTGTGTCAGATAGCTCCTATTTAAGTGATTTCTTGATTGAAACAGGTGTGGCAGTAATCAGGCCTGGGGGTGACTACAGAAATTGAACTCAGGTGTGATAAACCACAGTTAAGTTATTTTTTAACAAGGTGGGCAATCACTTTTTCACACAGGGCCATGTAGATTTGGAGTTTTTTTTTCTCATTAAATAATAAAAACCATCATTTAAAACTGCATTTTGTGTTCAATTATGTTATCTTTGACTAATAGTTAACGGTTTTTGATGAGCAGAAACATTTACGTGTGACAAACATGCAAAAGAATAAGAAATCAGGAAGGGGGCAAATAGTTTTTCACACCACTGTAGGTACTGACCCTAGCCAGGATTTTAACACTGGCCTCCCATGTCGAAGGCAGTGCCATTAACCAGTAGAGTTGGGCCGAACCTCCGATTTTAGGTTCGCGAACCTGGTTCGCGAACTTCCGCGGAAGGTTCGGTTCGCGTTAAAGTTCGCGAACCGCAATAGACTTCAATGGGGATGCGAACTTTGAAAAAAAAAAAAATAATTATGCTGGCCACAAAAGTGATGGAAAAGATGTTTCAAGGGGTCTAACACCTGAAGGGGGGCATGGCGGAGTGGGATACATGCCAAAAGTCCCGGGGAAAAATCTGGATTTGACGCAAAGCAGCGTTTTAAGGGCAAAAATCACATTGAATGCTAAATGACAGGCCTAAAGTGCTTTCAAACATCTTGCATGTGTATACATCAATCAGGTAGTGTAATTAAGGTACTGCTTCACACTGACACACCAAACTCACCGTGTAACGCACCGCAAACAGCTGTTTGTGTAGTGACGGCCATGCTGGACTGGTGCGCACCATGGCGAGAGTGCAGGTTTTGGTGGCTTTACAGCCCATATGGTCGCCTGGCTGATGTAGCTGAATGACAGAACAGTGACTGTCCAGCTGATCAAATTTGGTCTGACCACAATGAGGCAACGACCTTATTATCGTGGGTGTGCCCCCCGAGACACTCATCTAGGCGCCGGTCATTGCTTCATTGTGATACGCAAGCCCCTTCACCACGGCAAGGTAATGATCACGAAGGGGAATGGGCGCATGTACATGCCTTTTCTTTTGTTGTTGCAGCTGCCCGCAGTGCAGCCAGAAAAATTAGGCAGTCATGTTCACGCACCAGAAAAATTATTACAGCGGCCGCTGCTAGCAGCGGCCTAAAAAATTCAGCAATCCGCCTGGAGTCCCGGACCCTGTTGGTGGTGGCGGAGAAGGTAGTCAAGCGGCCTGCAGGCAGACATGCTGTGTGGAGGGACTGGGAGCGACTTAGTCTTCTTGGGGCAGGCCAGGCAGCCAGTCACACGGCGTGCAGGCAGAGATGCTGTGAGTGCGGGGACTGACTTAGTCTTGGGGCGGGCAGCAGCCCTCCGGGATCCATGCCTCATTCATTTTGATAAAGGTGAGGTACTTAACACTTTTGTGACTTAGGCGACTTCTCTTCTCTGTGACAATGCCTCCAGCTGCGCTGAAGGTCCTTTCTGACAGGACGCTTGCGGCAGGGCAGGAGAGAAGTTGGATGGCAAATTGGGACAGCTCTGGCCACAGGTCAAGCCTGCGCACCCAGTAGTTCAAGGGTTCCTCATCGCTGTTCACAGCAGTGTCTACATCCACACTTAAGGCCAGGTAGTCGGCTACCTGCCGTTCCAGGCGTTGGTGGAGGGTGGATCCGGAAGGGCTACGGCGAGGCGTTGGACTAAAGAACGTCCGCATGTCCGACATCACCATGAGATCGCTGGAGCGTCCTGTCTTTGACTGCGTGGACAGATGGGAGGAGGATTAGTGGCAGTGGTACCTTGCTGGCGTTGTGCCGTCACATCACCCTTAAAGGCATTGTAAAGCATAGTTGACAGCTGGTTCTGCATGTGCTGCATCCTTTCCACCTTCCGGTGAGTTGGTAACAGGTCCGCCACTTTGTGCCTGTACCGAGGGTCTAGTAGTGTGGCCACCCAGTACAGCTCATTCCCCTTGAGGTTTTTTATACGGGGGTCCCTCAACAGGCAGGACAGCATAAAAGACGACATCTGCACAAAGTCGGATCCAGTACCCTCCATCTCCTCTTGCTCTTCCTCAGTGACGTCAGGTAAGTCAACCTCCTCCCCCCAGCCGCGAACAATACCACGGGAAGGTTGAGCAGCACAAGCCCCTTGCGACGCCTGCTGCGGTTGTTCTCCTGCCGCTGTCCCCTCCTCCTCCTCCCCCAAAGAAAAACGTTGCTCATCATCCTCTGAGTCTGACTCTTCTTCTGCACACGACTTCTCTTCTTCCTCCTCCTTCCCCCTCTGTGCTGCCGCAGGTGTTGAGGAAACAGCTGGGTCTGATGAAAATTGGTCCCATGCCTGTTCCTGCCGTAACGGTTCCTGGTCACGCTCATTCACAGCTTCTTCCGCCACTCTACGCACAGCACGCTCCAAGAAGTAAGCATAGGGAATTAAGTCACTGATGGTGCCCTCACTGCGGCTCACCAGGTTGGTCACCTCCTCAAACGGCCGCATGAGCCTGCATGCATTTTCCATCAGTGTCCAGTTGTCGGGCCAGAACATCCCCATCTTCCCAGACTGTTTCATTCTACTGTAGTTGTAGAGGTAGTGGGCCACGGCTTTCTTCTGTTCTAGCAGGCGGGAGAACATGAGCAGGGTCGAGTTCCAGCAAGTCGGGCTATCGCAAATGAGGCGTCTCACCGGCATGTTGTTTTTGCGCTGAATTTCCGCAAAGCGTGCCATGGCTGTGTAAGACCGCCTCAAATGCCCACAGAACTTCCTGGCCTGCTTCAGGACATTCGCTAAGCCAGGGTACTTTGCCACAAATCTTCGAACCACTAGATTCATGACATGTGCCATGCAGGGTATGTGTGTCAGCTTCCCCATATGCAAAGCGGCAAGCAGATTACTGCCGTTGTCGCACACCACGTTGCCTATCTCCAGGTGGTGCGGGGTCAGCCACTCATCCACCTGTTTCTTAAGAGCAGCCAGGAGAGCTGCTCCAGTGTGACTCTCCGCTTTGAGACAAGACATGTCTAAGATGGCGTGACACCGTCTTACCTGGCATGCAGCATAGGCCCTGCGGAGCTGGGGCTGTGTAGCTGGAGAGGAGAACTGCCACTCAGCCAAGGAGGAGGAGGACAGCAAAGAGCATGTAGCAGGAGAAGAGGAGGTGGCAGGAGGCCTGCCTGCAAGCCGTGGAGGTGTCACAATTTGGTCCGCTGCGCCCTGCTTGCCATCGTTCACCACCAGGTTCACCCAATGGGCTGTGTAGGTAATGTAGCGGCCCTGCCCGTGCTTGGCAGACCAGGCATCCGTGGTCAGGTGTACCCTTGACCCAACGCTCTTCGCAAGAGATGACACCACTTGCCTCTCAACTTCAGTTGGGGTATGGCCTTTCCCGAAAAATAAGTGCGGCCTGGCATCTTCCACTGCGGTGTTCCGATGGCCACAAATTTACGGAAGGCCTCAGAGTCCACCAGCCGGTATGGTAACAGCTGCCGAGCTAACAGTTCCGCCACGCCAGCTGTCAGACGCCGGGCAAAGGGGTGACTGGCCGAAATTGGCTTCTTCCGCTCAAACATTTCCTTCACGGACACCTGACTGCTGCTGTGGGCAGAGGAGCAGGAACCGCTCAAGGGCAGAGGCGGAGTGGAGGAGGGTGCCTGTGAAGGTGGAAGGGAGAAAACGGCAGAAGCAGATAATGCACCTGATGGAGGAGGAAGAGGAGAAGGAGGGTGGCTTTGCTTTTGTGTGCTGCTGCTGCTTTTGCTCAGGTGGCCATCCCATTGCTGTTTGTGCCTTTTCTCCAGGTGCCTTCGTAAGGCACTTGTCCCTACGTGAGTGTTGGCCTTTCCACGGCTCAATTTTTGTTGGCAGAGCGAACAGATGGCTTTGGTCCGATCTGAGGCACACACATTAAAAAATTTCCACACCGCTGAGCCACCCTGGGATGTGGGCACTATGGGGACCTCAGCAGCTGATGCTGAAGGGCAAGTTGGCTGGCTGTACATAGGTGGCTATACATGGTGCCGGACTCTGCCACCAGCTGTTTCTGACGAAGAGCTGCCCCAGCTTCTTTCAGCAACTTCTCTCCTCCTACTACTCTCTGACTCCCCCTCTGAACTGTCCCCCTCTTCATCTCCTCTATTGGGAACATACAGAGGATCCCTATTACCGTCATCATCGTAGTCATCCTGCCCAGCTTCGCTTGCCTCAGACAAATCCAAACTTGCACCATCAGTAGGTCCTTCATCCTCCTGACACGTTACATCCATAGTGTTGCCGCGTAACTCAGACATATGAGCTGGTGAAAATTCATCTGGCTGTAACAACAATGGCTGTGCATCAGTGATTTCACCACTAAATAATTCTTGCGAAGTGTCAAATGCAGCGGAAGTGGTGCTAGTAGTAGCGCTGGTGGCTGAGCAAGATGAGGTGTTCTGTGTCGCTAAATACTCAACCACGTCCTGACAATCTTGGGAGGTGATGGGACGTGCCTTCTTCCGAGCACTGTACTGTGGGCCAGGTCCACACGAAATTACATTTACACGACCTCGCGCAGACCTGCCGGGTGGCCTTCCTCTGGCTCTGGCACTACCTCTTCCTCTACCTGTTTTGCCCATATCGTGTATGCACGGAGTGGTATATCACACTGCGTGCACTCACATAGGTAGGTGGGTTCACTTAACTGCACAGGTATGCGCACTGATGCGGTGGGTTCACTGAACAGAACAGGTATACAGTGGCGGGTTCACAGAACAGGTATGCAGTGGCAGGTTCACTGAACACAACAGGTATGCAGTGGCGGGTTCACTAAACAGAACAGGTATACAGTGGCGGGTCCACTAAACAGAACAGGTATACAGTGGCGGGTTCACAGAACAGGTATGCAGTGGCAGGTTCACTGAACACAACAGGTATGCAGTGGCGGGTTCACTGAACACAACAGGTATGCAGTGGCGGGTTCACTGAACAGGTATACAGTGGCGGGTCCACTGAACAGAACAGGTATGCAGTGGCGGGTTCACTAAACAGAACAGGTATACAGTGGCGGGTTCACTGAACAGGTATGCAGTGGCAGGTTCACTGAACACAACAGGTACGCAGTGGCGGGTTCACTGAACAGGTATACAGTGGCGGGTCCACTGAACAGAACAGGTATGCAGTGGCGGGTTCACTGAACAGGTATACAGTGGCGGGTCCACTGAACAGAACAGGTATGCAGTGGCGGGTTCACTAAACAGAACAGGTATACAGTGGCGGGTTCACTAAACAGAACAGGTATACAGTGGCGGGTTCACAGAACAGGTATGCAGTGGCAGGTTCACTGAACACAACAGGTATGCAGTGGCGGGTTCACTGAACAGGTATACAGTGGCGGGTCCACTGAACAGAACAGGTATGCAGTGGCGGGTTCACTGAACAGGTATGCAGTGGTGGGTTCACAGAACAGGTATGCAGTGGTGGGTTCACAGCACAGGTATGCAGTGGTGGGTTCAATGAACAGGTATACAGTGGCGGGTCCACTGAACAGAACAGGTATGCAGTGGCAGGTTCACTGAACAGGTATGCAGTGGTGGGTTCACAGCACAGGTATGCAGTGGTGGGTTCACAGAACAGGTATGCAGTGGTGGGTTCACAGCACAGGTATGCAGTGGTGGGTTCAATGAACAGGTATACAGTGGCAGGTCCACTGAACAGAACAGGTATGCAGTGGCAGGTTCACTGAACAGGTATGCAGTGGTGGGTTCACAGAACAGGTATGCAGTGGTGGGTTCACAGCACAGGTATGCAGTGGTGGGTTCAATGAACAGGTATACAGTGGCGGGTCCACTGAACAGAACAGGTATGCAGTGGCAGGTTCACTGAACAGGTATGCAGTGGTGGGTTCACAGCACAGGTATGCAGTGGTGGGTTCACAGAACAGGTATGCAGTGGTGGGTTCACAGCACAGGTATGCAGTGGTGGGTTCAATGAACAGGTATACAGTGGCGGGTCCACTGAACAGAACAGGTATGCAGTGGCAGGTTCACTGAACAGGTATGCAGTGGTGGGTTCAATGAACAGGTATACAGTGGCGGGTCCACTGAACAGAACAGGTATGCAGTGGCAGGTTCACTGAACAGGTATGCAGTGGTGGGTTCACAGCACAGGTATGTAGTAGTGGGTTCACTGAACAGGTATGCAGTGGTGGGTTCACAGCACAGGTATGCAGTGGTGGGTTCACAGCACAGGTATGCAGTGGTGGGTTCACAGCACAGGTATGCAGTGGTGGGTTCACAGCACAGGTATGCAGTGGTGGGTTCACAGCACAGGTATGCAGTGGTGGGTTCAATGAACAGGTATACAGTGGCGGGTCCACTGAACAGAACAGGTATGCAGTGGCAGGTTCACTGAACAGGTATGCAGTGGTGGGTTCACAGAACAGGTATGCAGTGGTGGGTTCACAGCACAGGTATGCAGTGGTGGGTTCAATGAACAGGTATACAGTGGCGGGTCCACTGAACAGAACAGGTATGCAGTGGCAGGTTCACTGAACAGGTATGCAGTGGTGGGTTCAATGAACAGGTATACAGTGGCGGGTCCACTGAACAGAACAGGTATGCAGTGGCAGGTTCACTGAACAGGTATGCAGTGGTGGGTTCACAGCACAGGTATGCAGTGGTGGGTTCACTGAACAGGTATGCAGTGGTGGGTTCACAGCACAGGTATGCAGTGGTGGGTTCACAGCACAGGTATGCAGTGGTGGGTTCACAGCACAGGTATGCAGTGGTGGGTTCACAGAACAGGTATGCAGTGGTGGGTTCAATGAACAGGTATACAGTGGCGGGTCCACTGAACAGAACAGGTATGCAGTGGCAGGTTCACTGAACAGGTATGCAGTGGTGGGTTCAATGAACAGGTATACAGTGGCGGGTCCACTGAACAGAACAGGTATGCAGTGGCAGGTTTACTGAACAGGTATGCAGTGGTGGGTTCACAGCACAGGTATGCAGTGGTGGGTTCACTGAACAGGTATGCAGTGGTGGGTTCACAGCACAGGTATGCAGTGGTGGGTTCACAGCACAGGTATGCAGTGGTGGGTTCACAGCACAGGTATGCAGTGGTGGGTTCAATGAACAGGTATACAGTGGCGGGTCCACTGAACAGAACAGGTATGCAGTGGCAGGTTCACTGAACAGGTATGCAGTGGTGGGTTCACAGAACAGGTATGCAGTGGTGGGTTCACAGCACAGGTATGCAGTGGTGGGTTCAATGAACAGGTATACAGTGGCGGGTCCACTGAACAGAACAGGTATGCAGTGGCAGGTTCACTGAACAGGTATGCAGTGGTGGGTTCACAGCACAGGTATGCAGTGGTGGGTTCACAGAACAGGTATGCAGTGGTGGGTTCACAGCACAGGTATGCAGTGGTGGGTTCAATGAACAGGTATACAGTGGCGGGTCCACTGAACAGAACAGGTATGCAGTGGCAGGTTCACTGAACAGGTATGCAGTGGTGGGTTCAATGAACAGGTATACAGTGGCAGGTCCACTGAACAGAACAGGTATGCAGTGGCAGGTTCACTGAACAGGTATGCAGTGGTGGGTTCACAGCACAGGTATGCAGTGGTGGGTTCACTGAACAGGTATGCAGTGGTGGGTTCACAGCACAGGTATGCAGTGGTGGGTTCACAGCACAGGTATGCAGTGGTGGGTTCACAGCACAGGTATGCAGTGGTGGGTTCACAGCACAGGTATGCAGTGGTGGGTTCACAGAACAGGTATGCAGCCAGACAGGAACAAGTTAAGCCTAACTAATCTTTCCCTGAGAGACAGTCTGCAGCAGCTCGCCCTACTCTCACTAACGCAGGCAGCACACGAGTGACCGTAATGGCCGCCGCTGCCTGCCTTATATAAGGGGGGGTGGGGCTCCAGGTGCTAGTGTAGCCTAATTGGCTACACTGGGCCTGCTGACTGTGATGTAGAGGGTCAAAGTTGACCCTCCATGTGCATTATGGGGTGAACGGAACTTCCGCAAAGGTTCGCCTGCGGGACGCGAACGCGAACCACCGAAGTTCGCGTGGAACCGTTCGCAGGCGAACCGTTCGGCCCAACTCTATTAACCAGTACACTATCCAGTTTTATTGAGGTGGAGTGCACTTGGATGGAGCCTTTAAGACAATAGGGAAACATTGCCTTTATCTGGTATACTGCCAGGCCCACAGCCCACCTCTTCCACAGTTATTCTTTGCACTCATATATTATTTAACAGTGATTGTATAGTGGATTTTACATTGAACAATAATATAATCAGAACAGCAACATACCTGTAAGACAATAGGGAAACACTGCCACTATCTGGTAGTATACTGTCAGGCCACCAGCCCACTTACCGTATTTTTCAGGCCATAAAATGTACTTTTTCTCCCCCAAAAATGGGGCGGGAAAGTCACTGCGTCTTATGGTCTGAATATAACAATTTCGGCTGGTTGTGTGCTCCCTGTCCTGAGTCCCGTCTGCGGTACCGTGTCTCCTGGATGCTGTCCTGTGTCCCCTCCTCTGTCCCAGTTTCTTTAGGGACATTCCACAGCATCTGAGTGTTTAGGCTGTGGCACCCATGGCCCCCGGGGTAATGTGCGGCTCAGAAGTGCGGGGCAATTTGTACCTGAGAGGAGGGAGAAGCCGGATCCGACAGCTGCAGCAATCACAGCCCTCACCGATGGGAGAGGAGACAGAGCGGCAGGGCATCCCAGCTGACCTGCATGCTGCGGTTTACAGCATAAAGGGGCCACAGAGTAGGAATAAGTAGCGGTAATCCTTCATAGCAAAGCCGCTTGGGGTCCGTGCACGCTGCCATAGCATCTCGCTCTTCACTTCCGGTTATGTCACTAATGCGAAAGTGAAGAGAGATGTGCTATGACAGCGTGCGCGACTCCTGAGCAGCTTTGGAATGGAGGATTACCGCTACTTATTCCTGCTCTGTGGCCCCATTATGCTGTAAACCGCAGCGTGCAGGTCAGCTGGGATGCCCTGCTGCTCTCTCACTTCTCCCATCGGTGCAGGCTGCGATCACTGCAGCTGTCAGATCCGGCTTCTCCCTCCTCTCAGGTACAAATTGCCCCTCACTTCTGAGCCGCACATTACCCCTGGGCCATGGGTGCCACATGCTACTGCTGAGGATTAGGCCGGAGGATAACAACGTGCTGGAGGGACGAGGAAGGGTGTCATGTGCAATTTGGGGGGGGGGGGGGGCAGGGTGTTATGTGCTGGGGGGCTATATTATGTGGTGAGGAAACGAGGGACAGACAGGGCAGGATTGTAATTTGCTGTAGGGGGGCAGGGAGTCATGTGCTGGGGGATGGAGGCACAGTGGTGTCATGTGGGTGGGATAGGGGTGTGTATTATATGCTGATGGGGGGCACTGTGTCATGTGCTGGGGGGACAGGTGCTGTTTTTACAGAAGACGGGAGCTCTGACCCATGGGGATGGGAGAAGGCACCATTTCAGTTTTTGCCATAGGTGCCATATAACCCAGACATGCCACTGCACACAAGACCCAGGACAGAGAACACACTGGACTTGGGACAGTCAACACAGAGGACACACAGGACTCAGGACAGAGAAGGACAGGAGACAGAGGGGGGCACATATGAGGACACAGGGGCACATATAAGGATACAAGGGAGACACAAAAGGTACAAGGGGACACAGGAACATAATAATTGAGGGGGGGGGGGAGATACTCAAGACGCTACTGCACCATGGATGCACCAGGTTTAGTATATAGTTTTTTTCCCCTAGTTTTGTCCTCTAAACCTAGGTGCGTCTTATGGTCCGGAGCGTCTTATAGTCCAAAACATACGGTATATCATAACAGGCAGTCATTATATTACATTCTCACATACATGTTACAGGATATACATAACATTGAAAAATGAACAAATGCTTGAGAGAAAACAATCTACAAAGCTATTGAGCAGGCTGATATGAAATAATGCATTTCTTATATACAAAATTATTATGAAGGAATGCTGCGCCACCCGTTCAAAAAACCACACTTAAAGTTATTTTAAACTCAAGTCCAATAGTGTTTTTTCCTTTTAGGCAAACCAACAAAGTCAGTGCGCTGTGTAGAGATTCTCTGAGTCAAATCACAAATTCAAAATAGTCCACTGCGCGCTGCAACAACCTGAAATAGATCATATATATATAGTGTAATCCTGCTTGGAAAAAGAGCATAACATCACACATCCAATGTGCAGGTGTAATAATAAGTGTCCACTCGTGATCCCACCACCTCTAGTATAAGAGCGGCTCACCAGATTGTAGCCACCAGATTAGGGTGGGGTACTTGTTCAAACATATGGTACATTAGGTTCATCAATGATCCATATCCACATTCCAAAGGTTAATCTCTTTTATTCCTTAATAAAACATATAAAACTCTCATTGCGCAATATATTAATACTCCGTATAAAATCACACTGCGCTTCTCGCGCTTACTGTACACTCACAAGCTCCCAGAGGGTTTAGTAGCGTATCACAGCGGTGAATCTGCTGGGCTCGGTGTGCCTCTCCATAAAGTCCGTGCGCGGCGTCCCGCTCGGTACACTTACGGCGTCTCACCTCACCCGCACTTCTGTATACAGTGTCAAGCTTACTGGCTTGACGCTGGATTACACTATATATATATGATCTATTTCAGGTCGTTGCAGCGCGCAGTGGACTATTTTGAATTTGTGATTTCTTATATACAGTAGCCATTTCAGAGAGAAGAGCCCATGGCTCTCTAACTTTACATAATTTACTTAGCCTCAGTGTTGCTCGGATGCACCCAATTCCAGATTCGAGTGGTTTCAATCACTGCTCCACCCACTTCTGGATTGCCACGATCATGATTACAGATAGAAATCGGAGTTTCAAATATGAATTTGAATGCAGTTTGAAGTTGGAATTATGCACTACATCCGAGATCACGAGTCGCAAAGCCCTATATGTGCTAGAAACACCAAATTTGCAGGGTATGTTAAGTAGAACAGTGGGAACAAGAGGAAAACATTTTTCAAAAAGACCTTATAGCTTTTGAGAAAATCGATTTTTAAAGTTCTCGTGCAGAGTGTGGGAAAAGTTTCTCTAGCCGCCGACTTTAGCGGTTAATAGCAAAGCCCCTTTTCATGCTAGAAACACCAAAGTTTTAGGGTACGTTAAGTAAAACAGCGGGAACAAGAGGAGAATTTTTTTTTTAAAAGACCTTATAGTTTTTGAGAAAATCGATTTTAACGTTACAATAGGAAAAAAGTATACATTTAAATGTGGTAAATCTTCTAGCACGTATGGGGTCTTTGCTATTAACCGTTAAAATAATCACGGAATTCCGGCTCGGTAAATTTGAGTATAGCACAACAGAAGCTGTGCTCTCCCCTCCCTGCCGGAGTCCAGCGCTGTGCCTGTGCGACCATCCTGTCTGTCTCCTGCTTCCTCTAGTGCTAGCACCTCAAACTCCTCATGTTGTGTCTAATCATGCTACATGCGGTAGGAGATGCTGGGCACTAGGCCGAGTGGACAGGCGGAAGCACAGCACTGGACTCCAGGAGAGAGGTGAGAGCACAGCTTCTGCAGTGATATACTTTGCATTTACCCACTAAGCTGGGGGAGAACAGGAGTGGGGTGTGCTACGAAATGTGGTAGGATCAGTGGGTTGTTTGTATCTCGGGAACTCCCTGCATTAAGCATCCAAATGGTTCATATTCTTTAGTGTGTGTGTGTGTGTGTGTGTGTGTGTGTGTGTGTGTGTGTGTGTGTGTGTGTGTGTCTGTGTCTGTGTGTGCCTGTGTGTGTGTCTGTGTGTGTGTCTGTGTCTGTGTGTGTCTGTGTGTGTGTCTGTGTGTGTGTTTTAATGTTTGTTTGGTTTTTGTTTTTTTTTTGGGGGGGGGGGGGAGACACAGTACTTCTTGTCGGGAGTGGCTAGAAACAACCCTGCCTGCAGGCTAGAAATGCGTTCTGTTACTATGGAGGAAGGAGGAAGGTTGATTGAACAGAGTTTTGATGGCGTGACACAGTGTGGCTGGGTGAGTTGGAGGACAAAGCCATTGGACAGCACTCAGCAGAGACAATCTACTATGTAGATCACCCACCATGGTGGGCAATTGGGGGTCACTGTACACAAACTCGATTCTCAGCAGAGGCAATACCGACTGGCTGCCTCAGTAGAGAACCATCTAGTATGTGTAAAAGGCATTAGACCATGTTAAAGTAATAAAGCTGCCTGCCCATAGACTTATAGATTAGTGGTAGATCAGATAAAAGACCAATATCTTCCACATATTGATCGTTTACCTGTTTCTCCACTCTACATCACTTAATTTATGATAATATTCTAGAAGAAAGCTTGTGTAATATCGATCTCACCACAGCAGCTGCCGACTTTGTACTGCTTGAAGTGGCTCCTATTGGTTCTCAGAGGGATGGGTCTGGCATTTACAATCTACGTTTGAGCAAATAGTGTATGGCCTCTTTCAGATTGTGGCTATGGTAGGCAGGTCTGGATTTACATCACAGGATAGGTATATAAATAGGTAGAGATGTCCTGGCACCTTAGACTTCACACTCCATGAACCTACAAGCACCTGCAGAACCGGACCACAAGTGTGCTGGTTGGCCCTGCTGTCATTTCTCCCTTAGTTCTCTTGCCCATCATAGGTTGCTACAGGTGCCACTTAGTATTAGGTAGCAAGAGCTATCCTCAGTATTAGGTAGCTAGAGGTGCCCCTAAGTATTAGTTAGCTAGTGGTGGCCCCCAATTAAAGGGAGATCTGGTCAGTGGAATGCCAAGACCGGGTGAGTAACCTCTCATTTACTCAGGATTCCGCATAGGTAAGGCAGGAGGGAGGCACTTGGGGAGGGGAGTGAGCACCATTTCCATCATCAGGTGCCTGTAGGCACGTGCCTACAGTGCCTTATGGTAAATCCGGCCGTGTCTGTAGGGATTAGAGCGTGAGCTTCTCTGAGGGACAGTTAGTGACATGACTGAATCTGTAAAGCATTGCAGATAATGTCAGTGCTGTATAAATACATGATAATATATGCCAATCTAAAAGTAATTCCATAAGATTTGCGTAAAATATGCCTTTGTTTTACAATAGGTTCAGAAATTCATCTTCCCTTCCAGTATCAGGCACTTGTTCTGATAGCACATGTTCAAGTGCCTCATTATTCTTGTTTTCTTCCTGGGGAAGTTCATTTGGTTCTGATTGTTCCATTCTGACAGACAGTCACTTATTCAAATTATTTGCTCTAGGCTTGCTTTCATAAAATGTTTCAACAAATGTTCCCTCTTTTAAAGCAATAAACAAATGGCATTGTTTAATTGATTACACACAATTTTTGAACTGAAGTAATACTCGGTTGGACCCTGTAGGCTTTTACTATGACAGGCATTTATTGTTTTCAATTCCTTTGTTTTGCAATTATTCTGATGTTATTATGTGTACTCATGAAACAGAAAAAAGCTTCATTTTTGCACTATGTCTTGGATTCAGTTACATGCTATAAACAAGTACCGTATTTTTCGGACTATAAGGCGCACTTTTCGTCCCCCCAAATTGGGGGGAGAAAGTGAGTGCGTCTTATAGTCCAAATGCTACAAATTTGGGCTGGCCCACTGTCTCTGCGGCAACTTCACAGCCCAAGCATACTGGAGACGAGAGTCTGTGAGGTCCGCCTACAGGGAAAAGATGGTAATTATGTGTTAAATGTCTGTCCGCTGCCTACTCTGGCATGTCGGGTGAAGGGAGAAAGAGCTGAGTCGCTATAGCAGTGTTAGTAGTGGAGAGGCGGCTTTTAACTTTCTGCACGTTGCTACCATAAATCTGACACGCCGGTGAAAGGACAGAGGGAACCGAGCAACGAGTGAAGAAACATGTGCATAATAGCAGAGAGGCTGTGATCTTTATACACAGGGAGAAGAATGTGCAGCTTTTTCAGTGTCTGTATGCTGCCTATCTATAGCTGACATGTGGGGTGAAGGGATAAATAGAGCTGAGCGGTGAGTGTAGGTGAGTCGAGTACCGCGGGTTGCACTAATAGCGTAACTGGCGATACACAGTACCATTAGTAAAGTTAATGTGGTCGTGTGATGTCTGTGCAATGTGCATTACTGTGCCAAAATTACCACAGTTTCCTGCATCAGGCCCAATAAGAGACAGCCATGTTGGGGAAAGTGACATAGAGGGATAGACAGCTATATAGTGGGGAGAGACACATGGAAGGGGAGACTGCTTCTGAACAGGCTGTGTGCTGACACATACACAAACCAAAAGGATAAAATGCGCCCAACTGTGATGGACCTGCAAGGGCTCCTATGAAGCTGCATGGTCTGCACGGGTCTAGTGTTGCAGTGCGTTGTGTGCAGTAACCTTGGAATTAAGGCATACCTTCAATGGAAAGTATGCCTCACTGGTTTGGTCGCACCGCAGGGGTAATGCGCGTTGTGACTTGTCAGGGACGTTGCAGTGTGCACCACAGCATTGTAATAGCAGCCTCAAGGTCCATCTTTAGCCACAAATATTTTCCTAGATTTGTGTATGCACTGTTTTTATCTGTATAGGAGCTGCTTGTATGTGCTGGACATTTACAATCAGAATACCTGATCAGAAGCCTCATGAGACAATTCCCGTAGCACCAATTTATAGAGCTGTCATCTGCATCCTACTCACTTAACTAGGTCTGTCTCCTGCTTGCAGGATGAACAGCACGATTCTGGGACACAAAGCAGCCATACCTATAGAGTTTGATGGTAGGTGCATCAACTAGGTAATTTCAAGGTATGTGGTGAGGTTTTTGAAGCCAAATATTTAGCTTTTGAAACCACATTAGACACAAATTGGTAACATTTGGCCACCATGCTTACCATACTACCAAGTGGTATAATAAAACTGTCTCTGAATTTACTGTAAAGGGGAAATGAACTCAGAACTTCCTCTATGCTCTAAAACAGTGGTTCCCAACCTTTTCCGGCCCGGGGAACACTTTCTGACCATATTTTTCTCCGGGGAACGGCGGCTGGGGGGGGGGGGGGGGGGCTCGGCGGCGGCGCGGGTATGGATAGGTAGTGCCCCAGTATAGCCAGTAAAGTGCCCAGTATAGCTAGTATAGTGCCCAGTATAGCTAGTATAGTACCCAGATAGCTAGTATAGTGCCCAGTATAGCTAGCATAGTGCCCAGTATAGCTAGCATAGTGCCCAGTATAGGTAGGTAGTGCCCCAGTATAGTGCCCAGTATAGCTAGTATAGTTGCCCCCAGTATAGCTAGTTTAGTTGCCCCCAGTGTAGGTAGTTTTGTTGCCCCCAGTATAGCTAGTTTCGTTGCCCCCAGTATAGCTAGTTTCGTTGCCCCCAGTATAGCTAGTACAGTTCCCCCCAGTATAGATGCCCAGGAGGGGGGAAGCAGCGCTAGAAGGAGGGGCAGTGGAGGCAGCGGTGGGGAGGGGGGAAATATCCCCCCCCCCTCCCTCACCTGGGACCCCTCCTTCTGCCTCTCTCCCCTCCATTTAGCGGTGGCAAGTGCGGCTCGGCGGCGGGGAGGCATACGGAGAATTACTCACCACTTCTGCGTTCCAAGCGCTGGCAACGTCATGTCGTCACACATCTCTGCCTTCAATGCCGCCCACTGAGCTTCCGCTAATCAGGAAGCACAGTGGGCGGCATTGAGGGCGGAGATGTGTGACGACATGACGCTGCCGGCGCTTGGAACGCGGAAGTGGTGAGTAATTCTCCGTATGCCTCCCCGCCGCCGAGCCACACTTGCCACCGCTAAATGGAGGGGGAGAGAGGCAGAAGGAGGGGTCCCAGGTGAGGGAGGGGGGGGGATATTTCCCCCCTCCCCACCGCTGCCTCCGCTGCCCCTCCTTCTAGCGCTGCTTCTCCCCTCCTGCACCCTAAAGTAGGTACAGGTCTGACGAGAGGCCAGACCTGTACGGCACACCAGGCAACATGCCTGGTGAAAAACACTGCTCTAAAAGAATAGGCACAGTATGAAAACAATCAGGGAAAATATTTATTTGTTGTCAGAAATACCGCAAAAAGCCCCGGAAATTTACTGGATGAACTTTCAGGGAGCAAAGGAAGGGTTAAAGCATTTGTATATTCATTTATAGCAGCAGGAGGCACTGTGAGTCATGCCTGCTTATTACAGACTTGTTCCACTCAACTGTAGCTAAATAAACAAACACAGCTCAGTGCAGCTGGTTTCTACAACATTTCTATGTGGAATGAACATTTATCAGTCTGTTCTTTGCAAGAGCTCCGGTCCACTTTAAAGCCTCGTCTACACGTGCCGATAGTACTTATCAATCGAGCCGCTGATGTGGCTCGATTGATAACATCCAACAGGTCTGATTTTGCTGCAGCCGATTCCCTGCTCGTTCCCCACGAGGGGACAATGGCAGGGAATTGAGCGGAAGATAAGCGGCGCCCGCGGGGACGAGCGGGGGATCGAATCCAACGCACGTGCGAGCGAGGTACGCGCAGGGATGTGGAAGAGGCGATCCGGCAGCTAATCGAGCCGCCGGATCGCATCGTGTAGACGAGGCTTAAGATTTAAAAGCTACATGCCCATTAACAGGAAAAGTCTGTCACAGCTTAAAGGACTGCTGTAACTGCAAAGTCCTTTCTGTTGTTCAATTATTATCCATGACAAATAGTTTTGGTAAAGCCACATGAGCAGCCTAATAAAGATGCCAGTTTGCAGCCTTCAGCTATATTATTGTTTTGACTTCTTTTGCATGCAGGAATCCTGCTTCTTTTGATGCTTACCCGCAGAAATGCACATGTATAAAAATATTGTTTATGGCTGTTTTAGGTATTCACAGATCTAAGTTTTGCATTTCATACAGTAGAAAGTATTTCGCTTGCTGAGTCTTTTTCTTTATTTTCCTCTCCCTGCTCAATATTGATGGCATGAATAGTTCCTGGTTTAAGGACCAAGTCCTCTGTATCCACTTGACTCCTGTTGTCATCCACTTCAGTGTATTTTCCTCTTGATTTCTGTCGAGCTTTTTCCAGTGCTTCTTTTAAATGCTGCTTGAATTCAGTGTCAGGGCAATATATATACTCATAAGCTGCTGCAGCAGCGATTGCTCCGATGATTGGTCCAACCCAGTAAATCTACAGAAAAAAATGCAGGAAGCAAGTATTTTAGGAATCACATTTAACACATTTCTGTTCCTCCACATCCCCAATTAATTGACCTACATTTTTCCCAATACAGTGTCATACTTTAAAGTGTACCCAAACTTTGGCTTGGTAAAACTAGATAGAGAGGTAAGCCTCAGGATCCTACTGAACAAAGGCATAGTTAGGAGGGTGAGGGGCGGACATATGTCCCTAGGCGCTGCACTGTGAGGGCGCTCAGCATGGCTGCTGCACCCCCATGTGCATGAGAGGCCACTGCAACCCCACTGGCTGGCAAAGTGCCCCTGCTTCTCTCCCTCTCTCTTCAGAGTGCATAAGCACTAATAGCAGCAGAAAAAGCAGGGCACATCTGGATATCTAAAGGGAGCACATCTGGATATCTAAAGGGGAGCATATTTGGCTATTTAAAGGGGGGCACATCTGGCTATCTATATGGGGAAGGGGGCACATCTGGCTATCTAAATTTTTGGCTATCCACCCATGACCACGACTACATTCTGATGTGTGGCCACATCCATCTTGTCCAAAGTGGGGTGGGCACAGCAACTGTCCCCAGAAACTAAAAACCTTAGCTATGCTCTGCTATTGAGGCTTCCCTCAGTGCTGTAATGTCCCTTGCTGAGCACAGCCCCCCGGAAGATTGGCGGCAAGGCATTGTCCACTCTTCCCTCAGCGCAGCTGCATGAGCACGCCCGCACTTGCGCAGTAAGCTGGAGCCACTCATGTAAGAGTGCGTAGATGTGCTTGCATGGCTATTGCACGGCCGCACTTGTAACAAGAGAGGAGCAAGGCTCTGATCTGGGGGGAGGCCACACTAACTGAAGGGTGAACATTAGTGCATGGAGGGAAGCCTCAGTAGAATCCTGAGGCTTCCCTCGGTTTAGGTAATCACCCCTGTGGGAAATAAATAAACAAACAGTCCAAAGGACAGGCCCTATAGGTACTGACAAACCCAAGCAGGTTACTTGTATATAAAAGAGATAAAGGCTCAAGAAATAGGAGGTACATACAAGAGGTCACTCCTAAGCAAGTTAAGCTATGATAAATATATACATAATAAAAGACCTATATATAATAATGTGGAGGTCCTTGCTGATCCTCCACAATCCAATGTGGTATAGCTATTCCACATAGAGGTCAAAACAAACTTGCTACACACTCAGCAGGGTGTATGCTGGAGGGCTCCTACAATGGCTACAAAAGCCTAGGTTCGGAGCCACCTAAATATGTAGTACATCCTGCGCAGTATGTAAAACTGGAGAAAATACAAAGGAGATGAGAAGTGCTATTTACAAAAGTGCTGCAATATGGTACTCTAACATGTTTCACCCTACGGCTTTTTCAAAGAGTGCTATACATATATACAGTAATTATTTACAAAGTGCAGACCCCCCACCAAGAGTAATTTCCCCAGCAAAAGCCCAAGTCAGAGCTGGGGAAATGACCTTTTGTTGGGGAAATTACTTCCCCCCGACACCTAACCATGTTTTGAAATCAGGGGCGTAGCAATAGCCATAGCAGCCATAGCAGCCTCTATGGGGCCCTGGGGCATAGGGGGCCCAGGTGGCACCTAATTTATTCACTATGAACTTTCTTAAGTTTTTCCACCCTCTGACTTTACCTCAGTGCCCATGAACTGTATGTAGTGCTGAATGCATGAGAATGTAAATTTGCTCAACGGGCGGAATGGGCAGCCGTTCTGACGACCCATCGTTTGAAGAGATCAGGCATGTGTACGCACCATAAGAGTGGATACATCTGAGGGCCACTTGAAAGTTTTGTTATGGGGCCCCATGATCTCTAGCTACGCCACTGTTTAAAACACATATTATTTTATAACGGGGTAAAAATAAACCATGTGTTGTAGCGGATACTATTTTACCCAGTGATTGTCCCACTTCCACACAATGACAGCTGGTCCAAGAGATCTTGCTGGATTCATGCTGGCTCCAGTGTAGTTTATCTAAAAGTAGGGTTGAAAAAGAAGACTTCTAATGGATAGATAAAATAAATCAAATAAATAACATCAAATAAGAAATTCTGGTCACTATAAATGATTTCATTAATTTATAAACTAAGTCACCATTGTACGCTGAACAAGGAATTCTTAAAGAGGAACTCCAGTGAAAATAATGTAATAAAAAAAGTGCTTCATTTTTACAATAATTATGTATAAATGATTTAGTCAGTGTTTGCTCATTGTAAAATCTTTCCTCTCCCAGATTCACATTCTGACATGTATTACATGGTGACATTGTTACTGTGGGCAGATTATGTAGCTGTTTCTAGCTGGTCTGGCTTTAACAAACAGCTGTAAGCAGCTATTTCCTGTCTGTGAACATTGTTACATTGTGGCAGTTTGCCCAGAGTACCGTACGGTACCAGAGCCTCTTGTGGGAGGGGTTTCAGCACAAAATCAGTCATACAGCGCCCCCTGATGGTCTGTTTGTGAAAATCATTATTTTTCTCATGTAAAAGTGGGTATCAGCTACTGATTGGGATAAAGTTCAATTCTTGGTCGGAGTTTCTCTTTAAGCGTTCCCCAAATACAGCAGAAAGTAGCCAAAGGGTTTGCTCACTTAAACAGAAACAAGTGTTTTTCTTATTGTCTCAAACTCCAGATGTTCATATGAGACAATAAAAAAACATTTGTTTGGCTCCAGGATTTTGTTTTTTTTATCATTATTATTTATTGGATTTATATAGCACTAACATTTTACCCAGGGCTGTACAATACATAAGATTACAGACAATGATAACAGGGGTGACTGACAACACAATACAGGTAATAAGCAATGAGGTATAACAACACAATACAGATAATAAGCCATAAGATATACAGCACAACACAGGTAATAAGCAATAAGATACACAATGCCAGATCATAAACAGGAGTAGTAGTCCCCATAATACAAGTTCACATTATTCTGGATAGAATGCACAATCAAGTATGATACACAAGGAGAGAGGGTCCTGCCAAAGGCTTACTATCTAGAGGGAGAGGTTGGTGACATGAAAGGTGAGGTTCTCGGCAGAGAGAGTTAGGGCAGCGTTGAGGTGGGGTAGGCTTCCTTGAAGAGGTGAGATTTAAGGGCTTATTTTAAGGTGTTGATGGAGGGGCTAAGCCTGAAGGCCAGTGGAAGAGAAATCCAAAGGGTAGGGGCAGCTCTAGTGAAGTCCTGTAGTCGTGCATGGGAGTGCAAGATGCGTGGGGTGGTTAGGCGGAGGTTGTTGGAGGAGCAAAGTGGGTGGCCACTTGTGCCCAACCTATGAAGCAACGACCTTATTATCTTTGGTGTGCCACCCCCCGAGACACTCATATAGCCGGCGGTCATTGCTTCATTGTGATACGCAAGCCCCTTCACCGTGGCAAGGTAATGATCATGAAGGGGAATGGGCACATGTACATGCCATTTGTTTTGTTGTTGCAGCTGCACTGCAGCCAGAAAAAATAGGCAGGCATGTAAACGCACCAGTAAAATTATTATAGCGGCCACTGCTAGCAGCGGCCTTAAAAATTCAGGAATTCACCTGGAGTCCTGGACCCTGTTGGTGGTGGCAGAGAAGGCAGTCAAGCTGCCTACGGGCAGATATGCTGTGTGGGGAGCGACTTAGTCTTCGGACAGGCAGTCACATGGCGTTCAGGCAGAGATGCTGTGTGTGGGGACTGACTTAGTCTTTGGGCAGGCCTGACCGTGCTTTGAAGACCAGGCATCCGTGGTCAGATGGACCTTTGACCTAACGCTGTGTGCCAAAGATGTCACCACTTGCCTTTCAACATCACGGTACAGTTTAGGTATCGCCTTTTTTGAGAAAATATTGCAGCCTGGTATCTTCCACTGCGGTGTGTGGCTTTGCTTTTGTGTGTTGCTTTTCCTCAGGTGGTCATCTTATTGCAGTGTGTACTTTGTAATCATGTGCCTTTGTAAGGTAGTTGTCCCTACGCCGGTCTTGGTCTTTCCACGGCTCAATTTTCGGTGGCAGAGAGTACAGATGGCATTGCTCTCATCTGAGGTAGACACACAGAAAACTTTCCACACCGCTGAGCCCTGGGGTGATGGCACTTTGGTGGTGGCAGCCGACTGAGTGTTAAGTGGGGTGCCAGAATCAGAGCAGGAGGAGGAAGATATGTAATGCTTCTGTGCGGAAGCTGAGAAAGATGAGGTGTTATGTATTAAATAGTCAACTACGTCCTGACAATATTGAGGGGTTGATAGTAAGATAGTAAGCCTTTGGCAGGACCCTCTCTCCTTGTGTATCATACTTGATTGTGCATGCTATCCAGAATAATGTGAACTTGTATTATGGGGACTACTACTCCTGTTTATGATCTGTCTCGGGGGGTGGCACACCAAAGATAATAAGGTCGTTGCTTCATTGTGGACAGACCAAATTTGATCAGCTGGACAGTCACTGTTGTTCTATCATTGAGCTACCACAGGCCGGCGAGCATATGGGCTTGAAAACCGCCACGGCCTGCCCTCTGGCCATGATGCGCAGCAGTCCAGCACGGCCGTCACTACGCAAACAGCTGTTAGTGGTGCGTTACACAGTGAGTTTGGTGTGTCAGTGTGAAGCAGTACTCTAATTACACTCCCTGATTGATGTATACACATGCAAGATGTTTTAAAGCACTTTAGGCCTGCAATTTAACATTCAATGTAATTTCTGCCCTTAAAACGCTACTTTGCGTCCAATCCGGATTTTTCCCTGGGACTTTTGGCATGTATCCCACTCCGCCATGCCCCCCTCCAGGTGTTAGACCCCTTGAAACATCTTTTCCATCACTTTTGTGGCCAGCATACATTTTTCTAGTTTTTAAAGTTCACCTCCCCATTGAAGTCTATTGCGGTTCACGGAAGGTTCACGAACCGAAAATCAAAGGTTCAGGCCATCTCTATAGGTGGACAGATGCTTCCTCCTCTCCTGTAGTATAGGTGGCAGATATACTTCCCCCTCTCCCTTGTGGTATTAGTGAACAGATGCTCTTCCCCCCTTGTAGTATAGGTGGCCAGAGATGCTTCCCCCTCCTCCCTTGTCGTACAGGAGGTCAGATGCTTCCTCCTCTTCTGTAGTATAGGTGGAAGATATACTTCTCCCCCTTGTAGTATAGGTGGACAGATGCCCCCCCTCCCCCTTAAAGTATAGGTGGACAGATGCTTCCTCCTCTCCTGTAGTATAGGTGGCAGATATAAATACTTCCCCCCTTCCCCCATGTTGTATAGGTGGTCAGATGTTCTTCCCACCCCCCTTGTAGTATAGGTGGCCAGCAGGGCTGCTTAACTCCGGAACCGGGAGACATCCGGATAGTTCTATCCGGATATCTCCCAGTAAACCTGTGCGGGCTGGGCGGGGGGGGGGGGGGGGGTTCAATCTTACTTGTCTGACATCTTCTTCAGTCCGTCCCTCGGCGCCTCCCATGATGCGGTCCAAGGGGCGGTCACATGATTACAAACATTTCCTCCTTCTGGGTTGTAATCATGTGACGCGCATGGAGCACATCGTGGGAGGCGCCGAGGGACGGACGAAGAAGACGTCAGACAGCCCGCACAGGTTTACTGTGAGATATCCGGATAGCAACTATCCGGGTATCTCCAGCTTCTGGATTTGAGCGGCTCTAGTGGCCAGAGATATTTTCCCCCTTCCCTTTGTAGTATAAGTTGCCAGATGCTTCCCACAACTCTTGTAGTATAGGTTGCCAGATGCTTCCCCCCTTGTAGTATAGGTGGACAGATGCTTCCACCTCTCCCCTTCCTCATCGTATATATACTTTCCCCTCTCCCTTGTAGTATAAGTGGACAGATGCTCCCCCCCCCTTGCAATATAGGTGGTGTGAGAAAATGCGGAAAAGCCGCCGCGTGTACTAATAGCAAGGCGGCTGGCTCCGCGTCCAGCGCGGCGGTTTGTACGCAGCAGCATGCGTCTGATACTATGATAGATCGTGGGAAAACCGCCGCATGTACTGGCAGCAAGGCGGCTGTTTCCGCGTCCAACGCGGCGGTTTGCGTCTGGTGTGGCTGGGGCTGTTAGTGCACCTGGATGGAGAACTACGCGCGCGAGCCAGAAGTCAGGACCTTTATGCCTGCAGGAGATGGATCAGCTGATCAGGACGATCAGCTAATTCCTGCTGGACTCCTGATTGGCTGAGTGGCTCGGGCGGGGCGGCAGAGTCCTGCAACTATATATACAGCTTGCTTGCCAGTTGCTGGTTGTCTGCCATTGCGAACACTTCGTGGAAGCATTCAGACCATAGTCAGATCCTACAGTGTGTTTGAACCAGGAGGATCTGGGAATTCACACTGAGCCAGATTACTTTTGTTTATCGTATTATTGTTCAGACTAGTTCCAGGGTGTAGAGACCAAGGACCTCACACCCAAGACTAGGGAACTGTATTATCATTTGTGTTATACTCCAGACTAGTTCCAGGGTGCTGAGACCACGGACCTCGCATCCAAGACTAGGGAACTGTATTATCATTTGTGTTATACACCAGACTAGTTCCAGGGTGCTGAGACCCCGGACCTCGCATCCAAGACTAGGGAACTGCATTATCATTTGTGTTATACTCCAGACTAGTTCCAGGGTGCTGAGACCACGGACCTCGCACCCAAGACTAGGAAACTGTATTATCATTTGTGTTATTCTCCAGACTAGTTCCAGGGTGCTGAGACCACGGACCTCGCACCCAAGACTAGGGAACTGTATTATCATTTGTGTTATTCTCCAGACCTGCTTGTGACGCCCATCTTCCAGGGGTCACTAGCCACCGGGTCTTCTTGCTACTCAGCCTGGGACTCCGCCCCCTTGGATGTCTCAGGCTGCTGCAAGATCTCTGCACTTCCAAAGGGAGGTATTTCTCATACTGCCAAGGACCACCTGCTCCTCGGGTGGTCCTCACTCAAAGTTATTACTGTTGCACCAAACACTCACACTATATAGGTGTCCAGAGGTTAGCAATATATCTGTATTATCGGTGATTCTGCAGATCACCAATAATCAGATTCTCTCTGCGTGCTGACACCGATCGTTACAGGTGGCCAGATATACTTCCCCATCCCCCCTTGTAGTATAGGTGGACAGATGCTTCCTCCTCTCCTGTAGTATAGGTGGCAGATATACATACTTCCCACCTCCCCTGTGTAGTATAGGTGGACAGATGCTCTCCCTTCCCCCCCTTGTAGTATAGGTGGCCAGAGATATTTTCCCCCATCCCTTTGTAGTATAGGTTGCCAGATGCTCACCGCCACTCTTGTAGTATAGGTGGCCAGATGCTTTCCGCCACTCTTGTAGTATAGGAGGCCAGATGCTTCCCCCTTGTAGTATAGGTGGACAGATGCTTCCACCTCCCCCCTACCTTGTCATATATATAATTCCCCCTCTCCCTTGTAGTATAAGTGGACATATGCTCCCCCCCTTGCAGTATAGGTGGCCAGAGATGCTTCTCCACCCCCCCTTGTAGTATAAGTGGACAGATGCTTCCTCCTCTCCTGTAGTATAGGTGGGAGATATACATACTTCCCCCCTACCCCGTGTAGTATAGGTGGACAGATGCTCTCCCCTCCCCCCCTTGTAGTATAAGTGGCCAGAGATATTTTCCCCCTTCCCTTTGTAGTATAGGTTGCCAGATGCTTACCGCCACTCTTGTAGTATAGGTGGCCAGATGCTTTCCACCACTCTTGTAGTATAGGTGGCCAGATGCTTCCCCCCTTTGTAGTATAAGTTGGCAGATGCTTCCACCTCCCTTCTACCTTTTCATATAGCGGGTCAGATGCTTCCCCCTCCACCCCTTGTAGTATAGGTGGCCAGATGCCTCCCCCCTCCCCCCTTGTAGTATAGGTGGCCAGATGTTTTCCTTTCCCCCTTGTCGTATAGGTGGCCAGATGCTTCCCCGCTCCCCTCCCCTTGTCGTATAGGAGAGCCAGATGCTTCCCTCTTCCCCTCCTTTCTAATATAGCTGGCCAGATGGTTCCCCTCGCCCTCCCTTGTCATATAGGTGGCCAAATGCTTCCCCCCTCCCCTCACCTTGTTGTATAGGAGAGCCAGATGCCGCCCCCCCTCCCCTCCTTTCTAGTATAGCTGGCCAGATGCTTCCCCTCTCCCTCCCTTGTTGTATAGGTGGCCAGATGCTTCCCCCACTTCTTGTCATATAGGTGGCCAGATGCTTCCCCCTCCCTTGTAGTATAGCCGGCCAGATGCCTCCCCCCTCCATTATCAGCCGCCACTGTGTATCTGTCTCTGCAGTCAACATTTCCTACCATGTGACTTACCAGCACATTACCAGCAGATCACATGATAGGAAATGCAGGCTGCAGAGACAGATACACAGTAGCGGCTGATGATGGAGGGGAAGAGGAAGCTTCGGCACTGGAGGCGAGCAGAGAAGTGAGTGACTCTCTCTCACTGGGCTGGCTGCTGCTAGTCTTCTCTTCTCCATCTACCAGGCTGCTCCACACTTCATGGAGGATCTCTGGGGATGCTATGGCGCTGCAGCGAGTGCTGTAGCACTGTAAAGCCTCCTTGGTGCCACCCCTGCTTGTGTCACCAACACCGTTGTGCTGAGTGTAGCAACTCTTGCAGCTTAGCAAGGAAATGCAACTTGTTAAGTACTCGTCCCTCCCACTGGTCGCAGACGAGTACTTAACAAGTTGCATGCAAGCTGTTACAGGAAACCAACATCCTCCAGTGGTAGACAGGTCATGTGTATGCTCAGTGTGTATTTTATCCCATAAGTGGGGCTTGCACTCTTTTGCAGGTAGGCACTCATCTGTTTTTAGGTAGCGTTGTTCATTTCCTTGCTATGTACTAATTTAATTCATTTTTGGTCAGCCGCTCCCACTTAACAGCTTTGCTTTTGGTGTATATGCAGAGCCTCTGTTTGGATTCAAGGTGCGTTTGCAGTCTATGGGGGGGCTCAGCACATCTCTGATTGGAGGCCATTCGGAGGCGGCCTGGTGATGCGCTGATACCACTTTTTGCGCAACTCTTGCAGCTTGACACCTGGCACCCCTGAAGTGGGAACAGAGGAACCAAGGTGTGCAGGAGGCAGGAGTGCTCGCAGGTACCAGTGGCACGATGAGCAGGCTGGAACCACGGCACTCCCCTGGCGTGAGTCGGGTACTGCAAGGACTCAGCGACCAGTATGGATAACAGCAAGGCAAATCCCAGGACAGGCAGAAGTCGGCAATGGAGCGGGTTTCTAGTACAGGCAGGGTTTGGCAACAGATCGGGTAGTCAGAACAGGCAGAGGTCGGCAACAGAGCGGGTTCTCATACAGGCAAGGTTAGGCAACAGAGCGGGTAGTCAGGCAGGCAGGAGTCATCAACAGAGCGGGTAATCAGGCAGGCCGAGGTCAAGATCCAGGAAACAGACAAACAGGCAGACACTAGGTCACGACACGGGAGTACAACACTAGCTGCAATACTACAGCACTGGAGTGTTGCACTCTCCAGACTTAAATAGGCCATTCTGGTGTGCACAGCGCAACGCGCATGCGCAAACACACATGCGTGCGCAGGCGCAAACGCCCAGAGCAGACATGCATAAACAGATCATCCCTGCGCACGCGCGTACACAGCGCTCACGTCAACGCCTTCCGGTGCCAACGCCTACGCCGCGCAATGCGCGCTGGAGAGTACCGACAGGCCGCCCCGCTGGGACCCCCCAGGATGGCTGCTAGCATCCGTATGTACCAGCCGCCTAGTCTGGACAGGTAACTGACCGTGACAGCTTGTTTCTACTTAAGTGTATGTACCCTTTGGATATTTTCTGATTACTACTACTTTGCTCCAGCACCTTGGATTTGCACATGGAATGTGACCTCACCACTCCACCAAATACAGCAGAATCCACTATGCAGTGACATGACAGAGGAGGTCTAAGGGTGTTTACTATTTATTACAGTTTATTCCAATTCTATGTAATGATACTTACGGTATTCATGGGAGGGGTGGGTGAGCAGCAATCAGTGGATGGCCAGCTTGCATGTGTTTATTAGCAAATCTGTCCCCAGCTATAGTTTGAGTATCTACTATGCACAGGGATCAATGTGTGCATTTATGGTATACGTTTGTAGTAGTGTCAAACAATACTTACAAACAAATTGGCTTTTAAAAGCACAAATGGCAGAAATGACATTTTCTTAACAAAGAAAAACATTATTTAAACATCAGTAGAAAATTACTACTTACTGCAAATAAATGTCCAAATCCAACAGAGATTCCTATTGCAAGGGCTGGTATCATGCCCTGGTTCTTTGGATCACAGCTTGCATAAATTGTAAAGACTAGCTGAAAAGTAATTATAAGTTCTATTAAAAGCCCATGGCCTATTGAAAGCCTGTCATTGATCTGGCAAAAAGAGAAATCGGTGGAGAAGAATTACAAACGATAAAGGCTGAGTAAAGTGTAACTGAACTCAGAATTTTTTTTAAATAAATCTGTGAGTTTTTAAAGTAAAAACATGTAGACATGAAGGTCTCTTTTAACCACTTAAGGACCAGGGGATATTTGGATGATCTGTGCTGCGTGGGCTCTCCAGCCCGCAGCACAGATCGAGTAAAAGGCAGGGCGATCAGACTTCCCCCCTTTTTTCCCCACTAGGGGGATGTCCTGCTGGGGGGTCTGATCGCCGCCGCTCTGTGTGGCCGAGCGGGGGGGCTCCTTAAAGCCTCCCTCCGTAGCGTGATTCCTACCTCCCTCTCCTTCCCTCCCTCTTACTCAGGCTATGGGCGGTACAGGACGGCGATCTGTCCTGCACCGCCTCTAATAGGCTTTAGCCTATCAGATGCTGGCGATCCCCGGCCAATCAGAGGCCGGGGATCGCCATTCTCCTTTACGGCGCTGCTGCGCAGCAGTGCCCTATTGATGTAAACAGCGGGGATTTCTACCCCGCGTGTTTACATTTCACCTGCAAGCCGCGATCGGAGGCTCGCAGGCTGTTTATGGAGACACCCTCCGTGAACTGACACGGAAAGGCCGCTAGAAGAGCGGCCATTTCCATGTAAAACCACTTAACACCTAGGTCCGCCGATCGGCTGACCGTGGTCGTTAATTGGTTAAACTATACGTTAAAAAACTGATGCGTTTTAACCTTCCATAGCAGTGCATTGTGAAAAAGCTTTCAGTTAAAACGTGTATAGTGGGAACTGAGCAATAGGAAAACACGGACATTACTTTGAAAATCATTGTCCTCTCAGTTATAACTGAGAGCAACTGATATAGTGTAAAATTACCCTTACCTCGGGAGTAGGAAGCCACAGGATCCTACAGAGGCTTTCTCTGTCCCTCCGTCCAGTGCTGGGACCCCTGAAGTTCCATGGAGCTCACTCACACTGTGCACACACAAGCAGCTTGCACGTGCGAAGTAGCTTGCTCCATGCCAGTGTGCAGCCATGAGTTGTCCATGCCTGTGTAGGGTAGGTGATCCTGGTGCTGGAATGGCAAGGAGGAGGATGATGGGAGAAGCCTCAGGAGGATCCAGAGTCTCCCCTCCCCTGAAGTACCCAAACCAGGATCCTTTTTTTCCTCTAGGGTCCCTTTAAGTGAAATATTCTAGTCTGAATCATGATCATCTACACACATTTGTGCTCATAAGTTTACACACCATGGCAGTGACGTAGCTAAGGAGATAGGGGCCCCAGTGTGAGTTTTGGCTGGGGAAAATAATTTGCAGTGGCCTAGCAATAGGGGGTGCAGAGTTTGCAACTGCATCGGGCCCTTGGACCAGAGGGGCCTTCCCTCAACCACAGTATTAGCTCTTTATTGGTCCTGTGCTGGTTATAATCACTTCTATAGATGCTTCACATAGCTGTAATCAATAACAAACTGTTCTCCATCCCCTTCTTGCACCTCTGACACTGTAGTTGCCATTGGCAGGTTTTGGTGCGCCATATCAATTGTTATGCATAGAGTGCTTGGGGGGCCCAATGTAAAACCTGCACCAGGGCCGATACTCCTTACTTACAACACTGATCATTTGTTAATAATACCACTATTCAATACAAATAGAGATGTGACCATTACCAGCAAAGTGCCAATGAAATGCAAAAAGCATGGATAAAGAAGGGCCCCTAGTGGGTCCCTCTGTTCCAAAGGCCTCGGTGTGGTTGCAACATCTGCCCCCCCCAATTGCTACACCACTGCTGCTTTGCAGAATGGTATTTATTGTTAGCTTGCTAAACTGTATTAATCAAGAAAAGGATACAAGGGAAGTAAGGGAGAAATAACAGTTGGGACAGCCAACACACTTGTGGGGCAGTTTGGTGGGGGTTTGTAGGTTCATGGAGGGCAAAGTCTTAAGGTGCCAGGAGATCTGGACCTATAGGCTTCTGTGAGGTAAATCCGGGCCTGGACTCAAGAGACAAAGCTGTCTCTTGATTCTCAGTCGAACAGTCGTCTAGTGTGATTGGAAGGTATTAGAGCTCCGGTGTAATCTCTCTGTAACACCCAGATCCAGCAGCCTGTACATTAAAAAACGTGGAAAAATGTAAATCACAACAATAAAGATTACAACAAATACATAAAAATCAAGCATATACCATTGTTGCACCTAAATTCCCAATGATATCTCTTGGTGTAATAAGATACAGAACTCCTGCTCCAAGGATCGAACCCAGGCACTGTGCGATGATGTAAAACACAGACTTGGCGAGTGTTATTTTCCGTGTACACACAAAGGCAATTGTCACTGCTGGATTGATATGCGCACCACTGATATGTCCAAAACAATGCACCATAGTTACAATGCCATATCCAAAGCACAGGGATATCAGCACCAGATCTGCTGGCTGGGGGCTGTCTGCCGATGTCCAGTTGACTGTTGAACCAAGTCCAATAAAGACAAAAAGTAAAGAGCCTACAAATTCTACAGATACGGCTTTCCAGAATGACTGGGTCCATACACCTTTAAATGCAACCATGATGAGTTTTTCTGTATTCCCAGTTCCTGGCATAAAAAAATAAATAAAATGAATCCCAGTATAATAATGTTATTATTGAAAGCTGCTGTTGTGAGTTGTGAAATGATCATGGGAATGTCTTAAAGTAGCCTTCTACTGTCATCTCTGATATGTGGCAGTTTGCAAACAGTGAACCGCAAAGTAACACATCACAATAACTATTTATTTTACATGAATGGAAAAGTACATCTGTTTCATATGTAGTAAGCAGAAAGCTATGTGAAGCACTCATGTAGTAGTCTGGTGATTTCCCAAGCAAATCAGCTTCAGCTGTTGAGAAACTGAGCTTCCCACCTTTATCACCCATAGGTCAGCCTTGAGATGTACTGCCACTGTGTGAAGCTAGTCTGTCAGGTCATCCAGAAAGTGTACTAGTGTGCTGATTGTGTGCAGTGCCAACAACACAGGATGGACAGAGACCTGCTGGAAAGAGAAGAGGCTTTTGTGTCAAAGATTGGTAGGCAAGAAGTATGGGAGAGGAGTGAGTCCTTTTCTTCAAACTTCACAACATGCCATCCAGTATTAGAAAGTGAAGGCAGCTGGGTAAGTCCCACTATTTCTCTACACCTTGCTTGACTTTTCCTACTGACATTGGCAAGTGGTGTTTTTTTGCCTTATTGTTCTAAGTACAACCCTGTGGTCCTTGTAGTGGATATATTTGGTCAACACCTCTCATCCAGCCATTTACGTTGTGGATACTAAAGAAACCGTATAAAGACTATCCATTCAGTGTGGAGTTCTTAGTACATGTAACATTGTGGGCAGGCATAAAAGTTTTATGGGGGGCTCAAAGGGTAGTAACCATTTCTCTTCAGCTTCAGTCAGTGTAATGGATGACATCTGGGTGTGGCAGATACCACGAAAGTACTGCCTCGGTACATGCATAGTACCTACTGTGAAGAGGGCCACTAATGATCCAATCTTTTTCATCCAATCTTACCATCTCTTTGTAATATAAGGGAACTGCATTAATTATCCATTCAATATATTCACTCAATTTACCCTTAAGGTGGCCACTAATGATCCAATTTGTAGCGAAAAATCATTTGAGCAATCATAATTCTGATCGGAAGTGAAATTGTTCACTAGGCCATTGATAAACCAATCTTTGCTTCCTATCTACCACAACCAACAAGAAAATCCAAATTTTGGTTCAACAAAAATCCAATCAGACCACTGTTTTTATAATCGTTCTTAGTTAATTGTGCCCATCAACTGAGATTATTTACAACCAACCCACAGAATTTCTGATCGCTCTAACAATGTATCGCTAGAACTTGGACCATTAGTGGCCACCTTAATACACAGATTTGGTAAAATTGGATAAAAAGACTGGATCATTAAAGGAATGATGATGTGGGCTAATGGTCCAGGAGAGGATATGTACAATTTTTTTATGACTTATTCTCCCATACCAGAACACAAATAACGGTCAGGCAAGATGGAACCTATGGTTATGTGACTCCCTCTCAGCACTTGTTAAGGTCCTGTTAATCTCAGCACCCGTAATTGTTGTGTGCACCCCCAGGGCGTGGGGTCTAAGTGAGCATGGGTCTTCACCAGTGCACCCCACAAGGGATCATGGGCCGTCACCCCTAGTGGGCAATGTACTACTTTGCTGCCTGGTGCCCACCAGGTCACCCCTAGGGCTGCACCTACAGTGATGAGAAGAACAGGTGTGGACTCTGCACAGGGGCAAACCCAGGATTTTCAAGGGGGGATTCCTGGAAGGTCTCCCTCAGCCACATACAATACAGTATACTAATATGGTAGGGCATTATGCTGGGTACAATGCAATTTCCTGTCCGACTGACAGGATTTGACAAATATTTCCTAAATGTCCTATCTGCTCCCGACTGACAACGGGATCGGTCAGGAACAGTTTGAATACAGATAATAATGAGGACAGCCGACATTGGTAATGAAGGGGAAAGTGAAGCATTTACACAGCAGGGCACAGGGCTGTGCTCATACCTGACTCTGTTAAGTTCCCCAGAGCTGCTCCATGCTCTGTACACACACTGCTGCTCCATGCTCTGTACACACGCTGCTGCTCCATGCTCTGTGCACACACTGCTGCTCCATGCTCTGTACACACGCTGCTGCTCCATGCTCTATACATATGCTGCTGCTCCATGATCTGTACACACACTGCTGCTCTATGCTGAGCTGCAGGATGCCTGCAGATATTCTGGTGTCTCAACTTGTGCTTGTCCCCAGACACTGGTCTGAGGGGGGATTCTTGGCAGTTGTAATCCCCCCTTCATTTGCCTATGCTGCAATAAGGGAAGGAGGGCGGATTAAAGGGACAGGACTGACTGAAAGCTGAACTGACAGGACTAGTTGATGACGGGACTGAGTGGTGACAGGTCTGGCAGGTGACAGGAGTAGCAGGTGACAGGACTGGTTAGACTGACTGGTAACCGAACTGACAAGTAACGGGTGACAGGACCAGCAGACAACAGGACTGGCAGGTGACAGGATTGGCAGGTGACAGGATTAACAGACTGACTGGTAACTGGACTGATAGGTAACGAGTGACAGGACCAGCAGGTGACAGGACTGACAAGACTGACTGCTAACTGGACTGACAGGTAACGGGTGACAGGACTGACTAGACGGGATCAGTTAAAAATGGCGCCAGAGCCTACAGTGTAAAAATGGCTCTGCATTAATTTGCATTATAAAACAATATTTATCATTTTATGAGTTAAAAAATGGCGCCGCACTAAAAACGATATTTATCGTTTTATGACTTCCATAAAACTATAAATATCGTTTTGAATTGTAAGTCAAAAAACGATAAATATCGTTTTGAAATGTTTTGAATATGGGTTTTGCTCCCAGTGTGTGTGTGTGTGTGTGTGTGTGTGTGTGTGTGTGTGTGTGTGTGTGTGTGTGTGTGTGTGTGTGTGTGTGTGTGTGTGTATGTGTGTGTGTGTGTGTGTGTGTGTGTGTATATATGTGTGTGTGAGTGTGTGTGTTTATTTGTGAGTATATACACACACACAGACACAGACACACACAGACACACACACACAGACACACAAGCATACACACACACAAACACACACATATATCCAGGAAAGGAACTTTAAACTCTCAAAAACGAAAAATATTGTTTTTCGTAAAAACGATAAATATCGTTTTTAAAAAATATCGTGCGTAACCAGGCGCCATTATTTGGCTGACGCCATTTTTAACTGGACGCGACTAGACTGACTGGCAACTGGACTGACAGGTAACTGGTGACAGGAAAGGCAGAGGACAGGACTGGCAGTTGACAGGATTGGCATATGACTAGACTAAGCTGACAGGACTGACAAGAAAGGACTGACTGAACAGGACTGACTGGACAGGGCTGACTGGACTGGACAGAACAGGACTGGACAATTGTGGCAAGAGTCACAGATGGTGTGGAAACATGCCACAGCTGCTCGGACAGAACAGCAGTGAGCAGCGATTGGCCAGGCTATACTTTGGCTATCACACCAGTGCTGTAGTCCCACCCCCGGCACCTACAAATCAGAGGGAAGAGGCACGTGCATGCTCATTAGAGTATGTATATGCCGCTACAAGTGGAGGATATCCACCCGTTCCCAGAAGTCTCCTGGGACGGGGTTCTGAGAGGCCGGTACTGAACCTGGGACCGGTAGGTATGACAGCACTTCATATTTACTGTTCCTTTGCTGGCAGTGGGGTCATGCATCATGAGCCCTATGGCTCACACCCTATGGAAGTGGACATAGCTGAGGTTGCTGTATTATCGACCTTGCACTATGTGTTGTGTCACAGCTGTTTCTGAGTCTTCACTTCTCATCAGTGCAGCTTGGCATGGATTAGTATGGCTCTATGCAGTGGAACTTGTTCATTCAAGTGTTATATAGTACTCAGATGGCCCATGGTGACTCAGAACCACAAAGAAATTATAAGAGGCTCAAAAGAACTAAAATGCAAAGCTAAATAAACATAGATTCAAAAGTGAATGTTCCCATTTGTTTGCTCATGTAGTGTAAATCTCTCAACATAACATAACTTTTTAGTCTTAGGGCTCCTTCACACTGGCACAGTGCATCGTGGCAATTTAATGCACTGCCACCACAGGGTAATGAAAGTCTAAGGGTAGTTTCATATTACGTGCAGTGCAGTGCACAGGAAGTGCTCAATCTGACATGCTTCCAAAATGACAGTAACGTGAGTATCTGCGTCGACATGCAGCAGACTCCAGTCTGTCATGCAAGTCTGTGACGATGCCGGGATTTTAAAAATGTTGGTGGCGGCAGTACGCCAGCATTGCGATGCGCATGCGCGGAAGCGTATTTTATCAATATGCTTCCATGCACTTCTGTATTTCAAAAACAGGAAGTGACTGCAAGCAAGCTCCTAGGCACCCACTGTAAAGGCAGGTGGGGAGAATAGACCTGTCCCCACTCAGCATGCAGTCACTTCCTGTTTTTGAAATACGGAAGTGCACGGGAGCCTATTGTTAATATACGCTTCCGCGCATGCGCGTCACAATGCCGGCGTACCGCCGCGGCCAACATTTTTTAAATCCCTGCATCGCCACAGACTTACACGACTTCCGGTCTACCACACGTCGACGCAGATACGCACATTAACATTGGACTTGTGAGTATACTGCACATACTCTTTCCACACACCTTCATTTACCAGTGCATACTACACTATATTGGGCTCTCACTGTCCCTCTTTTTGTTAAGCCTCACCTCCTATTTGGCTGGATGCCAGAAGGAGAATACGGCGTAGTTACGTGGTATTCCCTGAAGGCCTGTTTTGGCGGTGCGGTGCAGTGGACGCACCGCAATGCTAATGCCAATCTACAGCGTGAAGCCGGCCTTAGAGAAATGTTAAAAACGACTTCTGCATTGTGTATTTCTATGTTTGAGGCCCCTTTCACACTGGTGGGGTGTGTTACCCTGTTTTACCGCAGGGTAATACTACACCAATGAAAGTCTATGGGGCATTTCATACCTGGCAGCAGTGCGATGCGCCAGATGTCCTCATTTTGCCGCTTGGCTGACGCTGGAGCATCTGCACATTGGTGTCCAGCATGTCATGCGGCGACCGAAAGTCTGTGGAGCCGCTTATACTTTGAAACTGCTCGCCGCACGTATTCACCTCGCACATGCGCAGAAGCACATTTTGACAATACACTTCTGCACAATTCTACTATCAGCCACAGGAAGGGAACACTAGAGAGCCTCACTTCCTGCTTAGATTGCAGCCAGAAGGGAGATGCTATCATCGCACTGCATCGCTGGTTACAAGTGTGAAACCGGCCTTAATGGGAAGCTAACATTTGATATAGATTTAGTGTTCCACAGTTTGCCTTCTGCATCATTTACAATGTCTAAAGCTCAGGACAATTAGGTGCTCAGACACCCTGGCTGAGAGCCCCCACGGGAGTCCAATTTTCATTATACAGAAATAAATGCTTGTTTATTACAAATGTGGTCTTCAGATCTTTTGAACTATGACCCAGAAATAATGAAATTACCACACGAGTAGGTCATTTACTGTCTGCGGTTAACAGTTCTGAGCACATGCAGCCCTTGTAATTTTATGGTGCCTTTGTCATCTTGGCGAATAGAGCTGAAGCTTCGTATGGTGTGCCTCAGTGACATTGCATTAATACTGACTGCAATATACAGAATGTTCCCAGGCATGTAACATTTCCATGTTTTTCACCATAGACATTTTAAAATCAAGTTCCATGTTTTTTACTGTTCAGTATGTATATTCTCTTTCAGATTCGATTTATGAAGATAAACAAGATGTTTGCTTGTAAGCCCTTGTAAATTTGCTAATTAGCTCTTGGTAATGTAATAATCTAATCCTATGTATGTGTTCTCACTTGAGCAATGTGATTTTATAAACATCACCCATAGCATTGTATTAGCAAGAGGTTTTTAAATCACAACTCTTAAAGAGAACCCGAGGTGAGTTCTAAGAATCCTAATTGCACACAGAGGCTGGGTCTGCATATAATGCCCAGCCTCTGTTACTATACAGTTCCTCTCCAGCCCCCCCCCCCCCCCCCTGCGCTCTGCTTGCCCCCATAAATCGAACGCCGTGCTAGTGACACGCAGCGTGTCGATAGCCGGCTGTTTACCTCTGCACTGTCATTCTCGCCGCTCCCCTGCCTCCTCTATGTCGCCGCTCCCCGCCTGCAGCCCTTCCCTCCAATCAGCAGGGAGGGAAGGGACGCAGGAGGCGAGCAGCAAAATAGAGGAGGCGGGGGAGCGGTGAGACTGACAGTGCAGAGGTAAACAGCCGGCAAGCGATGCCGCTAGCACGCCGTTTAATTTATGGGGGCAAGCAGAGCACAGGGGAGCGGGGCTGGGGGGGACGCTACATAGCAACAGAGGCTGGGCATTATATGCAGGATTCTTAGAACCCACCTCGGGTTCTCTTTAAAAAAAACTCTTGCAGTGTGAACCAGCCCTAAGAGCTGATCGGCATTAATGAGCTTTGATGTGGCAAGGGCCGGATTTACTATAAGGCACTGTAGGCACGTGTTCACAGGAGCATGATGATGGAAAGGCGGGACACTCTCCTCCCTGAGTGCCTTACTCCCTCCTTCCCTATGCAGAGTCCTGATGAGAGTATAAATGAGATGTTACTCGCCCTGCTCTCAGCATTCCACTGACGATATCTCCCTTCAGTCAGGGGCACCTCTCTATCTACTTAATACCGAGGTTCCTCTACCTACTTAATACTTGGAGGAACCTCTAGCTACTTATTATTGAGGGGCCGGTTCTAGACTTTTTGCTGCCTGAGGCAAACTTGTGAGGACCTCCCCCTGACATAAATCGCTTCCTGACCCCTAAACCATATCTCCTCTCCTAGCGTACAGTTACTGATTGCCTGGCCATAACCACCCAGATTAAAGTTTTAAATCTAACCTCCCACTACCCTATGCTCTAACACTAGCATTCCTAACAACATGTCTAACCTTGACACACACCCAAACTGAGACGGATATGGAGGGTGACATATTCATTTCCTTTTAAACAATGCAGGATGCCTGGCAGTCCTGCTGAGCCTCTGTCTCTATGGACCCAGAACAAGCACGCTAATCAGGTGTTTCTGACTGAAGTCTGACTGCATTTGCTACATGCTTGCTTCAGGTGTGCGATTCAGTCATTACTGCCGCCAAAACGATGAGCAGGACTGCCAGGCAACTGGTATTGTTTAAAAGGAAATAAATGTGGCAGCCTCCATGTCCCTCTCAGTTCAGGTATCTGCTGGGTCCCAGATTTGAATCCCAGCCAGGGTACTATCTGTACGGAGCTTGTATGTTCTCCCGGGGGGAGGGGGGGACTAGAGCTTGTATTTTACAGACAGGAAGTTTTGAATTCAAAACTTCCTATCTGTAAAGTACATGCTGTAGTTTATTGGCTAATTTAAAAGAAAAACAGTAAGCTTTTAGCTTCTAAGCCTTCTTCAGACTCTATTCCTTTTGACTGTCAATGTTAGAACATACAATCAGAAGGAGGTAGAGAGCTCCCATCAGTCCCTTTTTCAGAGGGACAGTCACTCTTTGGGAACCCAGTTTCTCTGTCCCTCTTTCATCTTCATTTGTCTCTTTCAGGACTTATGTACAGATCTATTAAAATATGTTTATTTTTCTGATGAAAAAATGTTTTTTATTGACGATATTCTCATCTTTTAAATGGATGTATTTCTTATTTTTAAATGTTAAAATGAAGGAAACCTAATGATGATAGAGAGAACCAGTGTGATTTTAATGATAAAACTACTTCTTTGGCTTCTACATTTTTGTGCGATGCATGACTAGGGGCGTTGCAAGGGTGGGGTTAGAGGTGTGACAGGGGCATGTCTTTCTTATCTTAAAAAGTTGGGATATATGTAAGTGTCATCCAGATACATTAATTACAAGAGATCTTGCAAGGATTGTGAGGTATTTATGGCAAACAGATAAGACCCTTGGATTACTGAACGCCTGCTGACATGGAGACTTTTTTTAAAGACTCTATCCTGTTCACTGTATGCTGCTGGAGACTGGAAACTGATAAATGTATGTTACTGAGAAGGAAGGGGGCACTCAGGGAGGCACACCGGGGGGTGGGGGGAGGGGGGTAATGCCACCCATGCTCCCTGTGTCGGCGTAGGTTTCCTCCAGGCTATTGGGTTTCCTCCCACATCCCAAAAACATACAGATAAGTTAAAGGATACCCGAACTGACATGTGACATGATGAGATAGACATGTGTATGTACAGTGCCTAGCACACAAAAAACTATGCTGTGTTCCTTTTTTTCTTTCTCTGCCTGAAAGAGTTAAATATCAGTTATGCAAGTGGCTGACTCATTTCTGACTCAGACAGGAAGTGACTACAGTGTGACCCTCACTGATAAGAAATTCCAACTATAAAACACTTTCCTAGCAGAAAATGGCTTCTGAGAGCAAGAAAGAGGTAAAAAAGGGGAATTTCTTATCAGTGAGGGTCACACTGTAGTCACTTCCTGTCTGAGTCAGGACTGAGTCAGCCAATTGCATACCCGATATTTAACTCTTTCAGGCAGAGAAAGAAAAAAAGGAACACAGCCTAGTTATTTGTGTGCTAGGCACTGTACATACACATGTCTATCTCATCATGTCACATGTCAGTTCGGGTATCCTTTAATTGGCTTCCCCCTAAATTGGCCCTAGACTATGATATATACACTATACAATACATACGTACTGTAGATATGACTATGGTAGGGATTAGATTGTGAGCCCCTCTGAGAGACAGTTAAGTGACAATACAATATACTTACTCTGTACAGCGTTGCGAGGGGATGTTGGCACTATATAAATAATAATAATATTCACTTACCATTATCTTCCTTCTCCGACGCTCTGTTTAGCTTTGAAATAGCTGAACAATAAGAGACTTTTTCTGAATAAGCATCTTACTGAATAGGATGTGACAGGTGACAGAACATGGTATATGTACAGACAAGAAAGGGAAAAGGGAACGTCTGGGCGAACGTCTGTTGTGCTGCCATTGCAAGACTGGGTCAAGAATGGCTACTTGGTGAGTTAGGAAATAGGAATGTGTGGTTTTTAAATATGTGTTGACATGGGCGTTCGCATCTGGTTGGTGTTGTGTAAAGAGATTGAAGAGCTATGCGTGTTGACCAGATGTTTGGGGTCCACAGAGTGAGACAGAGTGAGGCGTGCACTTAGCACTCTGTACAACAACAAGTTAGCGTACGTATTTCAGTAAACACACTGCACATTCATTATTTAGTATTTACATAGTGCCAACATCTTCCGCAGCGATGTACAGAGTATATTGTCTTGTCACTTAAAGCGGACATGAACTCAGAACCTCATCTCAGCTCTAAAAGATAAGCAACAGCATAATACTCTTTAAAGAAAAACATCTCTTTGTTACAGTTAATACAAATCCTGCAATACATCTGCATCTTGTCTAGTTCCTGCTTTTATGGAAGCAGACATATTGTTAACACCCTGTGTTTACAAATGAGCTCTCTGCCATGGCAGTCAGCTGACACAGCTAAGGGGTCAAATTACAAGTTGTGCTTAGTCACAGCTGGGGGGGATTAGACGCATACATCAAAAAAGGGCGTCGGGGAAAAAGGGCGCGTGGTGTAAACGATAAGCAGTATTATCGTTTATAAAAATATTGTGTAGAATTTCGTTTACAAATAGTATTTTAAGAATTTATAAATCATTAAATAATGTGTATGAAATCGGCAATTCTTAAAACGTTAATTTTCCCTGTTTCTAAAGTGAAACTTATAATTACGTTTGTTAAAAAACGTCCCTGTACCTATCCCTAACCCCTAGACCCCCCTGGTGGTGTCTAAACCTAAGACCCCCCTGGTGGTGCCTAAAACTAACCACCCCAAAGCCCTCCCTGTACCTATCCCTAACCCCTAGACCCCCTGGTGGTGCCTAAACCTAAGACCCCCCTGGTGGTGCCTAAACCTAAGACCCCCCTGGTGGTGCCTAAACCTAAGACCCCCCTGGGGGTGGCTAAACCTAAGACCCCCTATGGATAATAATGTTTTACAAACATTAATAAATAAAAAAATGTAAATAAAAAAAATGTAAATAATTTTTTTGGGTGGATAATAATGTTTTAGAAATGTTTTACAAATAGTGATTTAGTATCTTTATAAACGTTATTCGTCACGGGCTCATTTTGTAAAGTTAAATCATCACAAGCACAGTTATAAAACCTTAAAAATCTCCGGGCGCCGTTTGTAAAATGTTAATAATCTCCGGCGCCTTTTTTTCCCTGTTCGGCGCCCATTAAACGATATTTATAATGGGAGTGAATGGGGCGCCCTTTTTGTCCACTTGTCTCATGCGCCCAAATCTCCTGCTTCCGGATTAGACAGGCTAAACTCTCTAAGTACATACAGGGTGCATTTCTATATGTTTTCCATCTATCCAGTGCAAGAGTTCAATGCAAGTCCAGTGCAAATCCATGAAGGCCTCTTTTCCACAGGTCCTTGATAGGCAGTGAAATGCCTCTCAAACTTTCACAACTGCTCGCTGCTGCCTGGTAACTACTCACTGCTGCCTGGTAACTTCTCACTAGTGCCTGGTAACTGCTTGCTGAGCACACAGTTCAACTGCTTGTGGAAAAAAGGCCTAACTGTCCCTCAGAGGGGCTCACAATCGAATCCCTGCCATAGTCATATGTCTATGTATGTATGTACTGTATGTCTCCTAGTCTAGTCCAATTTAGGAAAAAGCCAATTAACTTATCTGCTTTTTGTTGGGATGTGGGAGGAAATTGGAGTGCCCAGAGGAAGCCCACACAGACACGGGGAGAACATACAAACTCTGTGCAGATAGTGCTCTGGCTGGGATTTGAACCGGAGACCTAGACCTGCAAGGTGAGAGTGCTAAACACTACGCCATCGTGCTGCCCATAATGAATATGGTGTTGCATCTCTGTTACATATATTACTTTTTGTTTTTTATATAAAATAAAAACTTCTCCTCTAAAAAACTTTTTTCTCTGATTTAAAAATTTCAGACTATGATGACAGCAACCCCAAAGGCAGAAGTACAGCGATGAAGCTACCGTAACCACACTATGGGCAATGCAAAAGAGTGCTAAGTTTGAAAAAAAAAAGGAAACGGCTGAACAAAGATCCTCGATTCAATCAGCAAACCCCATAACCAGTACTCGGCTACATAATAACCATAACTGCCAATGACCAAACCAAGCACCCAGAGCTGCTGAGCCATCTTTTTGCATTGAACTCTATGGCAGTGTCCAATTTAAACTGAAAAAAATACTCTCTAGGTATGAAAGTAAGCTATTATTATTATAATTTATTGTATTTATAAAGCGGTGACATATTACGCAGTGCTGGAGAATATATAGGGATACATGCAATGTAAACAAGGGGTGACAGACAGATAGGTTGCACATGGTTATACAACATAGCACAAGGTTATACATGCAAATAGGGTACAAGATGCATGATTATGTGATTTTACAGAGAACCAGCAAATCAAGTCTGAGCTAGTCTATGGGAAGGGTGTCATTGCTGGGGTTGCACGATCAGGAGGGACACACTAAGAGGAGAGGGGGGGGGGGGGGCTGTCAAGAGCTTACAATCTAAACTATGTCCAGCCTTTCCCTCTCTACAGTGCTCATTCAAATAATTATGCAGACTAAAGCCCTGCCCCTGACAGGACTTTCTACACTTCTCGGTACAGGAGAGGACAGCTGTAGCCACCCATCTTTTTAGACTGGAGGCTGGCGTGTCCGTTTGGGATGATGGGGTTGTGGGTTGATGAGAATGTTACACAGTTATTTTGTTTGAAAAAAGGCATCTGTCCGTCTAGTTCAACCACGTATCTCCGTTGATCCAGAGGAAAGCAAAATTTCTTACAAGACTTGGGCCAATTAGTCTTCAATGGGAAAAAAATCCTGCACAACTCCTATTGCACTCAGAAAAGAATCCCTGGATAAAAACACCACAGGAACTTTCCTAGCAGTTATAGCCAAGGATGTCCTCCAATGCAAGGAAAGCATTCAAGCCGCCGATATAAAGGAAACCTGAAATGGGAAAAAGTGCCCAAAAGGAGTACTTGCCTCAGTAGAGAGAAGCCTCTGAATAACCCAGAGGCTTCCCCTATCCCCCTCGCTTCCACCATCCAGTGCTGGGACCCCTCGAACCTCTTTGACAAGGGTTTTGGCCACGCTCCCAACCATGAATGAGTACAGTAGCACGAAGCTGCTCAGGCTCTGCGGAAAAAGATTTGGAGGAAAATTGCAGAGAAAAGGTTGATTGGATTTGTTGTTGTATGGCTTGCATGTTCTTGAAGCTTGATGGACCTTTACCCATATTTTGTGACTCCCCTGCAAACATTGGTCAAGCTGTGATGCTTGTGGATACACCTCTTTGTATCCTGTGCAGTGTGGCCACACTCATTCACGGACGGGAGCATGGACACAAACTTCCAAGAGGTCCCAGCATTCAGTGGTGGTCCTCCCCCACCTATCTCTGCTTCCCTCTAGAATGTTCGCTCAGTCTGCAACAAACTCCCTTTTAGCCACAACCTTTTCACTTCCAATGCCTTCATCTTCCTTGGGGTCACAGAAACATGGCTGACTCCTTCTGACACCATCTCACCTGCCGCCCTTTCTTATGGGGGGTTCTACTTTAGTCACACTCCTAGAAGTGGGAAAAAACATGGAGGTGGTGTGCGCATTCTTCTCTCTGACACATGCTCCTTTAAGCCACTCAATCTGAGTCCTTTGTTTTCTCTTCCATCCTATAAGTCCATGCAATCTGACTATATTCTCTCTCTAACATCCAAATCGCAGTTATTTACTGCCTTCCAGGCACTGCTTCTTTTTTCTTAGATCACTTCTCTGCATGGCTCCTCCAATTCCTGTCCTCTGAAATCCTACCATCTTTATGGGTGACTTTAATATTCCTGTTGACACCAACAATTCTGTTGCTACCAAACTTCTGTCACTTACTTCCAGAAGCAGGAGATTTGGGCGCATGAGACAAGTGGACAAAAAGGGAGCCGCATTCACTCCCATTATAAATATCGTTTAATGGGCGCCGAACAGGGAAAAAAAGGCGCCGGAGATTATTAACGTTTTAACAAACGGCGCCCAGAGATTTTTAAGGATTTATAACTACGGTATGTTTGTGATGATTTAACTTTACAAAATGAGCCCGTGACGAATAACGTTTATAAAGATACTAAATCACTATTTCTAAAACATTTCTAAAACATTATTATCCACCCAAAAAAATTAATTAAATTTTTTTATTTACATTTTTTATTTATTAATGTCTGTAAAACATTATTATCCATAGGGGGTCTTAGGTTTAGGCACCAACAGGGGGGTCTTAGGTTTAGGCACCAACAGGGGGGTCTTAGGTTTAGGCACCAACTGGGGGGTCTTAGGTTTAGGCACCAACAGGGGGGTCTTAGGTTTAGGCACCAACAGGGGGGTCTTAGGTTTAGGCACCAACAGGGGGGTCTTAGGTTTAGGCACCAACAGGGGGGTGTTAGGTTTAGGCACCAACAGGGGGGTCTTAGGTTTAGGCACCAACTGGGGGGTCTTAGGTTTAGGCACCAACAGGGGGTCTTAGGTTTAGGCACCAACTGGGGGGTCTTAGGTTTAGGCACCAACAGGGGGGTCTTAGGTTTAGGCACCAACAGGGGGGTCTTAGGTTTAGGCACCAACAGGGGAGTCTTAGGTTTAGGCACCAACAGGGGGTCTAGGGGTTAGGGATAGGTACAGGGAGGGTTTTTAACAAACGTAAATATAAGTTTCAGTTTACAAATAGGGAAGATTAACGTTTTAAGAATTGCCGATCTCATACACATTATTTAGTGATTTATAAATTCTTAAAACACTATTTGTAAACGAAATTCTACACAACATTTCAATAAACGATAATACTGTTTATCGTTTACACCACGCGCCCTTTTTTCCCGACGCCCTTTTTTAATGTACGCCTTACTTCCTCCTATGGCCTATCTCAGTGGTCCACTGCTCCAACTCACAGATGGCCATGCGCTCAACCTCATTCCCACTCCTCTCACAATCCTTAAGACTTGGCAGTTGCACACTACCACAGCTCAATCACGCAAGTCATGGATGCAGTTGTACCTCTCACCAATGTATGCCCTCATTGTGTCACTCTACCAACCCTGGATGACCAAAGCTACTAAACAACTCAAGAGGTGTAGAGTAGCTGAACGGCGTTGGAGAAAAAACAATACTAATGAGAACTTCATTTTATGCAATAAAGCCTTAAACAACTTTAGAATTGCTCTCTCTTCCACAAAACCGTTTTATTTTTCCTCCCTCATATCCTCCCACTCACATAATCCAAAGTGCTTGTTCAGCACTTTTAACTCCCTTCTCCGCCCACCCCCTCCTTCTCATTCTTCATGCTTATCAGCTGAAGAATTTGCAACATATTTCACTGATAAAATTGCCAACATCCGAAGTGGTTTTTCCATGCAGATCTCAAACTCCATCTCCACTCCTCGTGTCAATTGCTCTCTATCTGCTTTCTATCCACTCTCTGAACATTCTCTCTCCTCTCTAATCTCCAAATTTCACCTAACCACCTGTTCTTTGAATCCTATCCCCTTCCATCTCATTCCGCAGCTATCCTCATTCCTCACTCCTGTCCTAACATCTCTGTTTAACCTATCCCTCTCCACAGACCTCACTCAAAAAGGCTGTTGTAACACCACTACTTAAAAAACCATCTCTAGATCCCACTGTGCTCGCCAACTACCACCCAGTGTAACGTCTCCCATTTGAATCTAAATTACTTAAAGAGGAAGTGTCATGGAAATCTTAAAATGTATAACACATACAAATAAGAAGTGCATTTCTCCCAGAGTAAAATGAGCCATAAATAACTTTTCTCCTATGTTGCGGTCACTTACAGTAGGTAGTAGAAATCTGACATTACCGACAGGTTTTGGGCTAGTCCATCTCTCTACAGGGGATTCTCAGCATGGCCTTTATTCTTTATAAAGACATTCCCTGAAAAAGATTTACATAAAGATTCTGGCCAGCCTCCCTGCTCGCTGCACACTAGTTTGGCAGTTGGACAGAGCACCTGCCATTCACCAAGTGCTTCTAAAAATAAAGAAAACCCTGAGAACCCCCCTATGAGAAGATGGGCTAGTCCAAAATCTGTCGGTAATGTCAGATTTCCACTACCTACTGTAAGTGACAGCAACATAGGAGAAAAGTAATTTATGGATCATTTTAATCTGGGAGAAATGTACTTCTTATTTGTATGTGTTTTAAATTTTAAGATTTTCATGACAGTTCCTCTTTAAACACCATATTCATGCTGAACTAAGCCAGTCTTAACTGCTAATTCCCTGCTTGATCAGTTCCAGTCTGGCTTTCGGGCAAACCACTCCACAGAAACAGCCCTTACTAAAGCGGCCAACGATCTAATGGCTAATTCCAAAGGTTATTATTCCATACTCATACTTCTTGATCTGTCATAAGAATTTGATACTTTCAACCATACTTTACTCCTACAGATCCTTCAATCTATAGGCATAAAAGGCCTTGATCTCTTCTGGATATCATCCTATCCCTCTGGAATCACCACCTCCTACTCGGATCAGACCTCCTTTCCACATCCTAAATCTGTGGGGATACCTCAAGGCTCTGTCCTCAGATCTTTTCCTCTTTTCCATTTACATGCAAGGCCTTGGTAGATTAATCAATTAATTTGTCTTTCAATACCACCTATATACAGATGATACACAACAGTACCTCTCAGCCCCTGACCTTAAAGAGAATCTGTATTGTTAAAATCGCTCAAAAGTAAACATACCAGTGCGTTAGGGGACATCTCCTATTACCCTCTGTCACAATTTCGCCGCTCCTCGCCGCATTAAAAGTGGTTAAAAACAGTTTTAAAAAGTTTGTTTGTAAACAAACAAAATGGCCACCAAAACAGGAAGTAGGTTGATGTACAGTATGTCTACACATAGAAAATACATCCATACATAAGCAGGCTGTATACAGCATTCCTTTTGAATCTCAAGAGATCATTTGTGTGTTTCTTTCCCCCATGCACTGAAGTTTCAGGCTGCTCTTTTCTTCCTGCAAACAGCTTTGCCCTTGTTTGTAATTCCTCAGTATGTGAAAGCCCAGCCAGCTCAGAGGAGGATTTATCCAGCTTCTCTCTTCTCTCTTATCTAAATAACACACAGGCAGTGTGCATAGAGGGGCCAGGAAGGGTGAGTTCATAGCAGAACCACAACACTGAAGAACTTGGCAGCCTTCCAGACACAGGCCGACAAGTCTGACAGGGGAAAGATACATTGATTTATTACAGAGACTGTCATAGTAGAAAGTGCTGCAGTTAGCCAGAACACATTAGAATAGCTTTTGGAACATGTAGGATGATTAAAAACAGGATGCAATTTTTGTTACGGAGTCTCTTTAACTCTCGACTGCCACACGTGTTCCCGACTGCCTGTCTGCTATATCTTCTTTCATGACCTCTTGCTTCTTAAAACTCATGAATAAAAATTATAAATAAAACAAAACGAATCATCTTTCTACTGTCTCTGTCCACCTCTCTGCCTGATTTAACAATAAATGTTGATAACACCCCTATAACTTCAGTACCCAAAGCACAGTGCTTAGGGGTAATAATATTCTTCTCTCTCAGTCATTCCTCACATTCACTCCCTAACCAGCTCCAGTCATCTCCAACTCAAAAACATATTGTAATGATCGCTGCTGCAGCAGGCATTGCTGGAAGTAGTAGTGCTGCAGCTCAGGTAGTTCTCATCTCTTTACATGCAAGCTGCATAGCTTTGTCTGCCTTTCCCTGCTGTCAGCTTGTGACTGATTATCATTCACCTGTGTGGGAGTCTGCATGTCTGCTCCCATTGGATGACCTCAGTATAAAGATCTGCTTCCTGCAGGGTTTCCTTGGGTTTTCATAGCTTCAGTTTAAGCTTGTCTTGCTGTCGCTTCAGCCCCCGATCGTGTTTCTTGTTCTAAAAGATACTTTGCTGGTTTTGCATCATATATTGGTTCATTGCCCATATATATGCATACCAGCACGTTTATTATTTTCCTTGTATTCGTGTTACATTGATACATCAGTGTCGCTGATGTATACGTACACAAACTGTTTATATCCTGTGTGCAGTTAGTCAGCTTTCCAGCATGTTTTGGTAGTTTGCGCGTACCGTGAGCACCCGTGCTGAGCTAGTATCCTGCTCCTGGTCCTGTTCGTGGATTGCGTTCATCTCTGCGAGGAGATAACGAATCCTTCTGAATCCTGTCCTGTTACCGTTTGTGGATTGCGTTCATCTCTGCGAAGAGATAGCGAATCCTTCTGAGTCCTGTCCCCTGTATTACTCCAGTCCTAGTCAGCGTTCCTGCTTATGTCATATATCGGTTCATTGCCGATATATACATATGTTAGTCAGACGTTACAAATAGTTTCATTGATAGCTGTAATTGTAATACGCTAGGAAAACATACTTATTGTATATTTATCTGTGTTACGTTCATCTATCTTGATCCTGCTATTTCCTGACTATCCTGTCCTGTCTTTGTGAGGCACGCCATCGCCGCAATGCATTGGCTGCCTCATTCCAGTCTGTGTTATTGTGGACGCTTGCTGTCACTAAGTAGTGGCTTGTTTAGCAAGCGTTCATTCTGTTTACCTGTCCTGATCTCCTCAGTTCTGGTTTGTGCGCTCAGCGCTGCTTTGCGCTGAGACGTTATCGCAAAAGTATTGTTTGTGGCTGTCGGATCTGCACCGGCTCTGTGCGCCACAAATCTCCTATTGGAGTCAGTCCTCCCCTCCACTATACTAGGGATAGCCTGTTTCCTTGTGCTAGTGTGTGTACCTCCTCCACGTCAGCTCATGCGTTGCATGCTGACTGTGGAGAATACACCACCAAGCCTTACATTATGAAAACCCCATTACCAATCCCCATTGTGGGGGGGATTCCCAGAAAGTATGACACTGTTAATTATGGTTCCTGTTCCTTTAAGAAATTTGAAGAACTTAACTCTGAAACAGAAAATGAGTTTTTCTCTGAATGTGCCAGGTTCCTGGCCAATCCCGATCTCCAAGCGACTCCTGTTTCAACCTGGGCACTCCAACTAAGTTATATTTTGTTTAAAGGGGAATTATTCCAGTGGGCATTTGATGTTCTCAATCATTCCGATTTGAAAGAGAGACCGCTGGAATTTCTAGCGTTTGTGATCCATAACTGGTTGCGCATAGATCCATTGCCTTTTCCCCTTAATGAACTCCTGGCAGCAGGCCAATCAGCTTCTCCTTCAATTGCTTGCAAAAATGTTCAGCAAGCAGAAAGTGTTACTGATAATTTTTCTGCAGCCTTGAATAAATCACCAAAAACAGCAGGGTCTAAGGCAAAACGCAAACGTTCTAAGAAACGTGTCCGATCTGCAGAGTCGTTATCCTTAGCGACTGAGACCTATAATGAGATTCTGCCATTAACAGATAATGAAATGCAATTGTCTTTCAGGGGAGTTAAATGGACTTATGAAACTACTAATGAACTTTTCTCCCTGGCTAGGGAAAATAAAGATTTTTGTTTAAAAGAATTATCTGAGTATGATTATGAGGAGATATTACAGAGTATTGAACAAATCAACTTATTTGTGAAGCAAGGAAAGTTTGCATACACTACAGTTCAGCACTTGCTACAGGTATTGGAGATTCTTAGGAATAAGGAATCTGCCAATCACCTGCTAATTAACCCAATATATGTCCCTGCTACAATCATATCTGCAAACCATGATCTGCCTGTTAAGTATGCTTGGAATCTTCCATTTGAGAAAGGAGAGCTGGAAGCTCTGGTCAATGAATGGAAGAATGATTCAAGTTCATTTTGTCAATTTTACAGTGCAAAAAGTGAATTAGTATTGAATGCATGCATTAAGTCTGCCTATAACCTAATAAAAACTGGTGTGTGTGAGTATGACTTTGTGGCTCCATTAATTGATGTGTGGGAACTGATTTTGGATGATTTTTATGTGACTCCGAATTCGCAAATTTGGCGTTCTGACCCGCCTGCTTCAGCACCTTTGGCTGATTCAGCAGGTGATTCGGAGCTCTTTTTGTGTGAAATTGAAGTTCCTGCCATTCCACCCTGTACCATGGATAACTCAGTGTTACTTACCAGTAAAACAGAAGCCACTGATACATTCTTAACCTTGCCCTGCGCAAATTTCTCAGCAGAGAATCCAGAGGTCCTGCTGACTTCCGAGTCCAGCCGAGCCAGTACTCATGACTCTTTGTTCAGTGAAACAGACACCAGAAAAATCTTGCCTGCATCTGCAAACACTTCTGCAGAAATTACCTGTGTTAATAAAGTTCAACTCCTGTCTGATCCAGCAGATGCCAATAGATGCACTACATCAGTTTCCGAGTCCCAGCAATCCTGTCTAGAAACCTCAGAACCCCAGCATCTGAATTTTCCAATTTTACAAATGAATGGTGATTCAGATGCGCAAACATTGTGTCTTGATCTTCCTGTTTCTACACCTCGCTCTAGTTTCGTGAATAGCTCAGAGCATCTGCTATGTGAACCTGAAATCGCAGAATTATTACCTTGTTCAGAAAATATTCCAGTAAATTTGCCCTGTACCATGAATTGTGCAGTAGATCTCTCCAATGAAACTCAGGTCACAGAATCATTATGCTGTCCAGCAGGTGCTTCCATGGTTTTGCCCTGCAATATGGACTGTTCAGTGATCCTGTCCAGTGAAGCTGTGGTCGCAGAGTCTTATGCTTCACCCAGTACTTTGGATACTTCAGACCCTCTAGCAGAGGAGTCTGAGGCACTGCTTACCTCAGTTGGTGTTGCAGTAATATTCACTTGTCTAGCAGCTGTTTTGGAATTACAGTCTGCTCTAATAAAACTTGATGAATTTCTGCCCAGCAAAGCAGAAGCCATTGAAATATTGTCCTCGTCAGCAAGTGTGTTAGATACCTTGCCCTGTACACAGTCTGATTTAACCAATGTTGTTGAGTCCCTCTCCAGTGTTGTAACAGCCGAGGAACTCCAGCCCTGTCCTCTGAATGTTTCAGAAGTCTTGCCCTGTAACATGGATAATTCTGATTCTCTGGTCAAAATAATAGAAATCTCAGAATTTCAGTCCGGTCTGATGAGTGTTCCTGAAACCCAGCCCTGTATCCTGAAAGATTCTGGTTCTCTGGCCGCTGTGGCAGAGGTTCCAGAGTCCCCTTCCTGTCCAGGGAATTCCTCAGTTTTGCCTAGTCCGGTGGGGGCTGCTGCAATACTGACTTGTTCTGCAGCGCCTCATGAGCTCCAATCCAGTGTATTAGATGAGTCTCAGTCCAGTCCAGAGGTAGTTGTGGAGTCCCTATCTGGTTCAGTGCATACATCAGAAGATTTGTCCTGTCTTGTTAGTGCCCCTGAATCTGATTTGTTACTGACTTTGCTGGAATCAGCGACATCTAAGTCTGATCCTGCATTCTCGTGTAAAAGTCCAGTAGTTGCGAAGTCTAGTCATGATGATTTTTTTTTGGCCAGTCCTGGTTTTGGTCCTGTCTTGGCTGACCCTGAGGCTCACAGTTCCTTGACATGCCCAGAGGTTTCTCTTGTGCCAGTGTGCCCAGATGTTCTTTGTATGCCAGAATGCCCAAGTGTGTCTAAGGTGTTAGCGTGCTCTGATGCTTCCTTAGTAGGAACATGTTCTGATGTTGCCAGTCTGCCTGCATGCCCAGAGATGGTTCTGGTCCCTGAAAGCCCTGATATTGATGTTTGTCCTTGTGGCCCTGACTCAGGAATTGCCCTAGGTTCCATAGGGGTTCTTGATAGTTCTCCATGTGAGCCTAAGGGGCGTTCTGACCTATGGGGATCTCTTTGGAGCTTCAAGGTGTTCTGGGAGGTCTCTGAGAAAACTTGTCCTGGTGCCTTGGACTGGTTCAACAGTGGGTTTTGTGTTGGTAAAGACAGTCCCGGTGGGCATTGCAAAGGCTTTGGCGTTTTTGAACGGTTCCTGGAAGGCGGTGGGTTTCGCTCAGGGAGTTTCGGAGGGCTTTCTTCTGGAAATCATGGTTCTGATGGGTGTCACACTGGGGCTTGTAGTACTGATGGGCATGGTTCTGTAGGTTCTGGTTCTGATGGGTCCAGTCTTGTGGGGACTGATTCTGGAATTCGGTCTTGCCGGGCTGTCCCGGTCATCATGAATTATCAGTCAGACTGTTTTGTTGGGAATTTCAGTTTTGAAAAGCGTCTGGAATCCGCTTTTAAGGGCGGGGGTACTGGAATGATCGCTGCTGCAGCAGGCATTGCTGGAAGTAGTAGTGCTGCAGCTCAGGTAGTTCTCATCTCTTTACATGCAAGCTGCATAGCTTTGTCTGCCTTTCCCTGCTGTCAGCTTGTGACTGATTATCATTCACCTGTGTGGGAGTCTGCATGTCTGCTCCCATTGGATGACCTCAGTATAAAGATCTGCTTCCTGCAGGGTTTCCTTGGGTTTTCATAGCTTCAGTTTAAGCTTGTCTTGCTGTCGCTTCAGCCCCCGATCGTGTTTCTTGTTCTAAAAGATACTTTGCTGGTTTTGCATCATATATTGGTTCATTGCCCATATATATGCATACCAGCATGTTTATTATTTTCCTTGTATTCGTGTTACGTTGATACATCAGTGTCGCTGATGTATACGTACACGAACTGTTTATATCCTGTGTGCAGTTAGTCAGCTTTCCAGCACGTTTTGGTAGTTTGCGCGTACCGTGAGCACCCGTGCTGAGCTAGTATCCTGCTCCTGGTCCTGTTCGTGGATTGCGTTCATCTCTGCGAGGAGATAACGAATCCTTCTGAATCCTGTCCTGTTACCGTTTGTGGATTGCGTTCATCTCTGCGAAGAGATAGCTAATCCTTCTGAATCCTGTTCTGTTACTGTTTGTGGATTGCGTTCATCTCTGCGAAGAGATAACGAATCCTTCTGAATCCTGTCCTGTTACCGTTTGTGGATTGTGTTCATCTCTGCGAAGAGATAGCGAATCCTTCTGAGTCCTGTCCCCTGTATTACTCCAGTCCTAGTCAGCGTTCCTGCTTATGTCATATATCGGTTCATTGCCGATATATACATATGTTAGTCAGACGTTACAAATAGTTTCATTGATAGCTGTAATTGTAATACGCTAGGAAAACATACTTATTGTATATTTATCTGTGTTACGTTCATCTATCTTGATCCTGCTATTTCCTGACTATCCTGTCCTTTCTTTGTGAGGCACGCCATCGCCGCAATGCATTGGCTGCCTCATTCCAGTCTGTGTTATTGTGGACGCTTGCTGTCACTAAGTAGTGGCTTGTTTAGCAAGCGTTCATTCTGTTTACCTGTCCTGATCTCCTCAGTTCTGGTTTGTGCGCTCAGCGCTACTTTGCGCTGAGACGTTATCGCAAAAGTATTGTTTGTGGCTGTCGGATCTGCACCGGCTCTGTGCGCCACAAATCTCCTATTGGAGTCAGTCCTCCCCTCCACTATACTAGGGATAGCCTGTTTCCTTGTGCTAGTGTGTGTACCTCCTCCACGTCAGCTCATGCGTTGCATGCTGACTGTGGAGAATACACCACCAAGCCTTACACATATCCTGCATCCGACCATTTTTCACTTAGGACACTACTAAAATGTTAGAACATGCTCTTATTATATCTTTCTTGGACTATTGTAATATATTGCTAGGTGGACTACCAATGAACCGACTGGCACCCCTCCAATCTGTACTGAACTCGGCTGCTCGTCTCATTCATCTCTCTTCTCGGTCTTCCTCTGCTGCTCCTCTCTGTCAAGCTCTTCATTGGCTGCCAATTACCGAGAGGATCAATTTTAAACTCTTAACCCTAACCTACAAAGCTCTCCACACTCTCTCTCCCCTGTACATCTCCTCACTGGTTTCAAGATACCAACCCAACCGCAATCTCAGATCTGCACAGGAGCTTCTTTTGTCCTCCTCTAGAATTACCTCCTCGCATTCACGTATACAAGACTTCTCATGTGTCTCACCTCTCCTCTGGAATTCCCTTCCACAGCACATCCGTCACTCTCCAAACTTTGAACTCTTTACATGCTCCCTTAAAACTCACTTTTTCTGACAAGCACATGCTCTAACTTAGGCCACTCCCCTTCAACCTCAAGTTTTACCCCTTACTAGACAACCTAAACAGGCACTGCCCCCCCCCCCCCCCCATACCTTTAGATTGTAAGCTCTCAAGGGCAGGGCTCTCTCACCCTTATGAGTCTTGGATTTTGTTGTTCATTTCATAGCTCACACTCTGTTATACATTTTATTCATCATGTTACATCTGTAATTGCAGTTCTGTATTTTGTACCAGAGTCCATATTTGATGTATATCATTGTCTGCATCATTATGTAACCCTTGTTTGTTTTCCTACTTTGTACAGAACCACAGAATATGTTGGCACTTTATAAATCAATAATAATTGCTGTTATGTAAATAATTTCCACAAATGGTATGATGGATTATAGATTGCAATGAGCAAAAATTATCACTGTAAAGGACATTTGAAGGAAGAGGGATATGGAGGCTGCCATATTTATTTCCTTTTAAGCAATACTAGTTGCCTGGCTATCCTGCTGATCCTCTGCCTCTAATACTTTTAGCCGTAGACCCTGAACATGCATGCAGCATAGTGTTGGGCGAACAGTGTTCGCCACTGTTCGGGTTCTGCAGAACATCACCCTGTTCGGGTGATGTTCGGGTTCGGCCGAACACCTGATGGTGTTCGGCCAAACTGTTCGGCCATATGGCCGAACTAAGAGCGCATGGCCGAACGTTACCCGAACGTTCGGCTAGCGCTGTGATTGGCCGAACGGGTCACGTGTAGTGTTGGGCGAACATCTAGATGTTCGGGTTCGGGCCGAACATGGCCGAACTCCGAACATAATGGAAGTCAATGGGGACCCGAACTTTCGTGCTTTGTAAAGCCTCCTTACATGCTACATACCCCAAATTTACAGGGTATGTGCACCTTGGGAGTGGGTACAAGAGGAAAAAAAAATTTAGCAAAAAGAGCTTATAGTTTTTGAGAAAATCGATTTTAAAGTTTCAAAGGGAAAACTGTCTTTTAAATGCGGGAAATGTCTGTTTTCTTTGCACAGGTAACATGCTTTTTGTCGGCATGCAGTCATAAATGTAATACATATAAGAGGTTCCAGGAAAAGGGACCGGTAACGCTAACCCAGCAGCAGCACACGTGATGGAACAAGAGGAGGGTGGCGCAGGAGGAGAAGGCCACGCTTTGAGACACAACAACCCAGGCCTTGCATGAGGACAAGAAGCGTGCGGATAGCAATTTGCATTTTGTCGCCATGCAGTCATAAATGTAATACAGATGAGAGGTTCAATAAACAGGGACCGGAAACGCTAACCCATCACAGATGTTCATTGTTCATGTTACTTGGTTGGGGTCCGGGAGTGTTGCGTAGTCGTTTCCAATCCAGGATTGATTCATTTTAATTTGAGTCAGACGGTCTGCATTTTCTGTGGAGAGGCGGATACGCCGCCGATCTGTGACGATGCCTCCGGCAGCACTGAAACAGCGTTCCGACATAACGCTGGCTGCCGGGCAAGCTAGCACCTCTATTGCGTACATTGCCAGTTTGTGCCAGGTGTCTAGCTTCGATACCCAATAGTTGAAGGGTGCAGATGGATTGTTCAACACAGCTACGCCATCTGACATGTAGTCCTTGACCATCTTCTCCAGGCGATCGGTGTTGGAGGTGGATCTGCACGCTTGCTGTTCTGTGTGCTGCTGCATGGGTGTCAGAAAATTTTCCCACTCCAAGGACACTGCCGATACCATTCCCTTTTGGGCACTAGCTGCGGCTTGTTTTGTTTGCTGCCCTCCTGGTCGTCCTGGGTTTGCGGAAGTCAGTCTGTCGGCGTACAACTGGCTAGAGGAGGGGGAGGATGTCAATCTCCTCTCTAAAGTCTCCACAAGGGCCTGCTGGTATTCTTCCATTTTGACCTGTCTGGCTCTTTCTTCAAGCAGTTTTGGAACATTGTGTTTGTACCGTGGATCCAGAAGGGGATAAACCCAGTAATTGGTGTTGTCCAGAATGCGCACAATGCGTGGGTCGCGTTCAATGCAGTCCTAGGCCGAAGAGGTCATAGCCTAGGGTCCCAAAACCTGTTTATTGGGCAATTTCAATGGTGGCGAGTCTGACGTACATAAATCGCAGCAATGGCCGTTAGCAACGTCTGAATCTCACGAAATGTCTCATGCAGGTAGAAGACATATTGTTAGACTTGGGCTCCAAAGATGGGTTCCCTACATCTCTGCAAACCAGAGTTACAGGGCTCCAAATTTGGTAAAATCCCCCATAGGCTTTCATTGGGCCTCCTATTTACAGTTCCAAAATCTCACATCTTTTCAAAGGGCAATTACTCAGCAGTGGCAAATTTTCTAGCATTGTAGGGACCCTTAGGGGGAACATGACTGGTGAGTTTCGGGCCCCTAGGCCGAAGAGGTCATAGCCTAGGGTCACAAAAACCTGTTTATTGGGGCTATTTCAATGGTAGTGATGGTGACGTACATAAATCGCAGCAATGGCCGTTAGCAAAGTCTGAATCTCACGAAATGTCTCATGCAGGTAGAAGACATATTGTTAGACTTGGATTCCAAAGATGGGGTCCCTACATCTCTGCAAACCAGAGTTACAGGGGTCCAAAATTGGTAAAATCCCCCATAGGATTTCATTGGCTCCCTATTTCACTTTCCAAAATCTCACATCTTTTCAAAGGGCAATGGCTCAGCAGTACCAAATTTTCTAGCATTGTAGGGACCCTTAGGGGGAACATGAATGGTGAGTTTCGGGCCCCTAGGCCAAAGAGGTCATAGCCTAGGGTCACAAAAACCTGTTTATTGGGGCTATTTCAATGGTAGTGATGGTGACGTACATAAATCGCAGCAATGGCCGTTAGCAAAGTCTGAATCTCACGAAATGTCTCATGCAGGTAGAAGACATATTGTTAGACTTGGATTCCAAAGATGGGGTCCCTACATCTCTGCAAACCAGAGTTACAGGGGTCCAAAATTGGTAAAATCCCCCATAGGATTTCATTGGCTCCCTATTTCACTTTCCAAAATCTCACATCTTTTCAAAGGGCAATGGCTCAGCAGTACCAAATTTTCTAGCATTGTAGGGACCCTTAGGGGGATCATGACTGGTGAGTTTTGCCACTGCTGAGCCATTGCCCTTTGAAATGGTGTGAGATTTTGGAACGGTAAATAGGAGGCCCAATGAAAGCCTATGGGGGATTTTACCAATTTTGGACCCCTGTAACTCTGGTTTGCAGAGATGTAGGGACCCCATCTTTGGAATCTAAGTCTAACAATATGTCTTCTACCTGCATGAGACATTTCGTGAGATTTAGACGTTGCTAACGGCCATGGCTGAGATTTATGTACGCCACCATCACTACCATTGAAATAGCCCAAATAAACAGGTTTTTGTGACCCTAGGCTATGACCTCTTCGGCCTAGGGGCCCGAAACTCACCAGTCATGTTCCCCCTAAGGGTCCCTACAATGCTAGAAAATTTGGTACTGCTGAGCCATTGCCCTTTGAAAAGATGTGAGATTTTGGAAAGTGAAATAGGGAGCCAATGAAATCCTATGGGGGATTTTACCAATTTTGGACCCCTGCAACTCTGGTTTGCAGAGATGTAGGGACCCCATCTTTGGAATCCAAGTCTAACAATATGTCTTCTACCTGCATGAGACATTTCGTGAGATTCAGACTTTGCTAACGGCCATTGCTGCGATTTATGTACGTCACCATCACTACCATTGAAATAGCCCCAATAAACAGGTTTTTGTGACCCTAGGCTATGACCTCTTCGGCCTAGGGGCCCGAAACTCACCAGTCATGTTCCCCCTAAGGGTCCCTACAATGCTAGAAAATTTGGTACTGCTGAGCCATTGCCCTTTGAAAAGATGTGAGATTTTGGAAAGTGAAATAGGGAGCCAATGAAATCCTATGGGGGATTTTACCAATTTTGGACCCCTGTAACTCTGGTTTGCAGAGATGTAGGGACCCCATCTTTGGAATCCAAGTCTAACAATATGTCTTCTACCTGCATGAGACATTTCGTGAGATTCAGACTTTGCTAACGGCCATTGCTGCGATTTATGTACGTCACCATCACTACCATTGAAATAGCCCCAATAAACAGGTTTTTGTGACCCTAGGCTATGACCTCTTCGGCCTAGGGGCCCGAAACTCACCAGTCATGTTCCCCCTAAGGGTCCCTACAATGCTAGAAAATTTGGTACTGTTGAGCCATTGCCCTTTGAAAAGATGTGAGATTTTGGAAAGTGAAATAGGGAGCCAATGAAATCCTATGGGGGATTTTACCAATTTTGGACCCCTGTAACTCTGGTTTGCAGAGATGTAGGGACCCCATCTTTGGAATCCAAGTCTAACAATATGTCTTCTACCTGCATGAGACATTTCGTGAGATTCAGACTTTGCTAACGGCCATTGCTGCGATTTTTGTACGTCACCATCACTACCATTGAAATAGCCCCAATAAACAGGTTTTTGTGACCCTAGGCTATGACCTCTTCGGCCTAGGGGCCCGAAACTCACCAGTCATGTTCCCCCTAAGGGTCCCTACAATGCTAGAAAATTTGCCACTGCTGAGTAATTGCCCTTTGAAAAGATGTGAGATTTTGGAACTGTAAATAGGAGGCCCAATGAAAGCCTATGGGGGATTTTACCAAATTTGGAGCCCTGTAACTCTGGTTTGCAGAGATGTAGGGAACCCATCTTTGGAGCCCAAGTCTAACAATATGTCTTCTACCTGCATGAGACATTTCGTGAGATTCAGACGTTGCTAACGGCCATTGCTGCGATTTATGTACGTCAGACTCGCCACCATTGAAATTGCCCAATAAACAGGTTTTGTGACCCTAGGCTATGACCTCTTCGGCCTAGGACTGCATTGAACGCGACCCACGCATTGTGCGCATTCTGGACAACACCAATTACTGGGTTTATACCCTTCTGGATCCACGGTACAAACACAATGTTCCAAAACTGCTTGAAGAAAGAGCCAGACAGGTCAAAATGGAAGAATACCAGCAGGCCCTTGTGGAGACTTTAGAGAGGAGATTGACATCCTCTCCCTCCTCTAGCCAGTTGTACGCCGACAGACTGACTTCCGCAAACCCAGGACGACCAGGAGGGCAGCAAACAACACAAGCCGCAGCTAGTGCCCAAAAAGGAATGGTATCGGCAGTGTCCTTGGAGTGGGAAAATTTTCTGACACCCATGCAGCAGCACACAGAACAGCAAGCGTGCAGATCCACCTCCAACACCGATCGCCTGGAGAAGATGGTCAAGGACTACATGTCAGATGGCGTAGCTGTGTTGAACAATCCATCTGCACCCTTCAACTATTGGGTATGGAAGCTAGACACCTGGCACAAACTGGCAATGTACGCAATAGAGGTGCTGGCTTGCCCGGCAGCCAGCGTTATGTCGGAACGCTGTTTCAGTGCTGCCGGAGGCATCGTCACAGATCGGCGGCGTATCCGCCTCTCCACAGAAAATGCAGACCGTCTGACTCAAATTAAAATGAATCAATCCTGGATTGGAAACGACTACGCAACACTCCCGGACCCCAACCAAGTAACATGAACAATGAACATCTGTGATGGGTTAGCGTTTCCGGTCCCTGTTTATTGAACCTCTCATCTGTATTACATTTATGACTGCATGGCGACAAAATGCAAATTGCTATCCGCACGCTTCTTGTCCTCATGCAAGGCCTGGGTTGTTGTGTCTCAAAGCGTGGCCTTCTCCTCCTGCGCCACCCTCCTCTTGTTCCATCACGTGTGCTGCTGCTGGGTTAGCGTTACCGGTCCCTTTTCCTGGAACCTCTTATATGTATTACATTTATGACTGCATGCCGACAAAAAGCATGTTACCTGTGCAAAGAAAACAGACATTTCCCGCATTTAAAAGACAGTTTTCCCTTTGAAACTTTAAAATCGATTTTCTCAAAAACTATAAGCTCTTTTTGCTAATTTTTTTTTTCCTCTTGTACCCACTCCCAAGGTGCACATACCCTGTAAATTTGGGGTATGTAGCATGTAAGGAGGCTTTACAAAGCACAAAGTTCGGGTCCCCATTGACTTCCATTATGTTCGGAGTTCGGGTCGAACACCCGAACATCGCGGCCATGTTCGGCCTGTTCGGCCCGAACCCGAACATCTAGATGTTCGCCCAACACTAATGCAGCACATCAGGTGTTTCTGACATTATTGTCAGATCTGACAAAATCAGCTGCACGCTTGTATTGTTTAAAAGGAAATAAATATGGCTGCCTACAAATCCCTCTCACTTCAGTTGTCCTTTAACACTACTCTTGTAAAGCTGTAGATCGATTTTATCTGTTTATTTATTTTTCTCTGTTAAATTGAATCCAGGGAATTTACAGCTGCATAAAGAAAACAAACAATCATTTCTGAACAATACCTTATTTTCCAAATATCCAAGGGGTCCGTGGCATTTCTTCTAGTAAAAAAAAAAACAACCTCTCTGCTTTCGAGTGATGCAAAGCGAGCCAGCCTCAGCTTGTTCCGTAGCCCCTCCCTGGTATGAGCCAGCACCTGTAGTGTACAATCCTCCTCCCTTCCTTAATGTAATTAACTGCTAACACCTGCTACACAGCTGAAGGAGATACCGTATATATACTGTATGTTTAGCACTAAAGAAGTACTTCAAGCACCATTTAAAGCTCTTAAAGTGGAAACCTGTGGAAACTTCTTTGCTTGTAGGTCTTCACTTCTCCCACTTTCTTTTTTGTGCATATATAATTAATCACTTGACCACTGAGGAGTTTTTCCCCTTTAGGACCAGAGCAATTTTCACCTTTCAGCGCTCCTCCCTTTGTTTCGCCAATAACTTAATCACTACTAATCACACTGAAATTATCTATATCTTTTTTTTTTTCCACCAATGAGGCTTTTTTGTGTTTTGTGAATTATTTTATTCTAAATGCATTTTAATGGGAATAATAAGACAAAAATGGGAAAAAGTCATTATTTCTCAGTTTTTGACCATTATAATTTAAAAATAAAACTGCTGTGGATAAAAGGCACACAGTTGCCCATTTGTCCCGGTTATTGCAACGTTATTGTATGGCGCCAATATTTTGTTTGGAAATAAACGTGCTTTTTTTCATTTTACGTCATCACTAATTACAAGTCCATAGTTAAATAATAACAGTAATATACCCTCTTGACATATTTATTAAAAAAGATCAGTCCCTGAGGTAACTAATTAAGTATTTTTTTTAAATTGTCACTTTTTTGTTTTATGCAGAAACATTTTTGTGTGTGGGAGAAAAAGAGTTAATTGTAAATGTGCGATAAGTGTGGGCCTTTTTATTAAAATATATGTATGTAGGTGTAATTTTACTATTTGGCCACAAGATGTCCTTGCACATTATTTTCTATTGGGGCTCCTTCACACCTAGGGCGTTTTGCATTTTTTTTAGGCGTCAGCGATTTTCAAAATCGCCTTAAAAGCGCTTGTGCAATGATTCCCTATGAGAGTGTTCACATCTGAGCGGTTCGTTTCCGATCCACTCAGCAAAGCGCTGCCTGTACCATTTTTGGGGCAATTTCCCTATAATGGCAGGTATAGGGAAATCGCAAAATGCTTGAAAAAGCGCTTGGTATAGAGATTTTCCCAGCACTTTTAAGAATAAATACATTGTATTTATTTTTTTCCGGGTTAAAGAGTACACTTCCTGACTTACATCAGCAAGAAGTTTTAAATCAGGATGATACCATTTATTGGCTAACTAGAAAGAATAAGCAAGATTTTGGCCTTGCAGCCTTCGTCGTGCTTAAAACCTGTTTGCATCAGGAAGTGAAAAAACAAATCGGTCTGCAAAAGTGATTTGAAAGATCTTTATACAAAATCACAGCACATAGGTAAGCGCTGGGAGGGGCAAAAAAAGCACAAAAATCGAAAATCGCTGCCTTCAGCAATTTCAAATTTTAGATGTGAACAAAGCCTAAGCATACTATAAGTACACAAACAGGAAGTAATGCGTGGATGTGTTATTTCCTTAGATGACAGGCATCTCATTGTTGCCTGCATTCATTGACACAGGGACTTAGATCAATGAATGGGAACTGCACTCCCTTTCACTGATCTCCCTACTGACCGGCGACGATGTGGACGAGTGCAGGAGACAGCAGGGAGCGCACACAGCACCCCTGGAACGGGAACAGTCCTCCCGCAGGGCATAGATATACTGCCTGAAAAACAACAAGTGGTTAATATGTGTGTGAATATTTAATGGGACTTACCAAGCAAATACCATGCATTTTGGCATACATGTGAAAAAAGCACATGTTGCTGGTGCAGGTCAGCAGTGGTAAATGTATTTATATTCTAGTACTTCATCCAAATAGTAAAATATTGGTTATATTTACCGATCATTTACAATTACTTAACTTCTCCCTACTCTCACACAGAACCCTCCCCTGCTGGTGCCTAACCTTAACTTTCCCACCCCTGGTGTTGCCTAACACTTAACCTCCTCCCTGGTGGTGCCTAACACTTACCCTCCTCCTGGTAGTGCCTAAACTTAACTTTCCCACCCCTGGTGGTGCTTAACCCCTAACCTCCTCCCTGGAAGTGCCTAACACTTAACCTCCTCCCTGGTAGTGCCTAACACTTAACCTCCTCCCTGGTGGTGCCTAACACTTACCCTCCTCCCTGGAAGTGCCTAACACTTAACCTCCTCCCTGGTAGTGCCTAACACTTAACCTCCTCCCTGGTAGTGCCTAACACTTAACCTCCTCCCTGGTAGTGCCTAACACTTAACCTCCTCCCTGGTAGTGCCTAACACTTAACCTCCTCCCTGGTAGTGCCTAACACTCTTAACCTCCTCCCTGGTGGTGCCTAACACTTAACCTCCTCCCTGGTGGTGCCTAACACTTAACCTCCTCCCTGGTAGTGCCTAACACTTAACCTCCTCCCTAGTAGTGCCTAACACTTAACCTCCTCCCTGGTAGTGCCTAACACTTAACCTCCTCCCTGGTAGTGCCTAACATTTAACCTCCCACCTGGTAGTGCCTAACACTTAATCTCCTCCCTGGTGGTGCCTAACACTTAAAGAGGAACTTTAGTGAAAATAACATACCAAATTAAATTGCTTATTTTTTACAATATTCATTTACAGATTGTTTAGTCAGTGTTTGCCGATTGTAAAATATTTCCTCTCCCTGATTTACATTCTGTCATTCATCACTGGTGGTGACATATTTAGCTCTGCCAGGTGATATGTACAGAATGCTTGTTACTGAGAGTTCTATGCACAGAGGGAGATACTGCTTGCATGGCAGTTGGAAAAAGCTGTTATTCCCCACAATGCAGAGAGGTTCACAGATAGAAAACTGTTAGGACTATGGTCATGACATCACACTGTGGGTTAGAGAAGGCCCGAACAGTTCGCTTGGGGGACAGTATCCAACAAATTTCTGTGAACTGTGAACATATGGCATTTGACCTCCCCTCTATACATCATCATGAAGCCAAACTTTAACCCCTTACCTCTCAGTCAGCAGACACATGGCAGCCAATCAGCTAGCACCCCCTCCTTAACCCCACCGCCCTATAAAAAAGCAGTAGTGGTGGCCATACTGGATTCATTCTCTGCTGGCTTCTGAATGTTAGAGAGAGCAGGGTCAGACTTGCTGCAGATACAGTAGGTAGGTAGAGAATTAGCTAGGCCTGTGTTCTTGTTCCTCACTTGCTGTAAAAGCACCCCAAACAGGCCTTTTGATGGCTAGCACATCGGTCTCCTGTGTTTTATTTGTGTGTGACATTCCACAGCCCACTGACACCCAGAGCTGTATGCATATATCTGCTATTGTTGTTGCCTCATTAAGTTGCACACTCAGAACCATTTCAGTGTATTGTTATTTCACTGTATTCTGATAGTACTATTGCATTTCTCTGTGTGTAACACTCCACAGCCCACTGACACCCAGAGCTGTGCATAATGTGATTTCTGCCCTTTAGGGATTAAATCACGACTTTGCTTCAAGTCCGTAATTTTTGGTGGGACTTTTGGCATGGATCCCCCTCCAACATGCCACAGTCCAGGTGTTAGACCTTTTGGGGGCTCTCTCTTCCACTCATCTATCGAGACCTCGCTGAAGCTACTACATCGGGTCTACTACACCCCAAAGAGACTCCATATGTTTAACTCTCTCTTCTCACCTCTATGTTTTCGCAATTGCTCTCAACCTGCTGATATATGGCATGTATGGTGGTCTTGTCCTAGAGCACAAACCTTTTGGAGGGGCATCTGGAATAAAACCAAACTGATTTTACATATACAAAATGATCTAGACCCCTCAGTGCTTTTACTAGGTAACAGACCCAGCCAATTTAAATATCCTGTTCACAAATTAGTGCAATTTATAGCGTCACAAGCAAAAAGACACTTGGCGGCTCAGTGGAAGAGGGAGTCCCTTCATGTAGAGACAGTTTTTAATGAGCTTAATAAGACAATGGTGTCGGAACAAATCCGGGCCAAAATTTTCGATAACATGGAGATCTTCTTTAAAATCTGGGACCCATGGATTGAATGGCAGGCGAACATGGGTCTATCACACGTCTTGCATTCATTTTAATATAATTGTCGGGATCTAGGAGTCTAATAGAACTGTGGAGTTCTGGTTTGTGGGGTGATGTGTGGCGGGGCGGGACGAATTCTCTTTTTATCATTAAGCTATTCCTAGGAGGTTAGCCCATCCCTAAAGGTGTGCACTGTTTACCTGTTTTAAGCATCAACTCAACTTAAATCCCCTTCTCCCCGGGACCCCTTTCAGGTCCCTTGACCCTTCCTTCCACCATACCCTTTTCCACTGGTAGGCACCATTGACATGAAGTGGAATCCCCACCTATGGTGCCACCTTTTATCCCACTACCCTTCCCTCCCCCTCTCTCCCTCCTCTCCCTTACCCCTTAAGAAGTTCTACATTATGTTTCATGTGCTTCTGTATTGTCTACCTCTCTATCTAAACTTAGACTTTAGTATTGGCCCGGATAATACAGACTCAATGTGAATGTTATCAACCTTAAAAGTTTCATGTGAAATTCCCCACATGTGGGGCATATGTATAATACTCTGTATTTCATGCTTTTTGAATTTAAATAAACACCCTTGGAACGAAATAACTTTTCCATCACTTTTGTGGCCAGAAACATTCTTTGTAGGTTTTAAAATTCGCCTGCTCATTGAAGTCTATGGAGGTTTGTTGGGTTCACCTGTTCGTGAAACATTTTGGGAACTTCACGTTCGCTATTCGCGAATGGAAAATTCTATGTTCGCGACATCTCTACTGTGGGATGGGGTTCACCACAATATCAGCCACACAAATCCCCCTGTTAATGTATTTGAATAAAGGTAAAGATTCCCTGTAGGAAAGGGGGTATCAGCCACTGATTGGGATGAAGTTCAATCCTGGGTTAAAGTTCCTATTTAACCTCCCACCTGACGATGCCTAACCCTTAAAGGGACTCCGAGCTCTGGCTAAAATAAAAATGTTCACTTACCAGGGGCTTTCTGCAGCCCAGTGGTGGTCGGGACGTCCCACGCCGGGCTCCTGGCTCTTCTCCCCACGGCTGTCCATATAGGGCTGAGCGGCAGCTCCCCGGGCGACACTGGCCTAGTGTCGGGGCTCCTTCTTCCGCAAACCTCATCAATGACGTCGCACGCCGGCCGCCTTGCGTCATCACGGCGGCCGGCGTGACAGCACGGCGCATGCGCGATTAAATCGCGCATGCACCGTACTGTCACGTCGGCCGCCGTGATGACGCGAGGCGGCCGGCGTGCAACGTCATTGATGAGGTTTGCGGAAGAAGGAGCCCCGACACTAGGCCAGTGTCACCCGGGGAGCCGCCGATCTGCCCTATATGGACAGCGGTGGGGAGAAGAGCCAGGAGGCCGGCGTGGGACGTCCCGACCAGCACTGGGCTGCAGAAAGACCCTGGTAAGTGAACATTTTTATTTTAGCCAGAGCTCGGAGTCCCTTTAACCCCCGGAGGGCAACTAACCTTACAACCCCCCCTTCACAGTGGGCAGCAAACCTTAACCTACCACTACCCTCCTGCACCTAAACTGAACTCTCCCCTTAAAACATGTCCTGTTTAACCTCTTGAGGACCACAGTGCTAAACCCCCTTAAAGACCAGGCCATATTTAGTAAAATTGGCCACTGCAGCTTTAAGGCCACCTGCAGGGCCGCACAACACAGGACACAAGTGATTCCCCCCTTCCTTTTCTCCCCACCAACAGAGCTCACTGTTGGTGGGGTCTAATCGCTCCCCAGTTGTTTGTTTGTTTGCTTGTTACAGATATTTATTCCTATTTATTTTTATTAAATAAACGTATTTTCTTTTTTTTCCCCCTCACCCTCCCGCCCATCCCCCGCCAACCAATTACGGCGATCGGCTGTCATAGGCTTCAGCCTATGACAGCCGATCGCTCTCTGGTGCCCCAGTGGGACAGCCGTGTCACACGGCTGACCCCATTACAGCGCTGCAGTGGATCGCAGCGCTGTACTTCGTAAAAAGACGGCTCGGAGACCGAAGGCGGGGCGGAGCTCCGCCCCCAAGCAGGTGATGCCCGCGCATCTCCTACAATAGCCGGCCCCAGGACTTGACGCCAATTGGCGTTAGGCGGTCCTGGGGCCTTTTGAGAGGTCTTTTGTGCAAACCAAAAAAAATGTTGATTCGGGTAATACCTTTAATGGTTTATTTCAAGCTTTTGAAACATTGAGTTTCTTCTTCAGGAATTATACATAATTGGATCAGAACCACAAAAAAAGTGAAAGTAACATACAGAGACCTATACTGTATATGATTCTGCAGGCCTAATCTGACATCCTGTTGCTCAGTTTCAGCCCAAACAGTTTACTTAGCCCTCACCCAGAGAGAAGCGCTGATGTGTTAAAAAGTTTGTCAGTCTGTGTGTGTGAAGCAGAGCACTGTCAAGTAAAACTATCCAGACATGAAATGTACGTCTGCAAGGACAAGGGCCAAATTCTGGTAAGATTCTTGCGTAATCATGAACCCAGGCTTTCTGTTCAAGCCTTTGTTTATAGTCTGAAATATTTTCATATTACATAACTTGTATTCAGAAGTCTGCCTTTCTTTCCCTGAGTTGAAATTTCCCCTTAGTAAATTTTGAGTTCTTTGTGCTGTGGGCAGTGGCGTAACAATAGGGGCTACAGCACCTGCATCCGCGGGGGGGCCTGGGACCCCTCTGGGCCTGCCCAGGGCCATTTTGGGGGGCAGGAGGGGTCACAGCATGAGGGGAGAGCATGGCCACCTACATTGGCAGGGAGGGGCCACTCCCCCCCCTCACCCCGGGCTCTCCCCTCAGCTGTTTCCCTCCAGCATCAATCAATGGCAGCAGTGGCGGGCAGGAACACCTACATCGATGCATTCCACGTGCCGGAGGTTCCGCTCTCTAAGTGTCTGATGCTACTTCCTGTTTATCAGGAAGTAGCGTGAGGCACTTAGAAATCAGATCTCTGTGGTAGAACACATGGAAGTATGTGTTCCTGCCCGCCGTTGCTGCCAATGATTGATGCTGGAGAAGAAGCGTTAAGGGGAGAGCCCAAGGTTGGGGTGTGGGGTGCCCCGCTCCCCGCTGATGTAGGTGGCCATGCTCTACCCTCATGCTGCAACCCCTTCTGCCCCCCAAAACGGACCTGAGCCGATCGGGGGGGGGGGGGCATCCACATTTTTGCAGGGGGGACCTGTGATTTATAGTTACGCCCCTGGCTGTGGGCATGTTCGTTAAAAAGCAATCCTGTTGGGGTGTCCTTCCTTTTGTGTTTCCCTGTGTAGTGGTGCATACTTAGCCTCTTTTGTAAAGTTTGATTAGATTTCCCAATGTGTAGAACTCTGTCTGGGTATTTTGTGCACTTAATCTCATACACTACGTTGGATGATGTTCATGTGTATACTCCCCAGATGTGGTAAGCGCCGGTAGAATTTGGTATTTGCAAGCTGTCTGCGTATAGTATGTGGCAGCAATTTTACATCTCTTCTGCCCACAGGGAAATGTGTCCTTATTTTCAGGTTGGAGTAGGGAACTCCTGACCAAGAGTTTTCTTAGGTTTGCCAGATATCTGTAGGCCAGGAGCGGTAATTCTGGGAAGATTTATCTAAGACTGTTGTCCTTGTGCAGTGAGAGTGAGAGTTGTAGTTCCCAGAATTTTTCCTGTCTTTCTCCTATTTGCTAGTGGTATGTTACTACTAGGGGTACTCTGTTAAATTGCTATTTCCCACTGTACTGTAGGACTGGGTACCTCTGTGGCCCTATGAATTTGGTCCCTTATAGTCTGGGGTCTTTAACACCTGTTTAGAAAGATGCTTCTGAGGATGTAAAGTTGAAGGTCCCTTTCTCCAGTGCCTGAACAAATGCAGTTATAGCACAGGGTCTGGCTGAGGATGACTGCTTTCTTGGTGTGCGGTGGGTGCTCGTTGGCTTCGGAAAAACAGTAGTCTGGAGCCAATTGTTTTTTACCTGGATGGTGGTGTCCAGAAAATGTATGTGGGAACTGGAGTGGCTCATTTTTAGCTTGATGGTGGGGTAAAATGTGTTAAAATTCCCGTGGAACTGGAGAGGTTGTTCCTCATTCCCATTCCAGATTACAAGGATGTCATCAGTGAAGCGGTAATAGCAGAGGATCTTGTGGGTGCAGGATGATAGAAAATCATTTTCCAACTTTCCCACGAACAGGTTAGCAAATTGGGGTGTAAAGCGGGTCCCATGCTGGTTCCCAACCTTTGCAGGTAAACTTCCTGGCCAAAGATGAAATAATTGTGGGTGAGGATGAACCTCATGAGAGGCATCACTGATTCTGTGGGAAGATGGCACTGCATCAGAAAGTGTTTGCAAGCTGCGATGCCATCCTCATGTGGGATATTTGTGTTTAGCGCTTCTACATCCATGGTAGCTAGGATGGTCCCTCTCTGGTAGTGGGTCGACAGCCTCCAGTTTCCTTAGTAGGTCTGTGGTATCCTGTATGCAACTTTCCATGTTCCTCACAATGGGCTTTAGCATGCTGTCAAGCCATCCCAAGATATTTTCCATATGCGTGCCAATGCTTGAAACTTTTGGTCGCCCCGGGTTGCCCTCTTTTTGTATCTTGGGCAACATATAGAATGTACCCACATGAGGCTTTACTGGTATCAATCTTAGTAGGTGTGATGTGGCTAGAAGTTGTTTTATGAGAGACCTAAGTTCCTTTCTGTATTTAGTGGTGTGATCTCGATTCAGCTGTTCATAGAGGCAGGTGTGTTCAGGAGTTGTCTTTTTTGCCTCCTTTATATAGTCAGTGTTATTCCATTATTACACACTCCCTTTGTCAGCTGGTTTTATGGCGATGTCCTTGTTGCTCCTTAGAGTCCTTATAGTCTTCCTGTCGTGAGGGGAAAGGAACTGCTGTTCCAGCCATTGCTTATTCAGAATGGAAGTTTCCACCCGGTTTCTGCAATTTTTAATGTTTTTACCCAGCCCTCAGTTCCCTCCCACTGGGGTCCACGGTGAATCTTTCTCTGGTGTGTTATGGTTCCCTTGTGATGTGTTCTGGTTTGGTTGTGTTGGGCCTTTTCCTGAAAAATTTGACACATTTTCCGGAAAAATTCCTCCATGTCTCAGCACTATTTAACTTGATAAGAACTTTCAGGATGCACGGTCACTTAATTGGCAATCGTCAGGGGCGTTTCTAGGGTCCTCGGAGATGGGGGGCACCAGGTGGGGAGGTATATGCGGGGCGCCGCGGCAAAAAATGGGCATGGCCATGAGGTGAGTGGGCGTGGCCATGGGTGGGGCCAAATGTACATGAACTTAGCAGCGGTGTAAGCTACAGCTAACGGGCCTGCCCATCGAAATATTGGATGGAGCCCCCTGTCCTTTATTTAGATAATTTACAATCAGTATAGGCATAGATCAAAGATGTATACGCACATACAATTTTGATTGGTCAATCACTGACCCCCAATTTTACCACCCCCGTGCAGTAAGTGGGCCAACAGACAATGAATTTTATGAACAGAGCTAAATTGGATAATCAAAATTGTATGTGTGTACCAGGCTTTACAGCTAATACTGTACATACTGAAAGTAGCAGGCGATCAGCATACAATACAGCTGGTTTACAATCAGTAAAGGCACAGAGTAACACCTTACACTGTACACACTGGAGGTAGATCAACACACAGTGCAGGCACTAGAGAACAGCGTATACTGTACATACTGTAGGCAGCAGAATTCAGCACACTGCAGCTAGCGTGCCAAAAATATGAGGATCACGTTGTGCTGCACGCTTATCGCGCCGCACCGAAAAATAGGTGGGCCATGGACTAGAATGTAGGTGTGGTAACGGGTGGAGACAAATTTACATGAACCTAGCAATGGTGGGACATTAGATTAGGACAGTGGTGGTGAACCTTTTGGAGGCCGAGTGCCCAAACTGCAACCCAAAAGTCACTTATCTATCGCAAAGTGGCAACAGCAATTTAAACTAAATACTGTACAAACGTTTTAACTCATACATGAACATTATAGAAAATCCAAGTTGAAAATAAACTGTGAAGATAAATAATTTCATCCATCCTACTCCTGAAAAATGTATTCAATTTTTTAGAACCTCCCAGTTTTATTTTCTGTTTTAAAAAGCTAAAAAGGTACGTTTAATGCTATTGTCTCATATGATAAGGATTCAGCTTTTCCCATAGTCTTGCAGTTAGCAATCATGTGACCCCCAACAAGACAAATTCAGCAATCATGAGGCCCCCGACAAGACAAATTCAGCAATCGTGAGGCCCCCGACATGACTAATTCAGCAATCGTGAGGCCCCGACATGACAAATTCAGCAATCGTGAGGCCCCCGACATGACAAATTCAGCAATCGTGAGGCCCCCGACATGACAAATTCAGCAATCGTGAGGCCCCCAACATGACAAATTCAGCAATCATGAGGCCCCCAACATGACAAATTCAGCAATCATGAGGCCCCCAACAAATCATGAGGCCCCCAAGAAGACAAATTCAGCAATCATGAGGCCTCCAACAAATCATGAGGCCCCCAACAAGACAAATTCAGCAATCTTGAGGCCCCCAACAAATCATAAGGCTCCCAACAAGACAAATTCAGCAGTCATGAGGCACATAAATAGACAGCATTTCACATAAATAGGCAGAATGCCCCCTTAATATGGTAGCCCCCCAAGTTAGGTAGTGAGTGACAGGGACCCCCAGGTTAGCTAGTGAGTGACAGGCACCTCCAGTTAGGTAGTGAGTGACAGGGACCCCCGTTAGATAGTGAGTGACAGGGACCCCCATTAGATAGTGAGTGACAGGGACCTCCGTTAGATAGTGAGTGACGGGGACCCCCGTTTGATAGTGACAGGGACGCCTGTTAGATAGTGACAGGGATCCCAGTTAGAGAGTGACAGGGACCCCAGTTAGAGAGTGACAGGGACCCCAGTTAGAGAGTGACAGGGACCCCAGTTAGTGAGTGACAGGGACCCCAGTTAGTGAGTGACAGGGACCCCCGTTAGATAGGGAGTGACAGGGACCCCCATTAGATAGTGAGTGACAGGGACCCCCGTTAGATAGTGAGTGACAGGGACCCCAGTTAGTGAGTGACAGGGACCCCCGTTAGCTAGTGAGTGACAGGGACACCCGCTGAAAGGTGAAATTTGCACTGTTCTTGAGAAAAAACCTGTAGCGGTTAACTAGTTAAATGATAATTATAAAAAAAGTCTCATTGTGGGTTGAAGCGTTGCGAACATCTGCTCAGGGATAGGAAGCAGTGTAGAAGTCGCATTAGAACTTACAACCAATGTAAGTCAATGGCCTCATTCACATCAAAATGTTTTGTTTACATGCGGGTAAAAAAATAGAACCTGCTGCATAATGTTGCACACCACTTTTTTCAATAAATTAACTACTGTGGAAAATCACACTCACTATGAATTGACATTTAGGAAAATGTCAATTCATCAAGGCTGTTACCACATGGCAAACTGAAATCATCACACAGTGAGGTAGCTTACCGATTTGTGAGGTAAACACCTTCAACATATGTCAGTTCATGAAGATCAGAACATGCAGTAAGGCCCAGGAACATGTTAATTACCAGCAGCTTTTATCTGTCGAAAACCAGCTTTGAATGCCTTCCATGTGGATATCCCCATTACCAACAAGAGCAGAGAGCCAATAGGTACCGCCCCTGTCTCCTGCAAGTCCTACTGATCGGATGTTGAGAAGTTGCAAAGGCTTCTCGGGAGGAACAAGCTTTTCTACCCCCCAGGCAGGGGAGCAGAGAGAACGGGAGGAACAAGCTTTTCTACCCCCCAGGCAGGGGAGCAGAAAGAAAGGAACAAAAGAGGTTTCCCATGCCTCACTTCAGACATTTAACCTTTTAGGTTCCTGTTTGAAGAGCAAAGAGAAGCAAGTGGGGAAATCACCTAAGCATGGCATGTGTAAATGTGTATTGGAAGTTCATGTAAGCTGTGGCAATAAAATAAAATGTTAAGAAAGACTAAAAGACAGATTGAAAGCGGGCAGAGGCAGTATAACAAACATGTACATTCTAAAGGAATGTCAGGAGGAGGGATACTCACAAATTCGAATTAAATGCGAATAGGGTTATTCGAATTTCATCCTGCTAATTGCAGCACCTGTGCGGGTGGGCGAGGGGGGGTTAATGTTACCCATCAGCCATCTGGTTCCCTCGTCCCTCGGCGCCTCCCACGCTGCGTTCCAATCTGGCGTCACGTGACTATACACTTCTTCCTTCAACCCGGATGGAGGAAGAGTTTGTAATCACGTGACCGCTGGATTGGAACGCAGCGCGGGAGGCGCCGAGGGATGAGCAAACCAGACGGCTGATGGGTAAGATTAACCCCCCTCGCCCACCCGCACAGGTGCTGCAATTAGCAGGATGAAATTCGAATAACCCTATTCGAATTTCATCCGAATTCGAAATTGTGAGCATCCCTGGTCGGGATGCCTCTTACTATTGTATTGCCCTCACTGCAGGGAACAGCTTGTAACAACACAGAGACAGCTCCAACTACCAAGCAACTAGTATTTCCCTCTGTACATATGGATATCTATAAAACGAAAAGCAACCTTTTGGTCTATCGTATTGTTAGGGGGTGTGGTTATAATGACAGTTGGTGCAGCCTGTTTTTTTTTCATGTCTTCCAGTAGTAAAGATGATTATGTGCAGGCTGATTGTGGATCAAACAACATGAACAAATTACATGCTGAATATCAATAATTTCTTAATCTCTCTCTCTCTTCTATTTTTTTACTTCTCATTTTGCAATGTATTGATTTATTTTTCCCCTTTTCACTAAAGCTCCTCTGTAAGTATAAGTCAATGCTTTAACCACTTAATGACCGCCTAACGCTGATAGGCGTCGGCGGGTCGCCTTTCCATGCCAGTTCACGGAGGCTGTCTCCGTGAACAGCCGGAGAGCCGCCGATCGCGGCTCGCCAGCGAACTGTAAACAGGCGGGGAAGAAATCCCCGCTGTTTACATCACACGGCGCTGCCCATGGAGGGAAAGGGAGGTAAGGGGAAGGAGGGAGCGCCGAAAACGCTGCGGAGTGGGGATTTGAAGAGCCTCCCCCCCCCCCCGCAGATCACAAACAGCCGGGGGCGATCATACCCCCCCAGCAGGACATCCCCTTAGTGGGGAAAAAAGGGGGGAAGTCTGATCGCCAAGGCTCAATCCTGATCGGTGCTGCGGGCTGGAGAGCCCACGCAGCACCGATCACTGCAGAAAGCCCTGGTCCTTAAGTGGTTAAAGTAAAGTCTTTGAAAACTTGACAGCAATGACTGAGCACATCATGAAAGCATAAAAAAACCAAAGCTTACATTAAGTGAAATGTGCATGTTACAATGGGCTCAATTCACTAAACGTTTTCAGTGGTGATGATATTATCATTTCCAGGGCATTTGCTCATTTGTATATGATTTATGACCGAGGTGAATTCGCTAAGCTGTTTATTTTTCATTTTGCCACCTGCGGTGGTAAAATAAAGACCATTCTTAAAATACAGACAGCATTCATAAATTACAGACAAAATTCATAAATTACATATGATATTCATAAATTACATATGATATTCATAAATGACAGATGAAATTCATAAAATAAAGCATGTGTGTCAATTCACTAATGCTCTGTCAAGTGCTAATAATAATAATCCAAACATTTGTATAGCGCTTTTCTCCTGTGGGACTCAAAGCGCTCAAGAGCTGCAGCCACTGAGACACGCTCAAGAGGCCACCCTGCGGTGATAGGGAGTCTTGCCTTGAACTCTTTAGTGAGTAGGTACTGAAAGGGCCCTGACACACCAAAAGAATGACTCCATTAACTTACATTAAAATCAAGGTAAAATTACAGCAAAAGAGGCGTTTAAAAAAAAAAAAAAAAAACACCCACAAAACGCTATTTGGTGTGTCAGGGTCCTAAACCTGTTCTAATTTATCACCACTCTCAACTTGTTCTTATTTTACCTCACCTGTGGAGAGAGAGAATAGTTATATGGAAATTAAACCTTTTGAGCATGTTTTGTACATTTTTAGAAGGCTGCAGAGAAGGTGGCAGAGAAGGAGAAGGGTCTGTGTAACTTCTACAAGAATATTTCCACCAAGGACAGCTCTGAGGACTGGGGGTGTTTTTGAGATTTTTTAAGCGCTGGCGATTTTCAAAATCGCCCCGAAAGCGCTTGTGCAATGTTTCTCTATGACAAAGTTCACATCTGAGCGGTTTGTTTCCGATGCGCTCAGATAACTGGTGCATGGGCCACTTTTGAGGCAATTCCGTCCCAATGGAAGGTATAGGAAAAATGCGAAATGCTCACAAAATCGCTTTGTGCAGCTATTGCGTTCGCGTTTTTAAGAATAAATACATCGCATTTATTCTTTTCCGGGTCAAAGAGTTCACTTCCTGACTTGCGTCAGGGAGTGAATTAAAAAAACATTCTGGAAAAGGGCTTAGAAAAGTGCTTTTAACAAAACCGCATCGCCCACCCAAGCATCGGGAGAGGGGAAAAAAAATCACCTCTAAAAAAGCCCAACGCAGACGGACACGCGAGTGGAATGCAATGGGAACAAAGCCTTAAAGATTATAGTGATGTTCATCCAATTACTGCAGATCCCCGCAGGGCGACAGTCTGAATGAGTATGTATGAATCTGTAGGGCCTGAGCACACCGCTGCAATGCTGATCAAATTTCAGCAACAAAGCTCAGCATGCGATATGCAGTGAAATCAGAAAGTGCATAAACAGCCCTGTCTGATGGGCACACTGATGCTCTGCAAATGTATTCAGCTTGAAAATTGACCAATCAAATTCAACCTCGGTAGGATTTGTTTGGTCCATTTGCAAGAAGCATAAAATCGCATAGAACATTTGTATCATACTGCAATAACTTGTAATTATTTGCATTTCATTGACCATATTTTGTGGATTTAAGAAATGCAACTGATAAGAAATGTTAATGAATGCTAGGAACACAGGATGTTTTTTTCCGGTCGATTTCCCGCTCGATTCTCTTAACTTTTCCTATCAATTTCCATTCACTTCTTTGAGAAATCGACCAGAAAAACGATCTAAAATAATATCGGACATGTCGGAAATTATCTATCGAACCATCTAACACAAAATTGTATGGTGTGTTCCTAACATAAAATGCAGCTGGCTCCATTTTCTTTGTACTGCAATAAGGGAGTAATACCACATAAAGCCTTATGGTGCCCATACATGGTACAATAAAAACGTTCAATTTTCTCGTTTAACCTCTTGAGGACTGCAGGGCTAAACCCCCCTAGTGACCAGGCCATTTTGAGTAAAATTGGCCACTGCAGCTTTAAGGCCAAGCTGCAGGGCCGCACAACACAGCACACAAGTGATCCCCCCCCCCCCCTTTTCTCCCCACCTACAGAGCTCTCTGTTAGTGGGGTCTGATCACTCCCTCCATGTTTATTTTTTTTAAATAAATATTATTGTTTGTTTGTTTTGTTTTTTCTACCCTGTCTCTTTAAAACCCTTCCCTCCCTCCCCACTTCTGCCTATGAGAGCCGATTGCTCTCTTGTCCCCCAGGGGAACAGCCGTGTCACACGGCTGTCCCCAGTGCAGCGCTGCTGCTGATCGCAGCGCTGCACAGTGTAAATAGACGGCGATCACGCCGTCTAACAGTCTCCCGAGCGGCAATAGCAGCTCAGAGACTGAAGAGGGGGCGGAGCTCCACCCTCCGAGCATGAGTTGCGCGCGCAGCGTGCGCGCAATCTCATGCAAATTACAGCCCCAGGACTTTACGCCAATCGGCGTTAGGTGGTCCTGGGGCTGTCGTCGCGGCCACGCCCACTGGCGTGACGCGGTCTTAAACAGGTTAACCACTTTAGCCCATCTGGCATGCTCCCGAGGGCCCCCCGTGCGCGCCCCCGCTGCTGGCCGTTAGCTCATCGATCAATGAAAGGGATTATAAATCCCTTTCACTGATCGGACCCCCCCCCCCCCCCCCCCCCCCGGAGAAAAGCCGACAGCGTCTCTTCAGGCGCTGCGGCTTTTCTGAGCTCAAAAAGTTCCCCTGCTACAAACTTCTTCCTGGGAGCGAGCTCGATCGCTCCCAGGACTTTTTGACTGTGGCCATCTTGTGGCCAAAGAGTAAAGCTACACCCACATACAGTACATTTTACATTACACATACACACTTTTTACATTAAAAATTACCTGTTTACCTCCCACACCAAGAATTACCCACATACAATTTTTAATTTAAAAAAAAAAAATGTACAATAATAAAAATAAAAAAAAACATAAATAGTTACCTAAGGGTCTGAACTTTATAAATATGCATGTTAAAGGAGTATATTAATATATTAATTATAAAAATTAAAAATTATGGGCTTGTAAATAGTGATGGACGCAAATTGAAAAATTGCACCTTTACTTCCAAATAAAATATCGGCGCCATACATTGTGATAGGGACATAATTTAAATGGTGTAATAAGCAGGACAAATTGGCAAATAAAGTACATGGGTTTTAATTACGGTAGCATGTATGAATTTCAAACTATAATGGCCAAAAGCTGAGAGAAATAATGATTTTTTTCCATTTCTTTCTTAGTATTCCTGTTAAAATTGATTTAGAATAAATTAATTTTCAGCAAATTGTATCACCCACATAAAACCTAATTGGTGGCGGAAAAAAGAAGATGTAGATCCATTCATTGTGCCGAGTAGTGATAAAGTTATTGGCAAATTAATGTGAGGTGAAAGTTGCTCAGATGCAAAAAAATTTCAACTCTGTGGGCTTAAGTGGTTAATTGACCAAAACGATCAAATCAAGAAGAATCTTTTTTTTTTTTCGATCAAGAAAAAGGAATGATTATCCCATTTTTTTCGATAAAAATCAGATCAGACATGTTGTGGTGCCCATACACAATACAATAAAAATGTTCACTTTTCCCATTTTTTTCAACTAAAACTATGGACTCGTATGAAAGTTTCAAATAATCTTTTTTTCTTCGATCAAGAAAAATGAAAGATTATCCCGTTTTTCAATAAAAATCCAATCGGAGATGTTGGAAAAATCTGTATATTTGATCTAACAGAGTAATCAAATGAAATGATCTAATCGGAAAAAATGAAAAAATTGTACCATGTATGGGCACCATTAGAATAATGAAATACCGCATGAATTCTTAAAGGGGCACTATGGCGACAAATTGTAAAATTTAAAATATGTGCAAACATATAAAAATGAGAAGTATGTCTTTTCCCCTATGAGGAGATGGGCTAGTCCAAAACCTGTCGCTTCTGTCAGATTTCTACTACCTACTGTAAGTGACAGCAACATAGGAGAAAAGGAATTGAGCCTGAAGAACACAGACTAGATTCAGCAATTAACTGCTAGCTTCAGAGCCATACAACAACACAAATGATTCTCCCTCCCCCCCCTTTCTGCCCAGCAACCAAGCTTTCTGTTGGGGGGGCTCTGATCGCTGGTGCTATGTTTATTTTTTTCTTAATTTATTTGTATTTTTTTTAAATAAGAATATCTATTTTTCTTTTTTCCCCCGTCCCTCCCTCCCCCGCCAGCCAATCACAGCGATCCTCTTTCATAGGCAGCAGCCTATGAAAGAGAATCGCAATCGGAGCCTCTCCAGGGGCAGCCGAGAGACACGGCTGTCTCCAGTACAGCGCTGCTGTAGATCGCAGCGCTGTACAATGTAAATCAATGTCATTTGCTGTCTAACAGTCTCATAGCGGCGATCGTCGCTGGTAGGCTGATGACGGTCTGGTAGACTGATGATAAGCAGGGCATTACACATGCCCTGCTTATTTGATTTTTCCCACTAGTTCCCACTAGCTCCACTGCAATTCAAGCAGGAACTGAAGGGGTTACACTGCCGAAAGGTGGCAGAAAAACATCTTTTGACCTTTTCTCTCTGCTCGCTGCCTGGGGGGGGGGGGGGAGGGGGGAGGGGGAAACTACAGGCCCTTCTAAAAAAATTAGCATATTGTGATAAAGTTCATTGTTTTCTGTAATGTACTGATAAACATTAGACTTCCATATATTTTAGATTCATTACACACAACTGAAGTAGTTCAAGCCTTTTATTGTTTTAATATTGATGATTTTGGAATACAGCTCATGAAAACCCCAAATTCCTATCTCAAAAAATTAGCATATTTCATCCGACCAATAAAAGAAAAGTGTTTTTAAAACAAAAAAAGTCAACCTTCAAATAATTATGTTCAGTTATGCACTCAATATTTGGTCGGGAATCCTTTTGCAGAAATGACTGCTTCAATGCGGCGTGGAATAGAGGCAATCAGCCTGTGGCACTGCTCAGGTGTTATGGAGGCCCAGGATGCTACGATAGCGGCCTTAAAGGGGCAGTATTGCGAAAATAGTCCTTTTTACTTCATTACATATAAGTTATGTACAAGTGGAGTAATACTTTAAACACGTTTAGTGGCTGAACAAATGTAATTAGTACACTGGCATTACCTATTTGTAGCAAGGGAGCCACTTCAGAAGAAACATTTACTGACGCCGATTTAGACAATACCATTATGCTGTAGGAGGCAGCTAAATCAGCTGTTTGGGGTGGCATTATATTTCCCCCTTGAGACGTTAGAAATAGGATCCTCCACCTTGTAACTGCACTCTCGTGCAGTTCTTCAGCTCATATGAGCCGCGTGACGTCACCGCACTTCACAGATCCTAATGCTGCCTGCCGAGGCCCCTTCACCGCTGCTGGCAAGGACACGGACACCTATTGCTGTCCGTTGCTGTGGTTACCAGCTTTCAGCTCTGCGCCGCATTGTGGCAGCAGCACGGAGCAGCCAGGAGTTGTAGCTGTGTCCTGCTAGCATCTAACATTACGATTAAAGTTGTTGTTTTATTCACGAGGCAAGCATTCTTAGAAGGAAAGAGTTACATTTTTACTGCTTTCCTTCTAAGAATGCATTGACCCTGCCCTTGATAAAACACAGTGGACCAATACCAGCAGCTGACATGGCACCCCAGACCATCACTGACTGTGGGTACTTGACACTGGACTTCAGGCATTTTGGCATTTCCCTCTCCCCAGTCTTCCTCCAGACTCTGGCACCTTGATTTCCAAATGACATGCAAAAGTTGCTTTCATCCGAAAAATGTACTTTGGACCACTGAGCAACAGTCCAGTGCTGCCTCTCTGTAGCCCAGGTCAGGCGCTTCTGCCGCTGTTTCTGGTTCAAAAGTGGCTTGACCTGGGGAACGCAGCACCTGTAGCCCATTTCCTGCACACGCCTGTACACGGTGGCTCTGGATGTTTCTACTCCAGACTCAGTCCACTGCTTCCGCAGGTCCCCCAAGGTCTGGAATCTGTCATTCTCCACAATCTTCCTCAGGGTCCGGTCACGTCTTCTCGTTGTGCAGCGTTTTCTGTCACACTTTTTCCTTCCCACAGACTTCCCACTGAGGTGCCTTGATACAGCATTCTGGGAACAGCCTATTTGTTCAGAAATTTCTTTCTGTGTCTTACCCTCTTGCTTAAGGGGGTAAATGATGGCCTTCTGGACAGCAGTCAGGTCAGCAGTCTTACCCATGATTGCGGTTTTGAGTAATGAACCAGGCTGGGAGTTTTTAAAAGCCTCAGGAATCTTTTGCAGGCGCTTAAAGTTAATTAGTTGATTCAGATGATTAGGTTAATAGCTCGTTTAGAGAACCTTTTCATGATATGCTAATTTTTTGAGATAGGAGTTTTGGGTTTTCATGAGCTGTATGCCAAAATCATCAACATTAAAACAATAAAAGGCTTGAACTACTTCAGTTGTGTGTAATGAATCTAAGATATATGAAAGTCTAATGTTTATCAGTACATTACAGAAAATAATGAACTTTATCACAATATGCTAATGTTTTTAGAAAGACCTGTAGACCCTCCTGCAGGGCCTGCGCTTCCTATCACGGAGGAGACTGGGGTTTGCAGAGGAGAGAGAACTGTCCCCATTGGCTCTCTGATGCTATCAGTGAGAGGGATATCCACAGGGAAGGCATTCGAAGCTGGTTACCGCTGGAGGTAATCACAGCACATGATTCTGTGTGTTACCGAATGCTGTAACATTGATGAATTGACATTTACTGAGGTATTTCCCACACAAGTCGGTAATTTACCTCACTGCTCGGTAATTTGAGATTTTCATGCGGTAACAGCCTTGATGAATTTACATTTTCCTAAGTGCTTGGTAAAGTCAGCTGTTTTCAGCATTACCGAATGCGGTAATGCTTGATGAATTGAAGCCAAAGGGCTTGATTCACAAAGCGGTGCAAACACTTTGCACGCCTGTGAAAACTTCTTTATCACGCCTAAACTCAGTTTAGGCATGATAAGAAGAAACTCGTGCGAATTTTCCGCGCGCAGCGCCCCCCGCTTCGCGCGAAGCTCCCATTAAGCCCTATGGGACTTTGCGCGCGCGCGTACGCGCATACGCGCGGAAACTTCGCGCGAGTTAGAGCACAAAGCGGTGATAACTTTGCTGGTGCAAAGGTTATCACGCCTAAAGTCTTTTAGGCATGATAACTGAGTTATCACCGCTTTGTGAATCGAGCCCAAAGTGTCTATAACATAAACATATAGGTATATGTTCTTCTAGCCCACAATAACATAACTTAGTTTGCACTGCGCTTTTTCTAATTGACATAATAAACCAATGCCTAAAAACAATCAGTTTAAATTCAGGCATATTTCATATTTCCGTAATAAGCATATGAAAATTTTTATGTATAATTACTTAAGAAAATAGGGAGTTGGCTTTTTAGATAACTTCCTTGTTTATTTGGCCAGTGTGACAAGATTCTTCTTGTTTTACATAATTTAGGTTTATATAATTTAGGTTTTTATGGACTATTTTTTAATTTTGAATGTGTGTGTGCATTGCAATGCCTGAATTTAAACTGATTGTTTTCAACCTCTTATTCAATACAGGTTATTTCCCCTTAAACGACAACTGAAGTAAGAGGGATATGGAAGCTGCCATATTGATTTCCTTTTAAGCAATACCAGTTACCTGGCAGCCCTGCTGATCCACTACCTCTAATACTTTTAGCCATAGAACCTGAGCTAGCATGCAGCAGCCTAATACTTTTAGCCATAGACCCTGAGCTAACATGCAGCAGCCAAATAGATCAACAGGGCTGCCAGGCAACAGGTATTGTTTAAAAGGAAATAAATATGGTAGCCTCTATATTCTTCTCACTTTAGTTGTCCTTTAAAAACCAGAGCAATTTTCTCATTTGACACTCCTCCCATTCATTTGCCAATAATTTTAACGCTACTTATGACACCAAGGTGATCTTCTATACATCGATTTTTGCCACAAATTATGCTTTCTTTGGGTGGTACTTTTTGCTAAGAATTATTTTATTTTTGCTGCATTTTTAAAGGGAGTAATAAGAAAAAAAAATGAAAAAATCATTACTTCTCAGTTTTCAGCCATTATAGTTTTAAAATACAAAATATATAAAAATGACACATTCTATTTGCCCATTTGTCCAAGTTATTACAATGCTTAAATTGTGTCCCTAGTACAATGTATCGCAACAATATTTTATTGGGAAATAAAGGTGTATTTTTTCCATTCACATTTCTTTCTTTCTAAATCAATAATTATAAGCACTAATTTGCAAAACTAGTAGTGATATACCCTCATGACATACATATAAAAAAAAGTCCTTAAGGTAACCATTTATGATTTTATGTTGTCATTTAAAAAAAAAAAAAAAACAACAACAATAACTAAAGTTATATAGGAAGGAGGGAAGAAATAGAGGGGTTAGGGCTCGTTCACACTAGAGGCGTTTTCAGCCTTTTTTCAAGCGCAGCCAATTCTTAAAATTACCCACAAAACGCTTGTGCAATGAATCTCTATGAGAAGGTTCATATCAGCGCGGTTCGTGCGCTGTGCGTGCAGCAAATCGGTGCCTTGACCATTTTTGGGGCAATTTTGCTTCCAAGGAAGATGTAGGAAAAAACCAAACACTCAGAAATTGCTTTGTACAGCTATTGTGTTCACGTTTTTAAGAATAAATACATTGTATTTATTATTTTCCGGGTCAAAAGGTTCACTTCCTGACTTGTGTCAGGGAGTGCATTAAAAAACGCTTCAGAAAAGTGCTTAGAAAAGTGCTTTTCACAAAAAAGCAGTGCCCACCCAAGCGCCGGGAATCAAAGAAAAATTGCTTCAAAAAAAGCCCAACGTGAAAACTAATGCGAGCGGAACACAATGTGAATATGGACTTAAAGTTTTTTTTATTCATTAACATTTTTAGGTGTATTTTTTTTTTTTGGGGGGGGGGGGGGGCACTAGATGCCCCCATACTAGCCTGTGTTCTGAGCAGCACACAGGAAGTAGTGAAGAGCTATGAATGAAAACGACATCTCATTGATGCCAAATCATCATTCACTGCACTGGCACTGTGATCAGTAAGTACTGATCAGTACTCTGCTGCAGAGGGAGGGCCACGGGGTGGTTGCGGGAGCTGTGTGTGTGTGTGTGTGTGGGGGGGGGGGGGGGTAGCCATTGGAGGGGTGCACAGGGGGGACACGGGGGGGGGGGGGGGGCGTATCTGCGCCCCTGGTGCTAAAGTGAAGTCCATAGGGGCGTAGACACACAATGCAGAGGTTGGGAACTGAATAAGCTTTGGTTTGTTATGTCAGGTAGAACCAGCACAATGCAAACTAAATTAAGTTATATTGGGCTAGCAGAACATATACCTATATGGTTTTGTAATAGGTACTTTGTAGGGGTGGGACGACGAATCCGGCGAATCCACGAATCCCTCGAATATTAGGAAATATTCGAGATTCGTGGATTCGAATCCCGACGCCATTTTCCACTATACGAATCCGCCGAATCCCGACGCCGCATCGCCGCGCATCCGCCGCTCGCACTCGTCCTCCTCCGACCTCCTCCGACCCCCCCGCGCCTCCTCCGCTCGCCCCCCTGCCCGCATCCACTCACCTATCCATAGCGGAGAGCAGAGCGGCAGACCTCTCGCCGACTTCCTGGTTCCCCCTAGTGACCGGCTCATACAATGACATCATTAGTAAGAGCCGGTCCGGCCACTAGAGGGAACAGGGAAGTAACGAAGAGGTCTGCTGCTCTGCGCTCCACGGGAAAGGTGAGTAGATTATGCAGGGGTGAGCGGAGGAGGCACGGGGGACGGAGGAGGCACGGGGGACGGAGGGGGCCGTGGGGGGTTGGCGGGGGAGGGGGGTTCTATCTATCTACCTACCTACCTACCTACCACTATCCCTACCTACCTACAGGCCGCTATACCTACCTACCTACAGGCCCCTATACCTACCTAAAGGCCCCCTATACGCACCTACCTGCCTACCTAAAGGCCCCTATACCTACCTAAAGGCCCCTATACCTACCTAAAGGCCCCTATACCTACCTACCTAAAGGCCCCTATACCTACCTACCTACCTAATGGCCCCTATACCTACCTACCTACCTACAGGCCACTATACCTACCTACAGGCCTCAATACCTACCTACCTACCCACCTACCTACAGGCCCCCTATACATACCTACCTACCTAAAGGCACCTATACCTACCTACCTACCGGACACTATACCTACCTACAGGCAACTATACCTACCTACAGGCCACTATACCTACCTACCTACCTACCGGCCACTATCCTTACCTACCTACAGGCTGCTATACCTACCTACCTACCTACAGGCTGCTATACCTACCTACCTACCTACCTACAGGCCACTATACCTACCTACCTACCTACCGGCCACTATCCTTACCTACCTACAGGCTGCTATACCTACCTACCTACCTACAGGCCGCTATACCCACCTACCTAAAGGCCCCCTATACCTACCTAAAGGCCCCCTATACGTACCTACCTACCTACCTAAAGGCCCCTATACCTACCTACCTACCTAAAGGCCCCTATACCTACCTACAGGCCACTATACCTACCTACAGGCCTCAATACCTACCTACCTACCTACCTACAGGCCCCCTATACGTACCTACCTACCTACCTAAAGGCACCTATACCTGCCTACCTACATACTTACCTATACTTAAGGCCCTATACCCTGCTACCTATACTGAAGGTCCCTTTACCTACCTACCTACCTAAAGGCCCCTATACCTACCTACCTACATACCTACCTATACTTAAGGCCCTATACCCTGCTACCTATACTGAAGGTCCCTTTACCTACCTACCTACCTACCTACCTACACTGAAGGCACATGTACCTTACTACCTATACTGAAGGCCCCTATACCTAGCTACCTATACTGAAGGCCCCTATACCTAGTTACCTACCAATACTGAAAGCACATGTACTGTGCTATCTATACTGAAGGCCCCTATACCTTGCTACCGATACTGAAGGCACATGTACCCTGCAACCGATACTGAAGGCCCATATACCCTGCTACCTATACTGAAGGCCCATATACCCTGCTACCTATACTGAAGGCCCATATACCCTGCTACCTATACTGAAGGCCCATATACCCTGCTACCTATACTGAAGGCCCATATACCCTGCTACCTATACTGAAGGCCCATATACCCTGCTACCTATACTGAAGGCCCATATACCCTGCTACCTATACTGAAGGCCCATATACCCTGCTACCTATACTGAAGGCCCATATACCCTGCTACCTATACTGAAGTCCCATAAACCCTGCTACCTATACTGAAGGCCCCTATACCTTGCTACCTATACTGAAAGCTACCAATATTGAAGGCACCCATACCTAGCTAGCTATACTGAAGGCACCTTTACCTCGCTACCTATGCCTGGGTACCTATACTGCGGGCAACTATACCACGGATCGCACAATTTTTATGTGCAGGATTCGTTAGATTCGGGATTCGAAAGGTTCGAGATATTCGAGAACCTTTTTAGATTCGGATCCGGATTCGGATTCGAAGAAATTGTGGATTCGTCCCATCCCTAGTACTTTGTATTGGCCTGAGGAAACGGGACAGCTCTCATAAAATGCGTTGTCTTATGTGCATATTTTATCTACCTCATGTGGTTTGTACCTTGAAGGCGGTAAGATACAATTACTCTAATGTATTATTCGTAATTGTACTAAAAGTATTTTAGGGTGCTTACAACAGTGCACGCGATATAATGAGTGTGAACTGGAGACTGGACATACTGTAGACTTTAATACAAAGCCTTCATGCAGAGAGTTAGCATAATGCGATCCATTACAACACAATACTGTGAACAGGCCCATAGAATTGTATGGGCAGCGAGTTGACATGCAAACAATTCTGCAATGCAACTGACCACTGTGAACTAGGTCCATATTAATTCAGCAGCCTATATGTATGTAATTAGTGATATTTTGAATATTACCATCTATTAATATCTAATTATGTTTCAAAACTAATAAAAACAGAGCCTGTACTAAATTTATTAAAGATGGATGTGTGCATTTGTCTGTGGGTGTACAAATGGTATTGTATCCCTGATATGACCCAGGTGGGGACTGTGAAGCTGTACCACCTGGAAGTAGAATGGTCTTTAAAGGATCACTGTCATGAAAATCACGCCTCTGTCCGCCTCAGTCCTCCTCTATGCTCCTTTGTGTCCCCCTGTGTCCTCCTCTGCATGGCCACAGTACAGGGAGTCCCCGACATTGCGGTGGGTAGGAGGTTTGTATTGGTGGGCGCTCACAAGTCAGGAACTCCCTGCATTTGGACTAGAAGACGCAGTGACTTTTTTTCTCCACTTTTGGGGGAGAAAAGGTGAGTCTTATAGTCCAAAAAACACAGCATATGTAAACACTTACAAATAAGAAGCATGCTTCTTCCAGAGAAATATGAGCCATAAATTACTCTTCTACTGTGTTGCTGTCACTTACAGTAGGTAGTAGAAATCTGACAGAACCGACAGGTTATGGGCTAATCCATCTCTCCATGGGGGATTCTCAGCATAGCCTTTATTCTTTGTAAAGACACTCCTTGAAAAAGATTTATACAAAGATTCTGGGCAGGCTCCATGCCTGCTGGACACTTTTTTTGCCAGTTGGACGTAGAAACTGCTATTCACTAAGTGCTTTTGAAAATAAAGAAAACCCTCAGAATACCCCATGAGGAGATGGGCAAGTCCAAAACCTGTCAGTTCTGTCAGATTTTCTACTACCTAGGAGAAAAGTAATTTATGGCTCACTTTGGGAGAAACGTACTTCTTATCTGTATATATTTACATGTATTTTACATTTTAAGATTTTCATGACAGTGTTTTATATATATATATATATATATATATATATATATATATATATATATATATACTGTATATATATATATATATATATATATATATATATATATATATATATACATACATACATACATATATATAAACATACACACACGCACACATACGCATTTCCTCCTACAGGAAATACGAGTTGTTAAAGCAACAGCAATGTTACTTTTGTAAATTAATAACAAGCAATCAAAGAAATTCTCTTTTTCAATAAGAAATATTATTTAAATGACAAAAAAAAATCCCTGCTTTATTATACCTGTGTGAAGGATATGCCATCTTACAGACCGTTACTGCGTACCATGTTGCTATGGAACAGTTCTTGTTTATGAAGAGTCACATTCCCTGTGGAATATGTGTGCCTGCTAATTGCTGGTTCTCAATCTCAATCATTTTCATTGTATTTCTGTGAAAGTTCTCATTTATCCAGGATGTGGTATATACAAAATACAAAAAAAAAAAAAAAAACGAAAACAAAACTTGGATACCTTTTTGTGACCTAAAAGGGGTTTCAACTTGCACAATAACTTCTTAAGTTCTAACAAGTGAAATAGATCCCTAGAAATGATATAAATAAAGGGAATCTCCTTTAGCCAACAGTCTAGCTAAATGACACTATTATGTGCAAGTTAATGTTTAATCTCTATGGCTTCCTCTGTGCCTAAAGGCCCATACTCACGGGCGAGAAATGTGGCCTGTCGCCAGCACACGTGAGCGTGTGGGCGACAGGCCGGCGACAGCTTCTCGCCAGGTCCCTCCGCGTACACACGCGGAAGAGGGACCAGCGGCAAGGCGGAAGCTGTCGCTGACGTTCCTCCTCCCCCCGCCGGAAGCTCCATGTACCTACATGGAGGTTGCTGTCGCTAGTCCGCGTACTCACGCGGACTAGCGACAGTTGCGGCGGGGGGGCAGCGGCGACTGTCGCCATGCGATTGAAAGTTTCAATCGCCTGGCGACATGAGCGACGGGCGACAGTTCGGGGTGCGCGCGCGTGCGGCGGCCCATACTCACGGGCGACCTGTCGCCGCAACACGCGCGCGCCGCGTGTTGCGGCGACAAATGTCACTCGTGAGTATGGGCCTTTAACCTAACCTCTAAAGCAATTCTGGGAGAAACTAAACTAAAAATGTAGCTACTTACCTCTGGAGAGGGAAGCATACGGTTCCTATAGAGCAGGGGTGTCAAATTCAGATACAAAGTGGGCCGAAATTGAACACGGGGAACTAGCCGTGGGGCAACCTCAAAGTCTCCTCGCACCTTATAAAGTTCTATGGTGTCTAATTGCCCCCCTCCCACTCCTATACAGTTCCTTGGTATCTAGTGGTGGTCCTCCCTTCCTTATACAGTTCCCTGCTGTCTAGTGGTCATCCCTTCCCTATACAGTTCCCTGATGTCTAGTGGCCCCCACCCTCCCCTATACAGTTCCCTAGTGTATATAGCTGTCCTGGTTTTCTTGAGTGGGCCAAACATAATGCAAAGTGGGGAAACCCCTTGAGGGTCAAATTGAATGGCTCTGAGGGCTAGATCTGGCCCGCAGGCCGGAGTTTGACATGTATGCCATAGCGGCTTCCCCCATCCCTCTCCATCCCTCTGTTCCAGCACGGGGACCCCCAAAGTACCACGGAACTTGCCTGCACTGCGCAGAAATAAATATATCGCGCCTGCGCAGTAGCACAAAGCTGCAAGTCGGGCTCTGGCGGGAAAAGCCTCGTCAACGAGTTTGCAGGGGTCTCAACGCAGGAACAGCAAGGAGGAGGGGGAGGGGGGAAACCTCTGGGTCCATTACCTAAATTGGGACCTTTTTACCTTTCAGGTTTACGTTAACAAATTTTTCAAAACTTCAAAAATGTAATATACTCTCATAGAGCGCCACATTTTGAAAAATTTGGTAAGGAGTGGGATCACAGTGGATGCATCGTGGGATCACAAGTGTCTCAAAATGATATCTAAACACATTCAAGCTAGCATGGTGACGGGTCCAGGAAACGCCAGGACTAGGAAAACACAAAGCAGACAAGAAAACCAGCAGCCAATTATTGTAATAGGCCATTAACACCAAGATATTTTCTTATATCAATTTTCTAATACTTGCAATATTCAGGTTGCAAATACCCTCGTCGGTCTTGATCCTGATAAAATAATTTGCTCCCAATGGGGGCGTGCTAAAAAACATCTCCTTACAGAGGTGTAACAGTAACAAACTGGTGAGTGGAGGCGCCCAAAAATAATAAAGTAATTAAAAACAGTTTAAAAAGAAGAGGCAGTAGTTGGCTTATCTCTCCTGTACAGCCTAGTAGAGAATTTAACTTTATAGAGAATCGAATATTTAGCAAAAAACAAAACAGGATCAGACATGTTTTGTGAGTATTCCCTGCTGTATCAACTACTTGCTGACCGCTTAGCGCCAATTAGCGTGAAGTCCTGGGGTGGAAATTGCAGGGGATCGCGTGAGCGAGCTCAGCTCTGTCATTAGTCTCCCAGCGGTGATCGCTGCTGGGAGCCTGTTACACGGTGAAACCGCCGTCTATTTACACTGTACAGCTCTGCAATCTACGGTAGCGCTGTACTGGAAACAGCCATGACACTTGGCTGTCCCCCTGGGAGGCTCAGAGAGCGATCGGCTCTCATAGGCTGATGTCTATGAGAGCCGATCGCTATGATTGGCTGGCGGGGGGAAGGAGGGAGGGGGATATAAAAATAAGTAAAAAAAAAAAAGTAAACTTTATTTTTAAAAAAGATAAATACATAAACAGCACAGCGATGATCAGAGCCCACCAACAGAAAGCTCTGTTGGTGGGCAGAAAAAGGGGGGCTTCATATGTCTGCTGACATGTACGGCTCTGCAGCACACAGTTAAAGCTGCAGAGCCCTAATTTGTAAAAAATAGCCAGGTCACTGGTGGGGGGAAGCCCGTGGTGCTTAAAAGGTTAAGTCAATACTACCATATGGGAAAAAGAGATCTCAAGCACCTCAATAAAGTCATTCAAGGTAATGACTTAAATTCACTGGTTCAGATACAGGTATGATGCAAATGTTAAAATCTAAATATGTTAAAGAGCAACTGAAGCGAGAGGGATATGGGGGCTGCCATATTTCTTTCCTTTTAAACAATGCAGGTTACCTGGCAGCCCTGCTGATCCTCTGCCTCTAATACTTTTAGCCATTTAGCCTGAACAAACATGCAGCATATCAGGAGTTTCTGACATTATTGTTAGATCCAATAAGATTATCTGCATGCTTGTTTCTGGTGAGATTCAGACATTCCTGCAGCCGAATAGACTAGCAGGTCTGCCAGGCAACTGGTATTATTTAAAAGGAAATAAATATGGCAGCCTCCGTATACTACTCGATCAGTTGTCCTTTAATTATACATTTTTTTACAGAACACATAAATTCAACAGGTTCACACAGGAACATGGAGAACACAGAAAATGAGCCTTATTGTACTGTCATGGGAAGGCATACATAGACACAGAAATCTACCTAAAAACTAGATCAGATCTGATTGACTCCCACAATCCCCCGAAACACAAACTGTATGTTATTAGAACTCTACATGACCACACAGAGATGATAACTACTAGAACAAAAGAAAAGAATTAACGCAAACACCTCAGAGAAACTTAAATATCTGTCGCTACACAGACTGGGCCCTTTTAAGAACAGCAATGTCATAAGAGAGCACCAGACCAAGAAATAGAGAAGGATTAGAAATCACAGACCAATGTGGTTATCATACTGGTAATATCGAGATCACCAACATTACATTCCAGTTTTCTTCCAACTATATTACACACCAAGGCAGAATCTTTGCAGGGATCAGTCAATCAATTTTCCATACAAACGGCTAGATTGCACATATGAGAGTACCCATTGAAACATACTCCAGGCGGAAGTGATGTCTTCTATGTTTAACTGCTAACATTTGCACAAAAATGTTTTATATATATTGAACTGCACGCCGTCATTTCAAACGATATTACCTACTTACCTAGTGCTTTCTATTACAGTAACCTGTGTTGGTGTTTCTTATTATAGTTCCCACAATTATAGCTCTCTTCAATACAAAGCTCTTTATTATACTACCTCACTATCATGCGGTTTTTTCATGACTGCGCTTCTTATTATATTGGCCCCCAATTTAGACCTTCTTACATATAAAGACCCTTGTAAGGACTGACTATTGAGCGCGTCTATGTATTTAATTCTTCTAACATTTATGTTGTCCACTAACTCTGCATTCTGAACCAATTTCTGTATGTTTATATACCCATGTTCGTTTCTTACTCTATACAGCACCAGAGAAGATTACATTAAATCATAATCATCATGAATAATAGTAATAAACTGGTGCCGGGCTATATTCATGTATGTGAGTTTGTCTAGTGGTTAAAGTTTTAAGGTTCGTAAAAGACATAGCAGACGCATTAAAGAGATAAAACCTAAAAAACAAAAACAAAAACATACAATTCACAATACTTAGTCCACACCTTGTAAAAAAAAAAAAATAAAGTACATTCTACCATATCTTTTATAAGTTTTTTTTTTTTTTTTTCTGAGGACCAATAACACAGGTACTCTTATACTGAATCAGTTCTTGCGATCCAAGAGCCTTAAAAATATAAGCACAACAAACCAAATGTCATGATCGCTGCTGCAGCAGGCATTGCTGGAAGTAGTAGTGCTGCAGCTCAGGCAGTTCTGATCTCTTTCCATGCAAGCTGCATAGCTTTGTCTGCCTTTCCCTGCTGTCAGCTTGTGACTGATTATCATTCACCTGTGTGGGAATCTGCATGTCTGCTCCCATTGGATGACCTCAGTATAAAGATCTGCTTCCTGCAGGGTTTCCTTGGGTTTTCATAGCTTCAGTTTAAGCCTGTCTTGCTGTCGCTTCAGCCCTCGATCGTGTTTCTTGTTCTAAAGATACTTTGCTGGTTTTGCATCATATATTGGTTCATTGCCCATATATATGCATACCAGCACGTTTATTATTTTCCTTGTATTCGTGTTACGTTGATACATCAGTGACGCTGATATATACGTACACGAACTGTTTATATCCTGTGTTCAGTTAGTCAGTTCTAGCACGTTGATCACCCGTGCTGAGCTAGTTATCCTGTTCCTGGTCCTGTTTGTGGATTGCGTTCATCTCTGCGAGGAGATAACGAATCCTTCTGAATCCTGTCCTGTTACCGTTTGTGGATTGCGTTCATCTCTGCGAAGAGATAGCGAATCCTTCTGAGTCCTGTTCCCTGTATTGTTCCAGTCCTAAGTCAGTGTTCCTGCTTATGTCATATATTGGTTCATTGCCGATATATACATATGTTAGTCAGACGTTACAAATAGTTTCATTGATAGCTGTAATTGTAATACGCTAGGAAATCATACTTATTGTATATTTGTCTGTGTTACGTTCATCTATCTTGATCCTGCTATTTCCTGACTATCCTGTCCTGTCTTTGTGAGGCACGCCATCGCTGCAACGCATTGGCTGCCTCATTCCAGTCTGTCTTGTTGTGGACGCTTGCTGTCACTAAGTAGCGGCTAGCTAGCAAGCGTTCATTCTGTCTACCTGTCCTGATCTCCTCAGTTCTGGTTTATGCGCTCAGCGCTACTTTGCGCTGAGACGTTATAGCGAAAGCATTGTTTGTGGCTGTCGGATCTGCACCGGCTCTGTGCGCCACAATCTCCTTTTGGAGTCAGTCCTCCCCTCCACTATACTAGGGATAGCCTGTTTCCTTGTGCTAGTGTGTGTACCTCCTCCACGTCAGCTCATGCGTTGCATGCTGACTGTGGAGAATACACCACCAAGCCTTACACCAAAGACTTCTCATAGTGAGTATTGCCTCATCAGTGACACCCTTGTGCATAAACACACACTGCGTGAGGGCAAAGATTACTATCACCCGGGCTAGATGGGGATCAACCCCTCCCTCCCCCCCCCCCCCCTTGCTTTCCCTGTTCACCAGAGGAATTCTTGGCAGTATTGCGTATCATAAAACATCCATGCTGTGGAACCTTAAAAACATCAAGGAATCTCTCATAGCGTAAAAACGTTTTAATAAGCTCCCAATGGCCCCCAAGTAAAGAGCTGCGTACATAAAAAGGATCTTGGATCGCAAGAACTGATACGGATACTGGCGCGGCTATTGTGTAGCTTACAATTGTGACTGGGACTCGTCTCTGTGTATAGTCAGCAGCCTAAAGAAAGTAGGGACTGAGCGCAACAGCACGGTGAAACTCTTATACTGAACTTGGGATGAGTGTCCATGGTACTCGGACACATTCTGTATGGCAACTTCTGACTGTATAATTATTGTCTATTGAAATATATCTTACCAAATTATTTTGATTTGACTTGTGAAGAAGACCTATTGCACATAGTGCTACATGAGGCAAGCATACCCCCTTGTGGCAGTGATTTTTTTTCATAAAAAACAACCTCCTGTAGAATAATTATTACTCTCCCCCCCCCCCCCCCACCCCCAACAACAACAAAAAATTAACAATAACAGCTGTTCCTATGTGCCTTGAAAATTAAGTTCCTCTGGCCCCAGAAGCATTGTTGACTGTAACAGCATGCTGGCGAATTGACTTGGTGTGCTGACCACTATGTTTCTTGTGACACTATGGCCCTTATCCGATTAACATTTTCTCCTAAGTTTTCTCCCAGGGAGTAGTTTTCATCTTAGCTAAAGAATGTGTTCAAAATGGATCCAGGAGCACCAATGCAAAGAATGAATGTGTGCCAAGGTCCCACCCCCAGGGGCGTAGCAATAGGGGGTGCAGAGGTAGCGACCGCATCGGGGCCCTTGGGCCAGAGGGGCCCCAAAGGGTCCACCCTTCATCACAGTATTAGCTCTCTGTTGGTCCTGTGCTGGTAATAATCACTTTTATAGATGCTTTGAATAGTAGTAATCCTTAAAACACTGTTCCCCATCTCCTTCTTGCAACTCTGACTCTGTGGTTGTCTTTGGCAGGTTTTGGTGCGCCAAATCAATTGTTATGTATAGAGTGCTTGGGGGGGCCCCATGTAAAACTTGCACCGGGGCCCACAGCTCCTTAGCTACGCCACTGCCCACCCCAGTACCAAAGGGGTCGTAACAGTAGAATTCCAGCAAAGGACCGCCACCACAATGGTGTATTATAGCTCAAATACTTTAATGAAACATCAAGGAAAGCAACGACAGACTGCTGTTTCGGCCTATCCCAGGCCTTTGTCAAGTTGCACAAAGTGATATAAACTTTGTGCAACTTGACAACTTGACAAAGGCCTGGGATAGGCCGAAACAGCAGTCTGTCGTTGCTTTCCTTGATGTTCCATTAAAGTATTTGACTATAATACACCTTAGCTAAAGAATAACTTTTCAGCACTCGGCCACTGAAAAAGTGCTAAAAAGTAGGTATAAAAGTACTATCAACCTTATTTTGAGTATTTTCTTCCCTGGAGTTTTGAAGGTACTTTATTGGTAAGGTCTGAAGTTATGTACTTGGAGAAAAATGAATAGGATATGGTCCTAAGGCCTTCATTCAATCCCTTTTTTCTCATGAGTTTTCTCTTAGGAGATCATTTTTCATCTTCTCTTTAAAATTACTTTTCCTTTTTAAAATTACTTTTCAGCACTTGGCAATTGAAAAAGTACTGAAAAATGGGGGTGACAAAGTAAAAATGTATTTTAAATATTTTCTTGGTTGCTGATGTTTTTTTGCTGGTGCTTTTAAAGTTGTTTTATTGACAAGGTGTTAAAATATCAACTAGGAGAAAACTCTGGAGAAAAAGTGAATTGCATATGGGTCCCATTCGCATACACAGGATTTCTCACAAGCCTCTTCCCTCCTCTAGAATTCCCTTCCAAAACACATCTATCTCTCTGCAAATCTTTTAACTTTCAAGTGCACCAATAAAACACACCTTTTCAGACTAGCATATAATCTAATCAAGGAGATAATCCACAAATACAGCAACCCTGGATGTAAACCTTTTGTATTTCACCACCTCTTGTTCCTTCCCAATTCCTGTATACTGTAACAGGTGTAACTTATGGTAACTGTCCTGGGCTCCCACCACAACATTTTGACAGGCCGGGGCCTCTCCCCTCCCCCACTGTGTTTGGCATGTGCTAGCGACACCCACCCCCTCCTTTCCTATATTATGCAGAGTAGCACAGCAACGGAGCTATACTGCACCTCATTCTGGTGGGAGACAGGTCCTCTTCCCTCCTCGTACTTCATTTTCAGTGTGCCATGGAGCCAATCACATAGCAGCTCCCGACTTGTGACAGGCATGGGGAGCTGCTAGGTTATTGGCTGAACAGCAGTTACACTGCAATGGAAGTGAGAGTGAAGAGGACCTGTCTGCACTGTCTGCCAACCGAAACCCGACGTACAGTAGGAAGCTCCATTGCGGCTGCTCTTCAGCCCTTGACTGGAGCCCTTGACTGTAAGCCCACAAGGGCAGGGCTCTCTCCTTTTAGTCTCTTGGAAAATGCCGTATTTTGTTAATTAGTCACTGTGCATTTCTCACTACTACTATCATACTGTCTTCTGCTTCAATATTTTGTTCCAATGTCTGTATTGTCATATACATCCATTTCTATACCCTTGTTTTTTTTTTCTGCATACAGGAAGCTCTCATACTTTGGAAACCTTTAAAGAGACTCTGTAACACATTTTTCAGCCTTAGTTCTTCTATCCTATAAGTTCCTATGCCTGTTCTAATGTGCTCTGGCTTACTGCAGCCTTTCCTAATTGCACTGTCTCTGTAATAAATCTTATCTCCTTTCCTCAGTCGTGTCTGTCGGGCTAAGGCTTGAATGTGTGGAATGTGCAGGGCTGCTTGTGATTGGATAGAAGCGATACACACTCTCTACAGGCCCCCTGCACACTCTGTATGACTCACACACTCTGTTTATGTGAGCCTATCACAAGCTGGTTAGTTTGTTTGTAAACACTGCCTAAAACTGTTAATTACAAGCCAGGATTGCAGCAGAGAGTGGCAGAAACAGCACAGAGGGGCACAGGAGAAAATAAGGAATAGAATGGTATGCTTTTTAGTGGAAGAATATTAGAGTACAGATTCTCTTTAAAAAATTGAAGCCAGTTGTAATAGAAAATGAATCCTGGGAGGTGGCAGCGTGACTAATTATGTGCATTGTCCAGGCACTGATCAGTGTGCTATGTATGACTTCAGGCAGTTAGATAAAATGAAATCCATAAGGTTTATGAATCAGTCACTAAACAGGAGTTAGTCACAGTGGTTATTTGCCTTGCAGCACTAGAGTCCAGTTTCAAACTCTGGCTGGGCGTTTGTAGGTTCTCTCTGCACTTGTGTGGGTCTCCTCTGAGTACTTTAGTTTCTGTCCCCAGAAGCCTAATAGGCAGATTAACTTACCATGATATGTAGTTACATCCTTTGAATAGGACTGTTGAGAGAAAGGGAAATGAAATGCTCAGTGCTGTCTGTAATGTGCTGGGAAAAGTGATTTCTTGTAATAGAACTATAGGGCATAACATGAGATCATAGAAACGCAACAAGACCAACTTTAAAGGACAACTGACCCGAAGGGGATATGGAGGCTGCTATATGTATTTACATTTGAACAATGCACATTCCCTGGCTGTCCTGCTGATCCTTTCAGTGATAGACCCGGAACAAGCAAGCAGATCAGATGCTGGATTTGCTGCATGCTTGTTTCAGGTGTGTGATTCAGACAGTACTGATGCATGAAAGATCCGCAGGATGTTAGGTAACTGGTATTGTTTAAGGGCCCACTTCCACTAGCCGTGAATTTGCATCACATCGCTTCGCATCAAAATTGAAGCCAATGCATGTCAAGGCATGGAATAGTTTCCATTGCATGCGCATTTCCATTCGCGATCTGATGCGGCCCGGAAAAATTATGGATGACATGCTGCAGATTCCGGCAGCACGCATCAGATTCCCGTAAGCACTCAGAGACAGCCGCATCTGGGCTTCCGGAAGACAACCGTGGCTGGATGCAATGCAATCCCATCCGGCTGGTGGAAACGGGCCCTAAAAGGAAATAAATATGGCAGCCTCAATATTCGTCTCAGTTCAAGAAACTTGCCAGTTGTAGTTTGTAGTTGTAACACTAGATGGCATGACAAGTACAGCAAATCGGTATCCAGGTGGAATGTTTTCTGATAATGGAAACACGTATTGCTGGAATATAAATATAGGAAGGCATATCTAGTGAGACAGGCACATCTAGTGTTAGTGATGCAGCAGGAAGAAAAAAATGTAAGCAAAAACATACTCGGAACAAAAGTATTTAAAAAAATGTATCTATGGTAAAGGTCTTGTCTCTGTTGTACAGCACCATGAAAGATTCTAGCACTGTATACATGCAAATAATAATAATACATACATACATACACTATTAAGAAATATTTATTTAGTATTCAAATGTTGCACAAAATGATACCAATAGCAATAGATGAGAGGGAAATGTAAACAGCTGAGATACAGACAGGTAAACAGGCTGCTATTTAAAGGAATCATCAAGCAATTTAACTTACCCTTGATCTACTTACCTGGGGCACCTTACAGTTGACATGTCCCATGCCGTAGCTCCGATCTCAGCCACCGGCCCGGGGTCCTCGCACAGTGTATCACCAGGCCGTCCTCTATTGCGCCTGTGCGAGCGCCGCTGTCAATCAAGTCCATGTTGTCCGGGGCTATACTGAGCGGGCGCAGAACTACTGTGCCTGTGCAGTACAATTCGGATGATGAGGACTTGATTGACAGGCGTAGTAAAGGACGACCTCGAGGTCAGCCTCTGCACTGGCGGGGACCCTGGGCTGGCGGCTGAGATCAGAGCTGAGGCATGGAACATGACATGTCAGCTGCAAGGGGCTGGTGGAAACCCCTGGTAAGTAGATCGGAGGGTAGGATAAAATGCTTGATGAATCCTTTAAGAACATGTGCCACTTTGTATACCTTTATACAGACAGTGAACATTGACCTTTGTTATAAAATATATTAAAAACCAAGTGTACGTCTTTAACACTAAGCAATAAAATGCTAAGAATTATTTTGACAATATGTTTTCACCTAATTTTGGTCCTTTTTAAATTGCAAAGTGCTGAAAACTTATTTTAAACAAAAGATGAAAAATTATCTCCTAGAAGAAAACTTAGAAGAAAAAGTGAATTTAACATTGGTCGTTGTGTACCAAATGAGCAACCCACTTTCCAATTAGATCTCATTTGTGAACAAACCACAATGTCCCCTTTAAGGGTCATTCACTTTAGTGATGCTTTACCAAAGGTGGGGTCCCAAAAAACAATATCTACAAAGGATAAAAGCAATTTGGATAGTGAATTACCATTGGTTATGTTAAAACCAATAAATGATACATTTACATAACTTAGAATGCATTTGCATGCAGATTAAATAACCCTCCTTTACTGATTAGGCAGTGTATTGAAATCTCCTCAGCATCTTAGCCAGTAGAGCTAGGAGTCCATAACTGTATCACTCAGATGGAAAGGGGAAAGGCAGGGGGTGTACCCAGTCTGTGTGCTGATATGTTCACCAAGCACATTAAAGGGAACTTGAACTGGATGAGTGGGCCGACAACGTCGCCTTATATATCGCATTGTGAGGACTCCTGCATTCCAACCAAGACCTTCAAGGTCTACCCGAACAATAAGCCGTGGTTTTCCAACAAACTGCGGCAACTGCGGAGACGCAAAGAAACAGCGCACAAGTCAGGCAACCTGGACGAGTATAGAGCAGCGAGGAACAACCTCAACAGGGAACTCAGGGCAGCCAAGAAAGAATACTCTGAGAAGCTGAGGCACAATCTTAGCTCAAACGATCCACGAGCCGTTTGGAAAGGGCTCAAGACTGTCACCAATTATAAGCCCCCCCTCAGCACGCCACACCCAGCATCAAGCTAGCCGAAGAGCTCAGTGCCTTCTACTGCAGGTTCGAGAACCAGCCAGAACCAGCAGGGACCCAATACCCTGCGTTCCCCAAACCCCTCCCCCCCCCCCCCCCCCCCGCAGATGCTGAGTCAGAATCGAGCCCACCTCTGCCGAGGGCAAGCGAGACCGAGGTCAGGTGCCTTCTGGCCTCACTCAACCCTAGAAAAGCCGCCGGCCCGGATGCTGTGTCACCAGCATGCCTAAAATCCTGCTCGCAGCAGTTAGCCCCCGTCCTCTCCTCCATCTATGCAAAGTCCCTACAGGAGGGACTGTATGTTTCAATGCTTCAAGAGGTCTACAATCATCCCTGTCCCCAAAAAGCAGGGTATATCTGACTAAATAACTACAGGCCTGTGGCCCTCACCTCGGTCATCATGAAGACCTTAGAAAAAGCAGTCCTGTCCGAACTCAAGAACTCCATGCTCCCCCGACTAGACCCGTTCCTGTTCGCGTACAGAGCAAACGGGTCCACTGACGACGCCATCAACATCTGCCTAGAGCTCATCAGTGACCACCTGGATAAACCTGATTCATACGCCAGAATCCTCCTACTCGACTTCAGCTCGGCATTTAATATAATCTGCCCTCGCATCCTCCAGAACAACCTGGAGGCACTTGACGTCCACTCGACCCTACGCCACTAGATCACGGACTTCCTGACCGACAGATCACAAGTCGTCAAGCTGGGCAAGATCTCCTCCCAAGTAAGGTCTACTAACACAGGTGCCCCACAGGGCTGCGTCCTGTTGACAATCCTGTTTTCCCTCTACACCAACAACTGCAGATCCACAGCAGACTCTGCCACCGTTACTTTAATGTGCTTCCTTTCTGGAAGAAGGCTACAGACCATTTCCACCAAGACAGCTAGGCATATGAACTCCTTCTTCCCTGCTGCCGTTAAACTCATATGGTTCCAACGATATTAGTGATAGGTCATCCACTGGCTGTGTTTTTCTGTTTTTCCTGCCACCTGTGTCCCTATTAGTGCCTTACTCTGCTAAAGCCACACCTATCTTAGCGTACAATTTTTCTGCACTTTTTTACTGTAATGCGTCATCCATTTACTGTTTTTGGTTGCTAGATGTCATGGTTGTTTTTAATGTCTTTGTTGTTGCCTTTTGTGTTGCTTTTTTTTTTGTGTCGCTGAGTTCTCTTGTTTGTGCCAAACCCAATTCCGGGCATGACCCAGTCATGCTTGGCGAAATAAACTTGATTCTGATTCTGATTCTGAACTGAGTAAAATTATTTAAAATAAACACATGATGTTCCTGCAAATTAATATTACATACATACTTTCCTCGCTGTCAGTTCCTCTCAGAAGCTCACCATATTCTTCTAACAACCCTCCCTTGTCTGAACTGAAATATATCAATTGCTGTAAGTTATATATCAGTTGCTGTGAGTTATAGCTGAAAGGACAACTGATGTGCAAGGTAATGTCCATGTTTCCCTATGGCTCAAGTTGGTAATGGTACAGTTTATGCCTGGCAGATATCCTGCTTTCTTTCAGCTGCTATGCCCCAATCTATCACCACCTTCTTCACCCTATGTGGCGTGTCCCCGCTTGAATGGGAGGTGAGGAAATAACACCTGCCCCACTTTGGTTACACCCAGGCCTTGGAGGTGCAAGGTAAAGCAGCTGAGGCATAGAAAGCCAGAGTACCACCAGAACAAACAAGACTATGCAGCTGGGTGATATTAGTGGAAAAGGTTACACAGATCACCCCAGGAGTTAGGGATCGTTTCCACTATCGCGAATACGCATGCGTGTATTGCAAGTGGATGGGCCTGTTTCCACTGTAGCGTTGTTGAGGTGCGTTTTTTTCAGTGGTGAAAAAACACACAAAAGAGCCGCAGAATTCGCCTGCGAGTGGAATGCATGCGAATCGCATGCAATGTATTTAATAGGAAAATCGCATGCGTTTTTCTTACGCGTTTTTTACGCGATTACGCGTGCGATTCCGCATAGGAACCAATGTAAATTAACACAGGCAGTGACATGGTTAAAAACGCATATAGCCTAACCTATGCGAAATCGCATGCGTAATCGTGTAAAATAACGCGTAAAAAACCGCACCTGCATGCGATTTCATCAGCGGTGGAATCCAGGCGATTCTGCACCGCAATAGTGGAAACAAGCCCTCATGGATAAGTGAGTAAGATTGTTTGGAGAAACTGCAGCTCTGAGCTTCCGCTAACTGCCACAAATAAACAAGACACAATGGTTGCTAAGGGCGACCGCAGCCCAGAGCCTCTGATGCCCAGCACAATGAGTAACCAGGCAGACAACAGACAGACAAATGGAATGCTTGCCAGCAAACAAGACACACTGGTTGCTTAGGGTGACTGCAGCCCTGAACCTCTGACTGAGTAACAAAACAGACAATAGACAGACAGACTGAATGCTTGCCAATCTAATCGCTGCCCAAGCGATAGCAAGCATCCACACTGACTTGGATAAGACAAAGCGACAGAACATAACTAATAGCAACCACAGCCTATAGTTCTGTCCACAGGAACAGGGCTAGCAGCCAGGAACATATAGACAGGAGGATTGTTTGCTCAGCAAAAGCAAACATCCACACTGACACAGACAATACAAACAGGTAGGAATGTAACTAATAGCAACCACTGCTACAGTCACGTCCACAGGAACAGAGCAAGCAGGAATACGCTCAATCACAAGAAAATGTATACGTGCTCTACACCAAGCTTAACCTTTCAAGTCTAGCTGTGCAAATCTGGCTAAAATGGCTTACCATGAGACATGCTCACGCAGAAATGCATCTGCTTTCGCATGCCAAACTTTGCAGGGTCAAAAACTAATACCGCGAAGCGGTTGCCCTGCGGGAATTAGTTCATGCTATACAGCATTATCCAGGAGCGCCTCGGGGAGGCTTCCCATTGCCCCCATACAACCGGGGGGGCTGCGGGGCCCCAGGCTCTCTCACTGCCTAGGGACCACAGCGACACCCCGGAGGAGGAGGCTGGGTAGCGCAGACGACCCCCCCAAGCGTGGCCGGCGCCGGGGGGGGGGGGGGGGCATCCGCACCCATCTCCCAAAAATTTAAAAACAGGCACTTACCTCAACGTCTGTATAGTGCTGTATAGCATGAACTAATTCCCGCAGGGCAACCGCTTCGCGGTATTGGTTTTTGACCCTGCAAAGTTTGGCATGCGAAAGCAGATGCATTTCTGCGTGAGCATGTCTCATGGTAAGCCATTTTAGCCAGATTTGCACAGCTAGACTTGAAAGTGTGTAGTAAGCGTCAAGGCAGGCAAGGCAAGATAATGCAATACAATAATACAACTTTCACACCAAGGACCCAGCAACAACTCAGGCAAGCTGTATGCTATGTTGGGCGAGGTCTGGAATGAGAGGCAGGTTTTTCTATGGATATCAGCCAATGGGAACAGACATGCAAATTCCCACACAGCTGAATGCTAATCATACAATCCTGTGCTACACTGATTGAAGGCTGCAAGCTGCCTGTGAATGGAAAGGATTCTCATTACAAATGCATGCCAGATTATGCGACTACATGCATGTAAGAAATCCACAGCTGTCTGGCTGCAGTTCAACTGCAGCAAGCCTTAAGGTGCGTACACACATCAGATAAAAGTCTTTAGAAAATGAAAGATCACAGACCAATTTTACCCCCTTTCATGTAGTATGAGAGCCATACTCTACACAGTCTATTCTATGGAGCTGAACTCCCCATCAGATAAAAATCTTTGCAAGATGCTGCACACAAAGACCGCTGTACACATGCAACAGATCAGTATCTGCAAAAGATCTGTTCCTGCAAAAGATCCATTCCTGCAAAACGCATTCATAGTCTATGATATCTGCAGACCTCATACACACCTTGTTTAACGGACAATTATCTGTAGATCAGATCCACCAGGTTGGATCTTCAGATCGGCAGATAATTGGCTGATCTGCAGATTAATGTCCATTAAACAAGGTGTGTATGGGATCTGCAGATATCATAGACTATGAATGCATTTTGCAGGAACGGATCTTTTGCAGGAACAGATCTTTTGCATATAGTGATCTGTTGCATGTGTACAGCATCTTTGTGTGCAGCATCTTGCAAAGATTTTTATCTGATGGGGAGTTCAGCTCTATAGAATAGACTGTGTAGAGTATGGCTCTCATACTACATGGAAGGGGGTAAAATTGGTCTGTGATCTTTTATTTTCCAAAGACTTTTATCTGACGTGTGTACGCACCTTTAGGCGGATTCATGACAACATGCTGGGCTACTCTGAACTGCAGAGTGAATGTAAATAGCAATGACTCTCATTGCAAATGCAAACAAAACCAAGCAACCAAATGCAGGTAGAGACAGGGGCGTAACTAGGCCCCACCGGGCCCCCCTGCAGATTTTCAGAGCGGGCCCCCGCCCTCCCTGGGGCCTGCTCGGGGCCGTTTTGTGGAGGCTGGGGGGTTGGCAGCATGAGGGGAAAGCCGTGGCCACAGTCGACGGGGAGAGGGGAAGTATCCCCCCTCTCCATCACCTCGGGGCTCTCCCCTCTGCACTCCCCTCCAGCTTAAAGAAGTGTCCGTGGGCAGCGCGAACAGCAGCGAGCAGCGACGGGCAGCAAACAGATACATACCTTCCGTGCGCTCCAGCCAGTGCGTTCCTCTTGCTTGCCTCTGACGCAACTTCTTGTTATACCGGAAGTCGCGTCAGAGGCTAGCGAGAGGAACGCAGGCTGGAGCGCACGGAAGGTATATATCTGTTTGCTGCTGCCGCTGCTCGCCGCTGCCCACGGACACACATTTAAGCTGGAGGGGAGCGCAGAGGGGAGAGCCCCGAGATGAAGGAGAGGGGGGGAACTTCCCCTCTCCCCGCCGACTGTGGCCACGGCTTTCCCCTCATGCTGCCAACCCTCCAGCCCCCACAAAATGGCTCCATGCTGGCCCTAGGGGGGCCCCGGGCCCTTCCGCGGGAGCAAAGGCTGTGGGTCCTAGTGGGGCCCCGGGCCCTCCCGCGGGAGCAGGGGCTGCGGGCCCTATTGTTACGCCAGTGGGTAGAGACATCAAAACTGCTCGGCTGCTGCTGCACTGCAACCGGCAGGAGGGATCCTTACGGGTCTTTGCGATTCCATCGATCACAGTGGACAAACAGGACATGGGAGAGGAGAAAGAGATTGAGGAGTAGACTACACGTGAGGTAAGTATGAATTGTGTGTTTATTTTGACTTTTATTTTCAATTCAGGTTTGCTTTAACATCACCACCTGATCACCTGATGAAGACAGGGGCTTTACACATTCAAAGTTTTCTCCTAGGAGATGATTTTTAATCTTCTGTGTAAAGTAACTTTTCATGCTTGTTGGTGGCGTAATGAGCTTTGAGTCCTATGGGAGAAAGGTGCTTTACAAATGTTTTTGTATTGTATTAAAATGCCTTTTATTGATAAACTGAAGAGATATTAATGTTAAAAATTGTTACGTAATTCAACAATACAGCTTAACCTAACCCTACTCTCACACAGAACCTTCCCCTTGTGGTGCCTAAACCTAACCACTCCCCTGGTGGTGCCTAACCTAAAACACGCCCCCCTCCCGGTGATGCCTAACCCTAACCCCCCTGGTGGTGTCTAAGCCTAACCCTAACCACCACTCCTGCACAAACACCCTTACACACATAGAAACGATAATATATTTAACGTACAATCTGTACATTCAAATGAAATAATATGACAAAAACTATAACGTTGCAAGCTTCTAAAACAATAACATATTTCAAAAACTTTAATGTTCGAATGTTGTCAACAATATTTATCGGGCGCCCTTTTTTGTGATTCGGGCACTGTATTAACAATAATTGCATTAGAGTCCATGGCGGCACCTTTTTTTCCTGCTTCCAAAATATCCATATACCCTGATTTTAGAGTGGACAAACTCTAAAGCCACCAAAGCTAAAAATATAGGCTATGGCATGCAGTATGGTTGCTCAGGATGGAATGCAGACACAAGATGAAGGACCTGACCTTTTCCTTGATAGACCAGGCAATATAAAAATAGGGTTGAGTTCTGTTCCACCTCTCTCAAGGGGGATAACTATATATGAACAACTCTGTATAAAATATTGCTAGAATTTGATAGTCACATTCTACAGTTGTCTCTGGATCCATTTTGATATACAGTGATATTGCAATGAAGCCACTAGGTGGCGTGCCTGTACTACTTTTTCCCCTCATCACCCTTATGTATGAATTGAGAGTTACAGATTGCTCATGGTGAACCACAACTCCTAGGAGTGTGTAAGGGGCTGAAAGAGATCAAAAAGCTTCCTTACTAAAATGCTATGCAAAAATGAAGTTTGCCTTCTTAAAGGATACCTTAGCAATAGCGATCAAAAAGGACATCTAATGCATGCGCAGTAGGTCCGCTTGGCCGCCTTGCAACTGCGCCTATGTCATATGGGGTCACCGGGGAGTGGACATACTGTGCATGTGCAGCGTAGTATGTCCGGGTCAGAGGGCACTGACCATGTCAACCGGGAACTACAAAACTTGGATAATTACCGGAGAACAGAGGGACATGCCGGGCATGGGAGGTGCGATAAGCATCTGCATAACTTCCCCCCCATACACATTAGGTGTCCTTTTTGAAAAATATTTATCGTTAAGGTATCCTTTAAAACAGAAGGTATTAGTGATTATTCAGGTTGGAGTGAGCATTTGAGGTGTCCCACTGCGCATCACTTCTGAATATGCAAATGACCACTTTGTTGTCCCTGCTAGCTAAGCACACCTCCAGAACCATTGGAATGCAATGATGTGTCAGCTTGTTCTTATTACAGAACCAAACTAGTCCAACATGCATAAAAACTGTTTTGGATCCTCATCGGTGCATGGCATGGATTAATATGGTTCTATGGAGTAGGTCTTGAAACAACCAGACTAAGTTATAGATTGCCCAGCAAGCTCATGGGTAACCAGAACTCCTAGGAGGGAGTAAAGGGTTAAAAGAGATCAAAAAGCCTCCTTACTAAAATACAAGGAAAAACAGAAGTTTGCCTTCCTAAAACAGAAGGTATTTGCGATTATTCAGGTTGGAGTGAGCTTTAAGGTGTCCCACAGTGCATCACTGTTGAATATGCAAATAAACTCTTTGTTGTCCCTGTAGGTAGAGTGACCAGATTTTTGTTGGTTCAACCTGGGACGGGCGGGGTGGGATGGGGGATCGGCGCGACAAATGGGGTGGCTGCGGTGCCGACAAATGGGCATGGCCATGACATTGTATGGGCGGAGCTAGCATAATGATGTAGCAGTGAGGCATAAGAAAGGAGTGTTTATGCCATGGAGGATTCGCATCATAGGTGTGCAAAAACTGTGTGATGCTGTTTAATAGTATACCGTAACCCCAAAGCAGCAAACATAGCCAACTATGACCATTAGATAATAAATGCAGCAACAGATACCGCAGACACCGGAAGATAAACGCAATGTGCGCAACATGTCAGCACAAAATAAACGCAATGGGCAACATATCAGCAGAAAATAAACGCAATGGGCAACATGTCAGCACAAAATAAACGCAATGTGTGCAACATGTCAGCACAAAATAAATGCAATGGGCCTGATTCACAAAGCGGTGCAAACACTTTGCACGCCTGTGAAAAGCCCTTTATCACGCCTAAACTTAGTCTAGGCGTGATCTGAAGGAATTCGCGCGAACTCCTGCGCGCAAAGTTTTGCGCAGCGCACCGCACTTCGCGCGAAGCGCCCATTAAGCCCTATGGGACTTTGCGCGCGCGTACGCGCGGTAGCTTCGCGCGAGTTAGAGCACAAAGCGGTGATAACTTTGCTAGTGCAAAGGTTATCACGCCTAAAGTCTTTTAGGCGTAATAACTGAGTTATCACCGCTTTGTAAATCAGGCCCAATGTGTGCAATATGTCAGCACAAAATAAATGCAATGTGAGCAACATTTCAACACAAAATAAACACATTGTGAGCAACATTTCAGCACAAAATAAACGCAATGTGTAACGTGCAGTGCACACAGATGTGCACTGAATGCAGAATGTCACTTAACGTGGAAATACTGAAGACCAAAACCAGGGTGAAGGTGAAATAAGGTAAGGGTTTATTTACAAAGTGCAGGATATATACAGGTGAAAATGCAGTTGGTGCATAAACATACATACACGCATAATCAAGCAACTGTACCAAAATAGCAATACGATTGCAGGCAAAATGTCTTACAATCAGACATACACAAACCAAATATACAGTATATACAGTGTGCACACAGTGAACCCCGGACCCTGTCTAACTAAGCTAACTAATATATATACACAGTATAATATACATTCAAGCGCGGGACAAATGCAGCAGGCAATTGGAACGTCATACAAGCCAAGATCAGATACCAGGACGTCAAGCAATACAATCAGTAAGCAGAAGAATAGTCAGACAAAGCTGATATCATACACAGGGAAGTCAAGCAGACAGTAATCAGGAGAACATACAAACAGGTACAGGTATCAAAAATCAAATAACACAAATCAAGGACCAAGTAACAAAGTAGTGACCAGAACACAGGCTCTAGGGCTATCCACATCAATGAACTAGCAAAGGTGTTCTGTCAGAGCTGGACTTATATATGCTGTAGGATGGTCATGTGACATCTTCAAATGCTGCAGAAACACAGTTCTTGAGTACAGAGACCTCTGCTGGTGGGCAGAGGGAACTTCAGGAGGATTGCAAAAATGTTCTTGCTGAGAGAGGGGACATCTGCTGGTGAACAGAGGAAGTCCACAGTTCACAAATGTCACCAGCAGGAACAGATCGTGACACAATGGGCTTGATTTACAAAGCCGTGCTAACTGTTTAGCACGGGTGTGCTAAACAGTTAGCACGTGAAGTGCCGTTCGCGGACTTTTGCGCGCGCAAAGTTCCGCAATCGCGGAAATCGCAGAGCTTTGCGTGCGCAAAAGTCCGCGAACAGCACTTCACATGCTAACTGTTTAGCACACCCGTGCTAAACAGTTAGCACGGGTTTGTGAATCATGCCCAATGTGTGCAACATGTCAGCACAAAATAAACACAATGTGAGCAACATGTCAGCACAAAATAAACGCAATGTGAGCAACATGTCAGCACAAAATAAACGCAATGTGAGCAACATTTCAGCAGAAAATAAACGCAATGTTGGCAACATTTCAGCACAAAGTAAACGCAATGTGTGCAACATGTCAGCACAAAGTAAACACAATGTGGGCAACATTTCAGCACAAAGTAAACGCATTGTGGGCAACATGTCAGCACAAAATAAACATAATGTGAGCAACATGTCAGCACAAAATAAACGCAATGTGAGCAACATTTCAGCACAAAATAAACGCAATGTGAGAAACATGTCAGCACAAAATAAACGCAATGTGAGAAACATGTCAGCACAAAATAAACGCAATGTGAGAAACATGTCAGCACAAAATAAACGCACTGTGAGAAACATGTCAGCACAAAATAAACCCAATTTGGGCAGCATTTCACCTGGAAAAAAAAGCATTTACTCACCTGACAGAAGTCTCCTCTCGCTCCTGGCCAGCCTCTGGCGCGCTGCTCCCGGGACCATCTTGCTCCTCCTGCAGTCTCCCACGCTGACAGGCAGAGCAGGGCTACGACAAGATGGCACCCGAAGCCCTGTACTGGAGACACAAATTGTCTCCAGTACAGGGCTTCGGCAGCCATCTTCCCGTAGCCCTGCTCTGCCTCCTGGAGACTATGCAGGCTGGAGCAGGGCTGCAGGCAATGAACTGGCACGGCGTCTATAGACGCCGCAGTCAGTTCATACAGATATGGTGGCCAGAGTCCCGAGGCCGGGACGTCCCGCTGCTAAAAGCAGGACGTTTCCCGGGACCTCATGCAGCCCGGGACAGCGCCCCCTGAAGGCGGGAGCTATCCCGGGTAAAGCGGGACGTATGGTCACCGTACTGTAGGCTAAACCCCCAGAACTGCTGGAATACAATGATGTGTCAGCTTATTAAAATTATCAAGCCAAACTAATCAAACATGCATACAGACTGTTTCGGATTGGTTGATTCTCATCAGTGCATGGCATGGATTAATATGGCTCTATGGAGTAGGACTTGACACCTAGAGTTACAGATTGTCCAACTATACAATACAATACAATAACATTTGTAAAGCGCTTTTCTCTTATAGGATTTAAAGTGCATGAGAATAGCTTTACCAAAGCAACTGGATTGCTTGCTCTTAAATTATACTGCTGATGTTTAATAATTCTGGCTATTCCAAAACTTCAATCTAAAATACCAACTTGGTATAAACTGAACAAGACACAATCATTCTCGTCATTGTAGTTAGGCGTATTTGTAGAAGTAGTTGAAAATGGCACAAGATGCGTCTTGTTTAAAAGGGCACCTGCTAATTCTAACAGCAGTTCGCACAGCGGGCACCCATTTAAACAGGTCACATCTAAACTGCGGTTAAAGTGGACCTGAACTCTTGCACAGGACAGAAGGAAAACACAGATAAGTGCACCCTGTATGTATTTAGAGAGTTCAGCCTCTCTAATTCCCCCTTATCTGTGACTAAGCACAACACACACTGTAATTTGATCCCTCAGCTGTGTCAGCTGACTGCAACAGCAAAGAGCTAATTTGTAAATACAGGATGTTAACAATATGTCAGCTTCCATGAAAGCAGGAAGTAGAAAAACTGCAAATTTGATGCAGGATTTGTATCAGCTGTAACAAAGAAATGCTTTTCTTAAAATGTTATTATGCTGTTGCTGATCTTTTAGAGCAGAGAGGAAGTTCTGAATTCAGGTCCTCTTTAAGGTTGAAGATTAGGGGTGTAGGTGTGTGTGTGTCGGGGGGGGGGGGGGTGTTAAAGTTAGTTGTCCAACATTAAGGTAAGTGGCCCACTGCGGGAGGGGGGATGGTTGAGGTTAGGTACTCACCAGGGGAGGGCTCGGTGTGAGAGCAGGGAGAAGGTAGGTCGCAGTAAGATATCAGTAAATACTATGGCCTTAATTCACAGAGCTTTATCAAACACTTTATCAAGCGTTTGATAATTTTCCTCATGGGTAAAATCTAATTATGAATACACTAAGGTGTTATACATTTATCGAATGTTTTATCAATGAAATGATCAATAAATCTATAACACCTTAGTGAATTCAAAATTAGATTTTACCCATGAGGAAAATTATCAAACGTTGGATAAAGTGTTTGATAAAGCTCTGTGAATTGAGGCCATATGTCTGAAGTAGTAGAATGTAAATTTCCCAATATTCTACTGTCACTACTTTGCGCCATTTTAAACAGGCGCCTTTATCAAGTGTAGGCATAAGTGTTTATTCAGTATATGCTTTTATTTTAAAGGCCTTTGGAACCCCAGGATGGATTACTGGCAGCCTTAAGGTTTTTCTTTTATTTGCTCTTATTGAAAACATGTTCTGGTGGAAATGAAAAAAAGACCTGCAGACTTCATCCTGTCATTTTAAGTTTGGTATAATACTGTTGCATACTGTTCCTGGAACAAGCAAGGGCCAATTGTTTGACGTGTTATTTACCGTATTTCGCGCCGTATAAGACGCTCCGGAATATAAGACGCACCCAGGTTTAGAGGGCAAAAACCAGGGAAAAAAAATATACTAAACCTGGTGCATCCATATTCCAGGAGCGTCTTGTACATGTCGTCCTGTGTGTCCTCATGTGTGCTCCTGTGCCCCCCATATCCTCATGTGTCCTTCTGTGTGTCCTCCTGTGCCCCCATGTGTCCTCCTGTGCCCCCATGTGTCCTTCTGTGCCTCCCATGTGTCCTCCTGTGTGTCCTAATGGGCCCCCCATGTGTCCTCATGTGCCCCCATGTGTCCTCCTGTGTGTCCTAATGTGCCCCCCATGTGTCCTCATGTGCCCCCATGTGTCCTTCTGTGCCTCCCATGTGTCCTCCTGTGTGTCCTCATGTGCCCCCCATGTGTCCTCCTGTGCCCTCCATGTGTTCTCCTGTGTGTCCTCATGTGCCCCCCATGTGTCCTCCTGTGTCCTCATGTGCCCCCCATGTGTCCTCATGTGCCCCCCATGTGTCCTCATGTGCCCTCCATGTGTCCTCATGTGCCCCCCATGTGTCCTTCTGTGCCCCCCATGTGTCCTCCTGTGCCCCCCATGTGTCCCTATATGTTATCCTGTGCCCCCCCATGTGTCCTGTGTGTGCTCATGTGCCCCCATGTGTCTTGCTGTGCCCCCTCATGTGTGCTCCGGTGCCCCCATATGTCATCCGGTGCCCCCATGTGTCCTCATTTGCCCCCCTTGCCTGAGTCTCTTGGCCCCCCATAGGGTGTCAATAGCGGCGGCAACTTACCTTTGGCAGGCTCCCGCGCTGATCCTAGATGATTGCGCTGCCCCCCGCTAGCCTCCTCTGCCTCCCCCCTGCTTATCTGGCCCCCCCGGGTGTAGCAATAAGTATCGGCAGCTTACCTCCGCAGTGCGCCCGCGATGACTGCAGACGTCCGGCTTCCAGGAACTTCTCGCTCTAGTGACCGGCTTGAACTGATGACGTGCAGTTCACAGCCGGTCACTAGAGCGAGAAGTGCCTGGAAGACAGACGTCTGCAGTCATCGCGGGTGCACTGCGGAGGTAAGCTGCCGATACTTATTGCTACACCCGGGGGGGCCAGAAAAGCAGGGGGGAGGCAGAGGAGGCTAGCGGGGGGCAGCGCAATCATCTAGGATCAGCGCGGGAGCCTGCCAAAGGTAAGTTGCCGCCGCTATTGACACTCTATGGGGGGCCAAGAGACTCAGGCAGGGGGGAGGAAGGCAGGCACAGAAAGGCAGGGAATCCCCGACGTGGCGGCGGGTCGCGGTTCGTATCGGCGGGCGTTATTAAGTCGGGGATTCCCTGCCTTTGCCGTATAAGACGCAGGGACTTTTTCTCCCCATTTTTGGGGGAGAAAAAGTGCGTCTTATACGGCAACAAATACGGTACTTGAAATGTAAAGTTGCATATTGTACTGGGATGTTATTTTTATTGTAGCTCTGTTATAAAATAGAGCTTTCGTTTTCTAGGATATTTTGTTGATATTTGAAGTAGTAAATGCAAGCTAATAAGCCTAATATCTTTTTTTCCAGATTAGAATCTCAGAGGGTTGAAACACAGGGTGATGAAAAGTAAGTTCAATAAGAAAAGTGGGGCAGTAGCTCTGCAAGAAACCAATTTGGAGGGCAGTGTTTGCATAACACACTGTCTCGGAGACGATCTGGCAAATTTGACCGCCCTCTATCGGCTGAAGTTTGGGTGCCCTAGAGGTGCCCATTCAAACATGTCAATGGAATATTACCGTTTTTTTATTTTTATTTTTTTGGTGGAAAGTGTCCTATGTGAGATGGTATGCTTGCCTGAAGAAGTGTAATATTCGGTTGCACCTAAAAAGGGTAAGTGTGGGTGAGTGGCAGGGTGTGTTGAGGGAAGGAATTCCAGAGGAGGGGAGAGGACCGAGAGGAGTCTTTTGAGCTGGAGTGAAAAGAGGAAGAATGGAGAATATTGTTAGTGGAGCAAAGATTGCGTGTACGATGGTATCTGGAAATATGTTTATTTAGATGAGAAGGAGCTAGGTTGTAAAGTGCTTTATAAGCAAGAGTCAGGATTTTGAATTGTATCCTTTGTGTTGGGACTCAGTGAAAGGACTGACAGAGTTGTATTAGGACTGAAGATGCAGGAAGAGAGGTGGATGCATCGAGCGGCTGAGTTCATTCATGGTAGACTATAATGAGGCCAAATGGTTAACAGGCAGTCCACAGAGCATAGAGTTGCAGTAGTTGTGAAATTATTGGGGCATGCACAAGAAGTTTGGATGTGTCCTATGTGAGAAAAGGGCAAATGAGGGAGATGTTTTTTGGTGGAGATGGCAAGAGGAGGATAGTTATTGGTTAGTCAATGTGTGGCTTGAATAAGAGAAAGTTTAGACTAGTATTACACCTAGGCAGTGCGCCTGGGGTGGGGTTATTGAAGTGCCATCAACAGAGAACGTTATGTCAGCAGGAGCATTAAATTGTGAAGAAAGGAGGAGAAGGGAAAGTGTCAGCAGATAAGAGTGTGATTAAAATGTTGCCTGTGAGTTTTTGGAGCTGGAGCTTGAACTCATTAATAATAAATTACTTTATTTGGTAGCTAAACATTCTCCAACACAGACTATACAGTTGGGAGACTTAATTACGGTATACTCTGAATATAGAATTGGCTACACTGACCCTTTCCCCTCTGTTGTTTCTAGATTAGGTACCACCAAACACCAACACATACTGGATTTTCATGTGCAATTATTTTACTCTTTGGCAAATAAGTTTGAATCTTCATGCGCAGCGGGTGATAGTGTATGGACATACGTGTCGTGATCTTGGAGTCTGCTTGCAGAGCGTTATATAGCCTTGCCAATGGGGCTATTTGAGGCTGGTAAGCCTTTATTTGACTTGTTGGTGGTCTGTAATCACAGAAGCTGATTCCTACACTGGATGTCTATTGATCTCCACCATCTGGTGTACCCTATGAGCTGTTTTACCTTTTTGTATTTATACTATTTGGGACTGTGGACAAGTCTTTTTTTTTTACCACAGTTGCTCTCTTTAGAAATATGTTGGTGCTGTGTTTTTTGATTTTTAATATTCTGCTGTTGCCTTCTTTTATCTTATAGCTCCCACTAACATCCCCCCTAGTTACACCTAACACTAACCTCCACCCTTCCTCCCTACACCTCACACTAACCTCCCTCCTACCTACGCCTTACAATAACCTACCCCGTAACTACATTTAACACTAACCTACCCTCTACTCACACTTAAAGGGAACCTTAACTGAGAGTGATATAGATGTTTCCTGTTATACAATACCAGTTGCTTGGCAGTCCAGCTGATCTCTGTGACTGCAATAGTGGCTGAATCAAACCCTGAAACAAGCATGCAGCTAATCCAGTCTGACTTCAGTCAGAGCACCTGATCTGAATGCTTGTTCAGGGGCTGTGGCTAAAAGTATTAGAGACACAGGATCAGCAGGCGATTCAGGCAACTGGTATTATTTTAAAAGGAAAAATCCGTATCCTTCTCAGTTTAGGTTCCCTTTAATGCTAACGGGCCAAGGCACCGCGCTGCATTTGATCCAGCTTTCAGCTACATGACACCCAAAAAATGGTTTCAGATTCTCTAACCCCAACAGCAGTGATCACCAATATTCCTGTGCACCACTTAAACACCCCTGCTGCTGTCTTGACCAGTATCGCCTACCTGAAGTGCCAACGCTACCTTCACCAATAGCTAAAGTTCCTCCACCACTATCTATTACCCCTGGCCGAAGAAACTGCCACTAGCTGGAGTTCAACCATACAATAATCAAACTCCAGCGCCTCCTGACGCTATCTCCAACAGTCCAGGCACTGCTGCTACTATGTCTGCCGCTAGCCGTATATCAGCTATACTGAAACTGAATTCGGGCGCCTCTTATTGTATCTCCACCGCTCCAGACGACATTACTATGCCTGCCACTAGCCGGAGTTTGGCTATACTATAGCCAAACTCAAGGCATCTCCAGTGCCCAAATTATGGTTGGCACTGCAATAGCCACAAATTACATTGTGATCTATGGTGGCGCCCAATTTAACATTTGAGCTTTGTGCCCAATTTAGCTGATTCAGTTTTACATACTTTCTGGTAATGTTGTTGCAGTTAGGCTTTGAAAATAATTTTATTAGCTTTGTTGTTTTATTACATTCAAACCTCATCGCCAGAAAAAGAGTAGATGGGTCTGCTGGCAATGTTGATTCATTTTGGCTTTGAAAATATTTTTTTATTAGCTATGTTGCTTTATTACATTCAGACCTCATCCCCAGAGTAAGAATAGATGGGTCTGCTGGCAATATGGATGCATTTTGGCTTTGAAAATAATTTTATTAGCTGTTTTGCTTTATTACATTTAGACCTAATCGCCACAATAAGAGTAGATGGGTGGGTCTCAGACTTTTTTTTATCCTGCATGAGGGTATTAGACAGGGGTGTCACCTCTGTTGTTTACTCTTGCAGTGGAGACTCTTGCAGTCCACATAGGAAATGCCCCTGAGGTAATAAGTATGGATTAAACGGCAACTAGTAGAAAAGTAAGTATAATTCTTTATTTGCCTGATCTGTGTCCCTAAATTCGGCAATATTACAAATAAACTATTCTAAGTTTGGCATTAAAGAGGAACTTTAACCCAGGATTTAACTTCATCCTAATCAGTAGCCGATACCCCCTTTTTGACGGGAAATATTTACCTTGTCTCAACTAGATCATCAAGGGCTCTGTATGGCTGATATTGTGGTGAAACCCCTCCCACAGTGTGATGTCATGAGCATGATCCTGACAGTTTGCTGTCTGTGAACCTCATTGCATTGTGGGAAATAGCGGCTTTTTCCAACTGCTATGTAAGCAGTATCTCCCTCCGTGCATAGAACTCTCAGTGAATGAACATTCTGTACAGCAACATTCAGCAGGACTAAAGATGTATGTATTTGGTTGTTGTTGGCTCTGCTCACTTTTTCTAACCTTGGCACGCAGTCACTCAATGACCAAGTCTATGAGCTTCGGGGTCCCTGGCATTGATAATGAAAATTTTCCCATTAAAATGAAACTAATCTGATTGGCAGTTTGTGGCTCCACCCCTTCTGAATCGCAGGCACTCATTGACCGACTGTACCAGGTTTGAAGGCTCTGCCATTAACAGTGTAAAAATGGCAGCTATGTAAATAGTTCCCTTGAAAATCAAAAGGTGAATCTTGATTGCCTGTATAAGGCTCCACCCACTTTGGTGAATATTAATACCAGTCACCTGGTGACCAACTGTGGCAATTTTGAGAACTGTAACGATCTGCTCAGCTGTCTGCACGGGCAGACAGCTGTTTGTCCATTCTTTAGGTCTGAATGCTGCAGGTCTCTGGAAAAGAGACCTGTCTTCGCTTTGCAAGTTTTAGAGTTGCTCTGCTGAGGAATTTGCATACACTTGTCATGCAAATTGCCTAGCTGCCTCCTTTGAAGACTTGCAGTATAAATACCATGGTCACCCAGAATCCCTTGCTGGTCATGATGATTTGTTCCTGCAAACTTTCCTGGAGTGTCAGCCTTGCTGTCGTTTGCTAAGATTATCTTAGAGTAATTCCTGGGGACTGCACTAGGCATCCCTTCTAGTGCAGTCAGGTTGTATTATCTGTATTGCCTTGTTCTGTCTCTCTGTCTCGATTGTCTTGTCGCCAGCGGCGGTCGACAGGAAATCGTTCTGTCTGTCTGGGAGTGTAGGCCAGAGCTGCGGTTGCTACTGGCTGCTCCATCTGTCTGGATTGCATTCGCCCCAGTGGTAGTGGCAGTGCTTTCTTCTGTATTCTGCCTTAGGGGTGCTAGCCAGAGCAGCGGTTGCTACTGGTAGTCCCATCTGTCTGTCTTGTCTGGTACGAATGTTTGTTGTAGGCTCTGTGAGGTAACCCTTTAGCAAGCGTTCACGTTCTCTATTTCATGTTTGTGTTTCATTGGTTAGTTAGGGTGGCACGCTTATCACTGGGCGCCTAACGCGTGGTGATCGTGTCGTAAATGCGTTTGCTTTTGCGAATGAGTGCGGTGTTCGCGTTTAGCTAGCGTTTGTTATTTTCCTTGATGTTCTGATTGTTCTTGCTTTCTGTGCCTTTTGCTACTCTCGTGTTCTGTCCTGCTCGGTCTTGTGTCTGTTGGCAATCGCCAGTCTTGCGATTGCGTTCGTACTTTGTTTCTGCGGATGTGTAATCACCATTGCTGGGTGGCGACCGACTAGATTGGTGGACACACATTCATTCTGTCTCTGTGCTCTTTCTTTATACTTGTGCTCTGACTAGTTCGGTCTTGTGTCACTATTGGCAATCGCAACTCTTGCGATTGCGTTCCCACTTCGTTTCCGTTGTTGTGTGTTCACCGTCGCTGGGTGGCGACTATATTGGTGGACACACATACATTCTGTCTCTGTGTTCTCTCTCTTTAAGGGCGATCTTGCCCTGCATTGCTTCAACTCGTACAATTCCCTTCTGGCATCTGTGGTTGTGCAGAGGCTGTGTTCGTCTGCACTCCACAGCTCCATCTGCCGGTGGGAATCTCCCTCTACAGGTGCATAGCACCATAGCTGGGTCCTCTCATATTACACGCTTGTGGAGGATTTCCATCGTGCCAGCGCGCGTCCTGTGTGCTGACCACGGAAATAATTCCCCAATCGTTACAAGAACCCTTCCATTAACAGTGTACGAATGGCTGCAGTTTACATTTGCCTATTGTAAGTTAATTGCTGAAATTTGATTGGCTGTGTTATGCTCCGGCCACTTTCCCTGAATGTTTTTACCTTGGTCAGCAAGTGTCCAACTGTGCCTAGTGTGAGGACTCTGGCTTTATTACTGTGAGAATGGCAGCCTTTTAAATTTTTTCTATTGACATGAATGGGTCAAATCTGATTGGCTGTTGTTGTTCCATCCAAGTGTGCAGGGGGGACATAAGACCCCCAGAAAATATTATCCCAGATAGTAAGGGATCTGTATACCAAGTTTCATATAAATCGGTCAAGGCGTTTTCGAGTGATGGTGGCACAAACATACACAGACAGACAGACAGACAGACAGACAGACAGACAGACAGACAGACAGACAGATAGATAGATAGATAGATAGATAGATAGATAGATAGATAGATAGATAGATAATGAGCATCCTGCCCAAAATTCTGTGCATTATCTGGCAATGTTCAATTACTAAGAAGCATTTAAAGAGTATTTTATATGTCTCTTTATGTATAGCTACATTTTTTGAATCTTTTGAGCCTTTGCAAAACACTAATGTGTACGTATTGCAGCACCTCCGCATGAGTTTGGCACCGGGTGGTGCACTTACTCGCCACCCATTCTCACTTGACCCCTCCACTCCTAGTGCCTAAAACTCACCCTGCCCCCACCTAAGGGCCCTTTTACACATACTGTGTTACAGGGGCGTTTCTAGGGTCCTTGGAGATCGGGGGCACCTGTGGGCACCAGGCGGGGAGGTATATGCGGTGAGTGGGCGTGGCCGTGGGTGGGGCCAAATGTACATGAACTTAGCAGCGGTGTAAGCTACAGATAACGGGCCTGCCCATCGAAATATTGGATGGAGCCCCCTGTCCTTTATTTGGATAATTTACAATCAGTATAGGCATAGATCAAAGATGTATACGCACATACAATTTTGATTGGTCAATCACTGACCCCCAATTTTACCACCCCCGTGCAGTAAGTGGGCCAACAGACAATGAATTTTATGAACAGAGCTAAAATTGGCTAATCAAAATTGTATGTGTGTACCAGGCTTTACAGCTAATACTGCACATACATACTGAAAGTAGCAGGGATCAGCATACAATATAGCTGGTTTACAATCAGTAAAGGCACAGAGTAACACCTTACACTGTACACACTGGAGGTAAATCCGCACACAGTGTAGGCACTAGAGAACAGCGTATACTGTACATACTGTAGGCAGCAGAATTCAGCACACTGCAGCTAGCGTGCCAAAAATATGAGGATCACGTTGTGCGGCGTGCTTATCGTGCCGCACCGAAAAATGGGTGGGCCATGGACCAGAATATAGATGTGGTAACGGCGGAGACAAATTTACATGAACCTAGCAATGGTGGGACATTAGATTATGACAGTGGTGGCGAACCTTTTGGAGGCCGAGTGCCCAAACTGCAATCCAAAAGTCACTTATCTATCGCAAAGTGGCAACCGCAATTTAAACTAAATACTGTACAAACGTTTTAACTCATACATTAACATTATGGAAAATCCAAGTTGAAAATAAACTGTGAAGATAAACAATTTCATCCATCCTACTCCTGAAAAATGTATTCATTTTTTTAGAACCTCACAGTTTTATTTTCTGTTTTAAAAAGCTAAAAAAGTAGATTTAATGCTATTGTCTCATATGATAAGGATTCAGCTTTTCCCATAGTCTCGCATTTAGCAATCATGTGACCCCCAAAAAGACAAATTCAGCAATCATGAGGCCCCCAACAAATCATGAGGCCCCCAACAAGACAAATTCAGCAATCATGAGGCCTCCAACAAATCATGAGGCCCCCAACAAGACAAATTCAGCAATCATGAGGCCCCCAACAAATCATGAGGCCTCCAACAAGACAAATTCAGCAATTTTGAGGCCCCCAACAAATCATAAGGCTCCCAACAAGACAAATTCAGCAGTCACGAGGCACATAAATAGACAGCATTTCACATAAATAGGCAGAATGCCCCCTTAATATGGTAGCCCCCCAAGTTAGGTAGTGAGTGACAGGGACCCCCAGGTTAGCTAGTGAGTGACAGGCGCCTCCAGTTAGGTAGTGAGTGACAGGGACCCCGATAGTGAGTGCCAGGGAGCCCCTTTAGGTAGTGAGTGAGTGCCAGGGAGCCCCTTTAGGTAGTGAGTGAGTGCCAGGGAGCCCCTTCAGGCAGTGAGTGAGTGCCAGGGAGCCCCTTCAGGCAGTGAGTGAGTGCCAGGGAGCCCCTTCAGGCAGTGAGTGAGTGCCAGGGAGCCCCTTCAGGCAGTGAGTGAGTGCCAGGGAGCCCCCTTCAGGCAGTGAGTGAGTGCCAGGGAGCCCCTTTAGGCAGTGAGTGAGTGCCAGGGAGGCCCTTTAAGCAGTGAGTGAGTGCCAGGGAGCCCCTTTAGGCAGTGAGTGAGTGCCAGGGAGCCCCTTTAGGCAGTGAGTAAGTGCCAGGGAGCCCCTTTAGGCAGTGAGTGAGTGCCAGGGAGCCCCTTTAGGTAGTGAGTGAGTGCCAGGGAGCCCCTTCAGGCAGTGAGTGAGTGCCAGGGAGCCCCTTCAGGCAGTGAGTGAGTGCCAGGGAGCCCCTTCAGGCAGTGAGTGAGTGCCAGGGAGCCCCTTCAGGCAGTGAGTGAGTGCCAGGGAGCCCCTTCAGGCAGTGAGTGAGTGCCAGGGAGCCCCCTTCAGGCAGTGAGTGAGTGCCAGGGAGCCCCTTTAGGCAGTGAGTGAGTGCCAGGGAGCCCCTTTAAGCAGTGAGTGAGTGCCAGGGAGCCCCTTTAGGCAGTGAGTGAGTGCCAGGGAGCCCCTTTAGGCAGTGAGTAAGTGCCAGGGAGCCCCTTTAGGCAGTGAGTGAGTGCCAGGGAGCCCCTTTAGGCAGTGAGTGAGTGCCAGGGAGCCCCTGCAGGCAGTGAGTGAGTGCCAGGGAGCCCCTTTAAGCAGTGAGTGAGTGCCAGGGAGCCCCATCAGGCAGTGAGTGAGTGCCAGGGAGCCCCTTTAGGCAGTGAGTGAGTGCCAGGGAGCCCCTTTAGGCAGTGAGTGAGTGCCAGGGAGCCCCTTCAGGCAGTGAGTGAGTGCCAGGGAGCCCCTTCAGGCAGTGAGTGAGTGCCAGGGAGCCCCTTCAGGCAGTGAGTGAGTGCCAGGGAGCCCCTTCAGGTAGTGAGTGAGTGCCAGGGAGCCCCTTTAAGCAGTGAGTGAGTGCCAGGGAGCCCTTTTAGGCAGTGAGTGAGTGCCAGGGAGCCCCTTTAGGCAGTGAGTGAGTGCCAGGGAGCCCCTTTAGGCAGTGAGTGAGTGCCAGGGAGCCCCTTCAGGCAGTGAGTGAGTGCCAGGGAGCCCCTTCAGGCAGTGAGTGAGTGCCAGGGAGCCCCTTCAGGCAGTGAGTGAGTGCCAGGGAGCCTCTGCAGGCAGTGAGTGAGTGCCAGGGAGCCCCTTCAGGCAGTGAGTGAGTGCCAGGGAGCCCCTTCAGGCAGTGAGTGAGTGCCAGGGAGCCCCTTCAGGCAGTGAGTGAGTGCCAGGGAGCCCCTTTAAGCAGTGAGTGAGTGCCAGGGAGCCCCTTTAGGCAGTGAGTGAGTGCCAGGGAGCCCCTTTAGGCAGTGAGTGAGTGCCAGGGAGCCCCTTCAGGCAGTGAGTGAGTGCCAGGGAGCCCCTTCAGGCAGTGAGTGAGTGCCAGGGAGCCCCTTCAGGCAGTGAGTGAGTGCCAGGGAGCCCCTTCAGGCAGTGAGTAAGTGCCAGGGAGCCCCTTCAGGCAGTGAGTGAGTGCCAGGGAGCCCCTTCAGGCAGTGAGTGAGTGCCAGGGAGCCCCTTCAGGCAGTGAGTGAGTGCCAGGGAGCCCCTTCAGGGAGTGAGTGAGTGAGTGACAGGGAGGCCCTTTAGGGAGTGAGTGAGTGCCAGGGAGCCCCTTTAGGGAGTGAGTGAGTGCCAGGGGGAGCCCCTTTAGGGAGTGAGTGAGTGCCAGGGAGCCCCTTTAGGGAGTGAGTGAGTGCCAGGGAGCCCCTTTAGGGAGTGAGTGAGTGCCAGGGAGGCCCTTTAGGGAGTGAGTGAGAGCCAGGGAGCAACTTTAGGGAGTGAGTGAGAGCCAGGGAGCCCCTTTAGAGAGTGAGTGCCAGGGAGCCCCTTTAGGGAGTGAGTGCCAGGGAGCCCCTTTAGGGAGTGAGTGAGTGCCAGGGGGAGCCCCTTTAGGGAGTGAGTGCCAGGGAGCCCCTTTAGGGAGTGAGTGAGTGCCAGGGAGCCCCTTTAGGGAGTGAGTGAGAGCCAGGGAGCCCCTTTAGAGAGTGAGTGCCAGGGAGCCCCTTTAGGGAGTGAGTGCCAGGGAGCCCCTTTAGGGAGTGAGTGAGTGCCAAGGGGAGCCCCTTTAGGGAGTGAGTGAGTGCCAGGGAGCCCCTTTAGGGAGTGAGTGAGTGCCAGGGAGCCCCTTTAGGGAGTGAGTGAGTGCCAGGGAGCCCTTTTAGGGAGTGAGTGCCAGGGAGCCCCTTTAGGGAGTGAGTGAGTGCCAGGGAGCCCCTTTAGGGAGTGAGTGAGTGCCAGGGAGGCCCCCCCGCCGCCGCCGCTCCCCCCACCCCCCTTACCTCGTAGCAGACCTCAGGATCAGCGGCGACCCGACCAGTAAGAGCGGGAGCTGGACGCACCCACTCGATATGCGGAAGTGATGTCAGTGTGGGCGCTGGGTCCTAGCGCCCGCACGATTGGTCGCCGGCTCGCCGCCTGATCCTGAGGTCTGAGTGACGCGGCGGCGGCGGCTGGAGGGAGCCGCTGCTAGAGGGGGCGGCCGGGCGGAGATCCGTGGCACCCCAGGACAGATTGGGGGCACGTGCCCCCCCAAAATAGGGCTAGCGACGCCCCTACTGTGTTACATGTACCGTGGTACACTCCCCCGTCACAAGGGCCAGAAATGGATAAAAAGAAAACGAGGTGGTGCAGCAGGGGGGCAGATGGGACACAGAGGCATGTTTCCTGCCTCATGACATGCCTCTGTGTTCTCCCACACCGTTCTCTGCCCCCCCCTAAAAAAAAAAAAAAATTAGCGGCAATGATTGTCGCTATTCCGGAGGGTAAGGGAGGAGAGAGGTATTGCCTGCTCAAAACGCCCACTGGGGGCGTTCTTGCAGGCTTTCCACAGCTGCTATTGGGCAGCTCTGTCTCTCCCTGGCCACACCCCCTGCCTCTCTGCATGCAGGGAGAGAATCTCTCCCTCTCCTTCCAGCGTCGTGACCCCAAAGGTCACGAAAGCGAAAGTAACTCCATGCAGGCCAGGCGGAGAGCAACGGGGATGTCGGCTACCTGATCTGCCCAGCCCCCCAGATCAGGTAGCCTAGAGTTTTATTTTATTTTATAACCTCACTACAGGCTCTCTTTATTTCGCTGACATACCGCCCAGGCCCGGATTTACATCACAGGAGCCTATAGGCACAAATGTTCTGGCACCCTAGACTTTGCCCTCCATGAACCTACAAACCTCCGCCAAACTGCACCGCACCACAAGTGTGCTGGCTGCCTCAGCTATCACTTCTCCCTTACTTCCCTTGCCCGACATGATGCCCCTTAGCATTAGGTAGCCAGAGGTGCCCTCAATACTAAGTAGCTAGAGGTGCCCCTAGTTATTAGGTAGCAAGAAGAACTTAAGTATTAGGTAGGTAAAGGAACCACAGTGTAAGGCAGCTAAAGGTTCCCCCAAGTATTAGGTAGCTAGAGGAACCAGGGTCAGATTTACCATAAGGCACTGTAGGCACGTGCCTACAGGCACCAGATGATGGAAAAGTGGGTCACTCCCCTCCCCCAACGCCTTCCTCCCTCCTTCCCTATGCAGAGTCCTAATGAGAGTGTTAATGAGAGGTTACTCATTCTGCTCTCTGTATTCCACTGACAAGATCTCTCTTTAGTCAGTGGCACCTCTAGCTACTTAACCGGTTCAGCATCGCAGTCCAAAAATCTCATGCATCCGAGCAACGTTCACCTCCCATTCATTCGCCTATAACTTTATTGCTACTTATCACAATTAACTGATCTATATCTTGTTTTTTCCGCCACTAATTAGGCTTTCTTTGGGTAGTACATTTTGCTAAGAATTATTTTTTTCTAAATCTATTTTAACAGGAAGATTAAGAAAGAAATGAAAAAAATTCATTATTTCTCAGTTTTTGGCCATTCTAGTTTGAAATTAATATACATTACCGTAATTAAAACTCATGTATTTTATTTGCCCATCTGTCCCGGTTATTACACCATTTAAACAATGTCCCTATCACAATTTATGGTGCCTATATTTCATTTAGAAATAAAGGTGCATTTTTTCAATTTGCGTCCATCACTATTTATAAGCTTATAATTTTAAATAATATAATAACATATTCTCTTGACATGCATATTTAAGAAGTTCAGACTCTTGGGTAACTATTTATGTTGTTTTTTTTTTTTTTATTTATTGTATTTTTTATTTTTTAATAAAAAAAAAATGTATGTGGGTAATTTTTGGTGTGGGAGGGAAACTGCTAATTTTAAATGTAAAATAATATTTTTTTTTTATTAAAAATGTATGTTGGTGCAGTTTACTATTTAACTACAAGATGGCCACAGTAAAAAAAAGTCCTGGATGCGAACGATCTCGCATGCAGGAACTAAAATGCTGGGGAGAAGTTTCCTGGAGGCAGAAATACCGCGCTCTCTGGAGAGAAAGCGTCGGTATTTCTGCGGGGAAGTTAGATCGGTGAATGGGAATTATATTCCCATTCACTTATCGGGGGGCTAGCGGCGGGCAGTGGGAGCGCGCGCGGGGGCGCGCCCGATCGCGCGCACCAGCCGGCAGCAGCAGCAGTGCCTATCTGGACGAGGAAGCTCGTCCAGATAGGCCGAACTGGTTAATACTGAGGGTACCTCTGGCTACCTAATACTAAGGAGCGCCAGTAGCTACCTATGAAGGGCAAGGGAAGTACGGGAGAAGTGACAGCTGGGACAGCCAGCCCACTTGCTTAGTTAGTAAGGTTAGTAGGTTCATGTAGAGCGAATCTAAGGTGTCATGACAACTGTTCCTATAGGCTCTTGTGAGGTGAATCTGGGCCTGAGAGGAACCTCAGTGTTAAGTAGCAAGAGGTGCCTTTAAGTATTAAGTAGCTAGATGTGCCCCCGACTGAAGGGAGATTTCATCATTGGAATGCCAAGAGCCGGGTGAGTAACCTCTCATTTACACTCTCATCAGGACTCTGCATAGGGAAGAAGGAAGAGAGGAGCTCGGGGAGGGGAGTGAGCCGCCTTTCCATCATCAAGACACAAGCAGTTTTGCCGAGGGAGGGAACAGAGTTTCAGACCACAATGCTTGTTTCTGTTCCCCCCAAAATATCCCCTTATACGCAGTGGGCTCCCCAAAGTTTCCACCAATGACATCATGCTGAAGCTTCCATCTGGTTACTGATGGACTCTGTCTGGAGGCGGGATGCATCATTGCAGTGGCCTGACCTCCTTAAAGCGGACCCAAACCAACATTTTTTTTTTTTAATTCAAAATATTTAGTTGCACCACTCTGACACATACAAAGATAAATAAACACTCCTTTAAGCCTATGAGCATTTCAGTGCATGCTTTTCACCCTCCTCTTTTCATAACTAGGGTTATACAGGTGGCAGCCATTAGCAATTCCTCCATTGCCAGACACCATCTACTCCACCAGTTTGCCGGATTTTTCCTGGCAATATGAAAGGAAGGGAGGGGTTCCTCCAATAAATGTAAAATATTGTATATTTGTCATCAGGCAGCTGAAAAAAGGCTGCTATTTATTATTATAATTTAGAAAATAGATTTTATTTCTGAAATCTTGTATTTTTTAATTTGGGTCCACTTTAAGTGCTATCTAGGAGTCACTCACCCATCCTCTCACTGCTGATTTCAGGCAGGATTATCCCCACTATAGACCTTCCCCAGTATATCTACCTGTGGATGGAGACAGTGGGGGAAGGTGGCCACTTGCAGTGAAGCAGGACAGTAGGGGGTCAAAGCAAAATATGGTAGTGACATGGGGGTTATAGGTTTGTGTGTGTGTGGTTAGTGAGACCGGTGCTGATTAAATGAATACTGTAATGGAATAGAAAAAATGAATTTAACTTACATGGGGCTTCTACCGCCCCCCCCCCTCCCCCCCCCACCCTCCCCCCCCACCCGCAGACATTCTGTGCTCGCCGCAGGACAAAACGGTCCCCCACCGCAGCTCCCTTCTGATACTTGCAACTTTGAAGTCGAAAGTCACTGTGCCTACGAGGCCCTGGCTACGCGTCCTCCCTCCCGCTGTCACCGGGAGCTTCCTGGGCAGGCGCAGTGTGCACTATGCTGAATCAGCATAGAGATGCTATAGTTCCACAAAGGTTTAACTAAACTTCAGGCCTGTATACATTTCAAGAAAAAATGTGTTTTCACTGTCCTCTTATAGAGATGTACATGCTTCACAGTTTAATAAGGACACTTCAATTGGACTCAAGTTTAAAATGATCACACCTTCCACAATGATTAACATTACGTTTTAATATGAAACCCTGAATTTGATGCAGCAACCCACTTATCAACCAATTTAAACAGTGGGTGAAGTTTATCTAGATCAGGGGTGTCCACACTTTTTCGGCTCGCGAGCCCAGCAGAGTCCAGGAGATCTACCAACACCCCGCCCCTCCCTTGTTTACCTCCAGTATAGGTAGCTAGGTATAGATGTCTTCAGTATAGGTAGCCAGATATCTGCGCCTTCAGTGTAGGTAGCCAGGGATCTGTTCCTTCAGTGTAGGTAGCCTGGGATCTGTTCCTTCAGTGTAGGTAGCCTGGGATCTGTTCCTTCAGTGTAGGTAGCCAAGGATCTGTTCCTTCAGTGTAGGTAGCCAGGGATCTGTTCCTTCAGTGTAGGTAGCCAGGGATCTGTTCCTTCAGTGTAGGTAGCCAGGGATCTGTTCCTTCAGTGTAGGTAGCCAAGGATCTGTTCCTTCAATGTAGGTAGCCAGGGATCTGTTTCTTCAGTGTAGGTAGCGAGGGATCTGTTCCTTCAGTGTAGGTAGCCAAGGATCTGTTCCTTCAGTGTAGGTAGCCAGGGATCTGTTTCTTCAGTGTAGGTAGCAGGGGATCTGTTCCTTCAGTGTAGGTAGCCAGGGATCTGTTCCTTCAGTGTAGGTAGCCAAGGATCTGTTCCTTCAGTATCTGTAGCCAGATATCTGCGCCTTCAGTGTAGGTAGCCAGGGATCTGTTTCTTCAGTGTAGGTAGCAGGGGATCTGTTCCTTCAGTGTAGGTAGCCAAGGATCTGTTCCTTCAGTGTAGGTAGCCAGGGATCTGTTTCTTCAGTGTAGGTAGCAGTGGATCTGTTCCTTCAGTGTAGGTAGCCAGGGATCTGTTCCTTCAGTGTAGGTAGCCAAAGATCTGTTCCTTCAGTATCTGTAGCCAGATATCTGCGCCTTCAGTGTAGGTAGCCAGGGATCTGTTCCTTCAGTGTAGGTAGCCAGGGATCTGTTCCTTCAGTGTAGGTAGCCAGGGATCTGTTCCTTCAGTGTAGGTAGCCAGGGATCTGTTCCTTCAGTATAGGTAGGCAGATATCTGCGCCTTCAGTATAGGTAGCCAAGGATCTGTTCCTTCAGTGTAGGTAGCCAGGGATCTGTTTCTTCAGTGTAGGTAGCCAGGGATCTGTTTCTTCAGTGTAGGTAGCCAGGGATCTGTTCCTTCAGTGTAGGTAGCCAGGGATCTGTGTCTCCTTCCGGGCGGCTAACTGGAGGGCAGCAGCGGCTGAAGGAACGCTCCGGTGTAAGAACAGATAGTGCAGCCCCGCGCGTTGTGCAGCTTCGCATGCGCAGTAGGAGCCTGCGCCCCTGTCATTACACCAGCAGGGGGCGGCTGGCAGCGTGTGTGGATGCGTTGTGCACAGCCATAAAGTCGTGGCCGCGCTGCCTCTTTCCGCCCCCACTTCCCTATTGGCCAGCAGCAGAATTTGACGGGACGCATCCGCGTTACGCAGCTAACGGGCACAAAATGTTAAGTGATGCGGCCAGGAGGCCGCGATCTACTAAATAGGTGGTCGCGATCTACCGGTACTGGGCACCCCTGATCTAGATAGTATTGTTGTATTTTTGGTTTATAATGTTGTAGGTGCAATATTTTTTTAATTTAGTTCCTCTATAAAGTGTACCTGAGACAAAAGGGTGTAAAAGTCTTATACATACCCGGGGCTTCCTTTGTCCCCCTCCACACAGATCACTCCCTCACCACCGCACTCCGCCTCCAGGATGCTCTGGTAGATGCCCTGTTATCTTCGGCCAGTCGGCGCAGGTGCAGTCCACCCGTGCTCGTGCTCCCCCATTGCACTACCGCGGCTGGGAGCGGGCTGACTGTGATGTAGTACTGCGTAGGATCATAACGCTCCTGTTGATGGTGGCGTGGCAAAGCCTGGAGCATACAGGAGGCAGAGGAGGGCAGCGAAGGAGCGATCTGCGTGGAGGGGGCTGGGGGAAGCCCCAGGTACAGTATGTATAAAACTTTTACGCCCTTTAGTCTCAGGTTTACTTTAAGTACTTTTCAAATATTCATCCATTATCGTGATTGTGTCAGGGCACTGTTTACTCTGCTGCCAGTGGTGGATCAGGGTTCCACAAGGGTGCAGAGCTCAAGTAGTCACTTGTTATCACCAGAACATATCACAGGGGTTGACGGTGAGGGGACTACATTGCTAAAGTGACTACCAGGCTACAGCCCTAGGATTGCACCACTGGAGAGACAGGCGGGGATCCTGCAGTGTGAGATGGCACAGCCAATAAGCAGGTTGAGGTCACAGCAGATGGAGGGCTAACTGGGTGGTACCAAGAAAAATATTATGCAAAGTAGGCATGGTCAGATTAAAGGCTGAGGTATAGGCAGGCTAATGCTAAGCTGAGTTGAGGTCAAAGGCTAAGGTGGGGGAAGGTGACTATCAGGCATAGTCAAGGTTACAGGTTACAAGGTCAGGTAATAAGATATCAGGCATAGCTGAGGTCACAAGTCGAGATCAGGGAAGGCTAATATCCGGGATGAGCCAAAACACAAGCCAAGGTCACAACTGGAACAGGATATCAGAAGACAGTCAGGACAAGGTCACCATGGATAGTAACTGCACAGCAGAGTAGATGACAGAAGCTGTCCAGCTGTGTAGCACTAAGTACTATTAGATGAAGGTTGAAATATAGTCCAGATTTGGCACAAAAATGTCAGCGTATATGACTGTCTTACACACACTCAGTGACTTCACAGTGTGCATACAGGACATAAGAGGAAGGCGGGATCCCACACCTGTGCAGAGCACACATCTGACACATTGAGATGGGAGCAAGGGAGGGGAGTATGACAGATAGTATTCTGTTCCACAATAAACTTGCAATAATCAGTTAAGAAAAATATTGTTAATATTACATTTATGTGTGAGATGTCGTATAAATATTTTCCAAGTTTAAAAAGCAGCACCACTAGCTATTTGCTGGCAGTCACTGCAGCTATTGCATACAGCATATGTGAATCATTTTCTAACAGTCTACTTTGTATTTTTTAATTTTTCAAAAGTTTTATTTTTAAATAATGGAGTTGAAATAAAGCAGAACAAAATATCAAATGGTATTTATGAGAACATAGTGTGGCACACCAAAAATAGGTCTACATTTGATAATTAGTAACCACGGCTAGACCACACATTAAAAAAAAAAAAAAAAAAAAATTAAATTTATTTTTATTAGATTCAATGTTTGTATCAAGCCTAATGTCCATGTCTATAGAAATTGATTGGGGTATGGAGCATTTACTACCAGGCAATAAGTAGCAGTGTTGCTCATGTGCACATTATGGGGGCTAATCTACTACATTTGCAACTACAGCATAAGACCAGGAATTGAGCACCACTACTGGGGTTCTGCACAGTGTAGGTGTAAACTGCATTTTACTGTTCATCATGTATTTGTGCTGTTGTGCTGTGGAGCTTACCATGCTACGCTTGCAGCAAGTTAAACCAGAAATTCAGCCCCTAACATCAGGTAATTTATATGAATAATGATGGCAAAACAAATGTGTTATAGCAAATAAGACAAGAAACAAATGATAGACCTCCTTTGTAACTGGAAGGATTGTGTGGCTAAAATGCCAAGAATATATGCAGACTAAATGGTACACTTTAATTATTCTTGCCCATAGCAAGTGTGGCCAATATTCCTAACATCCCCCCAGCAGGTGCGGCCAGTATAAACGTCCCCAATAGCACACATGGCCAGTTCACTCCCAACAAGTTCCCCCCGGGGCACCCCCTTTCTGCTTTGCAGAGTATCGCAGGGGGAATATCTGCTTCTAGCGCTGGGCAGTGCTCTCTCCCCCTCACTGCAGCCACGTCCTCTCTAGTATGCCTCTGATCCATATGATTCCAATACATGTCACATGCTGTACTGAGCAGAGGTATGCTGTGTGGCTGTGGAGTGCAGAGAGGACCGCCCAGTGCTAAAGTGTGCTGTCCTCCGCTGTGTTACTATGCGGTTGTAGAGGGGAGTGCAGGAGAAGAAAGAGTGAGATGGTAGGAGAAGACCAAGCCTCACAGCCATGGGAGTCACAAGGGCAATTGGCGCAGCACTATGACTAGAGCATTCTCCCCAACACCAAGCAATGAACAGTAAGGGTGTTACAACCAATGAATAGTCCCTATCTGACAAATATGCTGCCTGTACTAAATGCCAATATCCTGCAAATGCCCCAGAAAATGCCTCATGAAGAACAAGAAATCAGAGAAACATGTTTCATCCTACATAGGATTCCATGTCACTGCTATTCTCCAGCTGCTGATGAGCTGCTTGGGGGGTGCAGGGAACCATGGGGAAGTCGGAAAAAATGTTCCCATGATAAATATCACTGATGTTCAATTACAGCACTGCTAGTGTGAAATAAGCAATGTTGCTGGAGAATTTCTCCTTAACCTGAACCATGTAACAGAATACCCAAATAGCTTATAGTGACCTAGAACAACTAGGAACTAAGAAGGGGCTAAAATACACCAAAAAAGCTCTCTTATTAACAACCGATGCTGAATATAATTTGCCTTCTTAACACAGAAGGTATTTGCAATGCTTCAGCTTAAAGTCAGCAACTGTGGTTTCCCATGCTGCATCACTCCTGAATAGTGTTGGTGTTTGAATTTGGCATTGTGAAATTGAACACTTGAATATTCCCGACCGCTGCTAATCACCAGAATGAGCAGAAAGGGTCAGGAGGACACACACCTTGGGGGCCCCTACAGGCTCTGGGTCCCTGGGCAATTGCCCCCTTTACCTCTATGTACATGTGCAGGCCCTGTTGCCACATAAAAATGCAGTCATGTAGTCAAGAAAGCCAAAAGAAATAACCAAAAATCCATGCAATTGGCATAGTTTGAAGAAAAATGTGTTGGGAAAAAAAAACATGAGCCTCCGACTCATGCACAGCAGTGGTTCATGCACAGCAGAGGCTCATGCACAGCATTGGCTTATGCACAGCAGAGGCTCATGCACAGCAGTGGTTCATGCACACCATTGGCTCATGCAGAGCAGAGGCTCATGCACAGCATTGGCTTATGCACAGCAGTGGCTCATGCACAGCATTGGCTTATGCACAGCAGAGGCTCATGCACAGCAGTGGTTCATGCACAGCATTGGCTCATGCACAGCAGAGGCTCATGCACAGCAGAGGCTCATGCAGAGCAGAGGCTCATGCACAGCATTGGCTTATGCACAGCAGTGGCTCATGCACAGCATTGGCTCATGCACAGCAGAGGCTCATGCACAGCAGTGGCTCATGCACAGCATTTACAGCCGTCGACTGACAAAGACCTATCTCTTGCTTACATTTGGTAAGTAGGCCTATTTTTCATGAAAAATGTGTATATATTAGAGTAAACTCACCACAATTGGTAGTAGTAGTTGGTATACTAGGTTTAAAGGGACTCCGAGCAGTGCAGAAACTATGGAAAGATGCATATCATTTTAAAGCTCTCTTTCTCCTCTTACCAACGATATATAAACCGCCGCCGTACGCCTTTTAGTTTTCGCTATTTTCACGATTGAAATTGCCGCGGCCGCGATTTCACTCGCAAAAATAGAGAAAACTAAAAGGCGTAGGGCGACGATTTAGGTGTCACCAGAAAGAGGAGAAAGAGAGCTTTAAAATGATATCCATCTTTCCATAGTTACTTGTATTACACAGGACGACATTTTCCCCAGTGTCAGCAGCTCCATTCAGCAGAATGGAGCTGCTGACTTTAGGAAAAAGTCGCCCTGTGTAATACAATGTAACTATGGAAAGAAGGATATCATTTTAAAGCTCTCTTTCTCCTCTTTCTGATTGAAATCGCGATCGCGGCAATTTCAATTGCGAATATAGCGAAAACTAAAAGGCGTAGGGCGGCGGTTTATATATCATTGGAAAGAGGAGAAAGAGAGCTTTAAAATGATATGCATCTTTCCATAGTTTCTGCACTGCTCGGAGTCCCTTTAATCCGGTTTCGGCTGGAGATTTTGGCTGGGGGAGATGTTGGGGCCGTTGGATGGCTGCAGATCAGGTTGGTGACATAAACAGGGCAGGAAATGATGAGAAATATGGCAGAATATTGTAGAAATGCTGTTTTCTCATCATGTCCTGACTCTGTAAGTGAACTACAAACTGATCCAAACTGATTTCAACTGATACCAGGGGCGGATGGCACATGGATGGCCAGTACTGGTTTATATAGTGCTACTGGGTTACATTATGAAAGGCATAGGAGGAGGTTTTTGTTTTTTTTGTTCCTAGCAAAATCATGTACATAGTTAACAAAGGCAGTGATGAACCATATTTTATTAATAAATGGGTGTTAAATATCAGAATTTCAGCGTGTTATGATATCAGGAGTAGCTGGTGGAGTAGCTGCAGTCTGCTAGACTCTCCTATATCAGTTATACACACTTCTCTAAGTAACATTGGAGTGGATGCACAAAGCTGTAGTAATATTGTTGTGCGCAGAGAGCCCACTGCAATATTACCATTACTACTAGCAGCTATTAGCACTACCCGCCATACTCTAGTACCGCGAGTGTTGCTATGATAACATGCGTTAGTAATGTTAGTAACCTGCCTCTGGTAGTAACACTAATATTGCTGTGTGCTGTCTGCGTAACGCAGGGATGTCAAACTCAAATACAACGTGATCCGTAATTGTACATTGGGACCTAGTGGTGGGCCAACCATAATGTCTACTGGTCACCTACCTTCCTCTCTTATAAAGTCCCTGGTGTTTAATGGCCCCCCTACAACTCCTATACAGTTCCCTGGTGTCTAGTGATCCTCCCTCCATGTATGACGTACAGCAATATTACAAGGGCATAACAATATTACCAAAGCTTCGTGCATCAGCTCCATTGTTTGCCTTCCTTACTGTTTAATATAGACTATATTTCAATTAAATTTGTGATACTCACCACTCTGCCCTGGGTTCCGCCCCATATCCTGTTTCCATGTCCTTGTCTGACACCACAACTGTGTTCCCTTTCCAGTTGTTCTCCCTTTTGTTAAGAATAGCATGGCTGTCAGGCTCCAGATCCTCCTCCTCCAATCTGCCACAGGACTAATGGGCAGATCTCTGCTTTCCACCTAACACTGCTCTGCTGTCCACCTGACCATGTCTCTGCTTTCCACCTGACCTGCTCTGCTATCCATCAGTTCCTATCTCCGCTTTCAACCTAACCCTTTAGGGCAGCATGGTGGCGTAGTGGTTATCAGCACCCCCCTCATAGCTGTGAAGTATTTGTGGAAAGCTTGTCCCCTAATAAGCCGAATGCAGTGAAGGCTCCCTTCCTGCTGTCAGTGGCGTCCATATTTCTCTGCTGGTATTAACCACGTTTCCAGATATGACCCAGGCACAAACATATTTATCTATAATAGTAACCATTAATTTACTGTTGAAACTACAAAGTAGATTTCTATTCACCTTTCCGCTTCATACTGCACTGATGCTATGCACAACCCACATTATTATTAAAAAATGCTGCTAAATAAAAATCCTTTTCTAAAGAGGAAGTGTCCTTCGTTATACTCTGCTACACGCTGCCCATAAACTATATTAATTTTTGTACAAGTAGATTAAATACATCAAAAACAAGCAAGGATAAAGAGCCACAATGATTGGGCGAAAAAAATCCATAGATACGTGGATAACAAAAGAACTTAGCGTTACGGCAAAAAAACCACGAGCCATTTTTTCCCAGGCGCCTTTATTTCATTTACCTCACCAGTCAGTGATTTTACTTCTCAGTGTGGAAATAGGTTTAGTTCATTGGCATTTGGCAAGGTGATCGGTAAAATCAGCTGTTTTCTGCATTGCCAATTGCAGTAATGCTTAGTGAATTGAGGCAATTTTTTATTGTATTACTTTTAGTAGAACAGGAAAATTAGAATAGAATTGCTTGATGTGGACAACACCTATATTTTCCTCTTTCTCAAATGTGTGAATTTCCAAACCCTTTATGTTATTGAGGCTGATTCACAAAGCTTTTTTTGTTGAATTATCTCACCTGCTTATTAACTCACAATTCCTTATCTAACAACTCATTATTTATCTCTCTTTAAACTGACTCAACTAATGATTGATCTTTCCTTATCTCTTTATCTCATGAATGACTTCTCCTTGGAGCTGATGACAGCGGTAATACTGTTGTGTACCCTCCTCGGCCTGCAGTACCGTGAGTTATGCCATTAGCCCGGATTGCGGAGCTTGAGTAGAGCGATCGTTGCCATGGTAACACATGTTACTACCAGTAGCGCTCGCTAGTAACACATGTTGCAATAGCCACGGTCATACTACTTAAGTACTGTGAGTAATACTAATAGCGTAACTCACGGGACTGCAGGCGGAAGGAGGGGTAATATTGCAGTGAGCTGTGTGTACGGCAGTATTACCACTGTTATGTGCATCAACCTCTTTATTTATCGCACTCATTAGGTCTCCTGTCACAGTTAAGGTGAAAAATAAGTAAGCTTTGGGAATCAACCACATTCTGATGTATCCTCATATTAATACATTATCTTTCTCATACATCTACAGTGACAAAGTCTAAAGTGAACAGAGAAAAATATGGCAGCTTGGAGGACCGACAGCAAGATGTGCAGCCAAGGCACCACCGAGATGGGCCTGCATGGAAATGGACAGACGTAAGTACATCATTTTCCATTCTTCCTAAACTGAAGCCCCACTCAGTAAAATTGTTCCTTAATCCTATGACCCCTCTAACACACTAAACATATCACCATCACTTCTCTACACATTACACAAACCTGTAAATACCATACAGAAGAAATCAATGAAGTATTAAATAAACCTATTCACCAAGTTACATCAGTTATTGCAATTCATTTTTATTCATTTTGTATGCTTTTAACATGTATTTAAAATCATTTAAAGGGAACCTAAACTGAAGGATAAGGATTTTTCCTTTTAAAATAATACCAGTTGCCTGACTCTCCTGCTGATCCTGTGTCTCTATTACTTTTAGCCACAGCCCATCAACAAGCATGCAGATCAGGTGCTCTGACTGAATTTAGACTGGATTAGTAGCATGCTTGTTTCAGGTGTGTGATTCAGCCACTACTGCAGCCAAAGAGTTCAGCAGGACTGCCAAGCAACTAGTATTGTGTAAAAGGAAACATCCATATCCCTCTCAATTAAGGTCCCCTTTAAATGTGCTTTATGTGTCCATGAAAACATACTGAGGCTGAAGCACAAAGCTTATCTCACCTTACTTATTATCTCATGATTTATCTCTCCTTAAACCCACAGACCTGACGATTATGGGCAGATTCGACAAAGAGACTAATTTATCTCTAATGGAAGCTGCTCCTATACTACAGGCAGATTTCAGCATGAAATCTTCGCCGCTGCCCCAATGTATAAATGTGCCCCCCAAGTGTGTGCATTTATACATTACCTGTCCTGTAGCAGCCTCTGCGCACTGATCATCCATGCCGGGTAACAGCTGCATACACACGTACACGCTACCAGTACATAGCGTCTTGGCGGCACAGATTTTCATCCAATTCCATTATAATAATCAAATTGGATGATCGATCAGCCGCCAAGTCGCCTGATGTATGACCACCTTAAGCCCATGCTTTATCTCTCCTTAAATTATTTAACCCATGCTTTATCTCTCCTTAAATTATTTAACCCATGCTTTATCTCTCCTTAAAGTGGACCCAAATTAAAAATACAAGATTTCAGAAATGAAATCTATTTTCTAAATTATATTAATAAATAGCAGCCTTTTTTCAGCTGCATGATGACAGATATAAAATATTTTACATTTATTGGAGGAACCCCTCCCTTCCTTTCATATCGCCGGGACAAAATCTGGCAAACTGGTGGAGTAGATAGTGTCCAGCAAAGGAGGAATTGCTAATGGCTGCCACCTGTATAACCCTAGTTATGAAAAGAGAAGGGTGAAAAGCATGCACTGAAATGCTCATAGGCTGGAAGTAGTGTTGGGCGAACAGTGTTCGCCACTGTTCGGGTTCTGCAGAACATCACCCTGTTCGGGTGATGTTCGCGTTCGGCCGAACACCTGATGGTGTTCGGCCTTTTAAGTTCGGGTTCGCCCCGAACTTCTAATGGCCGCCGAACAGGGCCGAACAGGGCCCCTGTTCGGCCGAACAGGGCCCTGTTCGGCCGAATACTGCCCCCCTATGGGGTCGCAGGCATAAGGGGGGAGCATGCCCCGATCGCGGGGGGGGGGGGGTCGGAAATTCCCCCCACCCCCTCCGCTAGCGCTCCCCCCTCTGCCCGCTTCCCCATTCAAAAGTTTAAGCAAAGTACCTGTAGTGGATGGCCTGGCAGTGGGCGGCACTGTGGAGTGAGGAGGAGGAGTCCGGAGAGTGACGAGTTGAGGGAGGCCGGGCAGCGGGCGTGAGGTCAGAGAAAGGGCGGAAGTACCACAAGGGTACTTCCGCTGAACCGCCCGCTGCCCGGCCTCCCTCAACTCGTCACTCTCCGGACTCCTCCTCCTCACTCCACAGTGCCGCCCACTGCCAGGCCATCCACTACAGGTACTTTGCTTAAACTTTTGAATGGGGAAGCAGGCAGAGGGGGGAGCGCTAGCGGAGGGGGTGGGGGGAATTTCCGACCCCCCCCGCGATCGGGGCATGCTCCCCCCTTATGCCTGCGACCCCATATGGCCCCCAAAAGCTGGATGTTCGGAAAGTTCGGGGTTCGGCCCGAACATGCCGAACATCTCGGTCATGTTCGGCGAACTTTCCCGAACCCGAACATCCAGGTGTTCGCCCATCACTAGCTGGAAGGAGTGTTTATTTATCTTTGTATGTGTTAGGGTGGTGCAACTAAATGTTTTGAATTAAAAAAAAAGTTTGGTTTGGGACCGCTTTAAAGAGACACTGTAACAAAAAAAGTCCCCTGGGGGGTACTCACCTTGTTAGGGGCAAGCCTCAGGGTCCCAATGAGGCTTCCCCCTCCGCTGTAGCTGCAGGCAGTCCAGCGCTGGCTCCCCTTAAATGTCCCGCAATCCTCACTCGACAAGGCTGACAAGCGCTGATAAGAGCTGATTTATTTACCTTTCCTGGCTCCAGCGGGGGCACTGTTGCGGCTCTCCGCACGGAGATAGGCGAAAGTAGCCGATCTCCGTCGGGTCCGTTCTACTGCGCAGGCGCAGGTAGGGTTGCAGCGGTATACCGCGGTATCATTGTTCATGGTAATCATACCATACTACTGGAATCAGGAGCATGGTATGAACCGCTGCAACTCTAGGCGCAGGAGACTTGCACGTGCGCAGTCGAGCGGCCTGACAGTGATCGACTATTTCCTCCTATCTCCAAGGTGGAGAGCCGATACTGCGCCTGCGCTGGAGCCCGGGTGGTACATTTTTACATCCCCGCCGTTCCGAGAGGATTTTCTCCACCACTGTGGGACACAGGAGGACGGGGGAAGCCTCAATAGGATCCGGAGGGTTCCCCACACGAGGTAAGTACCCCCCAGGGGAGGTTTTTCTCATTACAGGTTTTCTTTAAATGATTTAGCCCATGATTTCTCTTTCCTTATTTGATTTAACTGCTGATTATCTCTCCATGGATCCATATGCAGTTATTGAGATCTCCTAAGTTTTCTTCTAAGAGATCATTTTTGATCTTTTTAAAATAATTTTTCAGCACTTTGCAACTGACAAGGTACCAAAAAATAGGTGAAAAAGTACTATCATAATTATTAGGTGCCGCCAAGTGCATGCCCAACCCACGATGCGACCAATTTCGGGCGCGTCGCATCTGTGTGAAATGCCCCATAGACTTACATTGACGTAGCTCTGGCCTGCGCTAAAACAAGCCAATGCACCGTGCCAGTGTGAAAGGGGCCGCAGAATCATCACATTTATAAAGATGGACAGATGTAAGGAATCATTAAAATAAAATAGTGAATATAAGTGATTTTATTTTGGAGAAGGAAAGAAAATAACCCTGCGCAGCAGTCTGTAGTGCTACACTTACCACTGAGTTTCTACTGAAAATGTATTCAGGATCTTGAGTCCTGCAAGTGATTTCTTTTATTTGCACTAACACAGTATTTTTCTTTGAATAGGCCCATCCGGAGAGTGTGGCAGGACCACCCAGAGCTCCTGGACATGCACAGATCACCCATCTACGTGTAAGTACAAGATTTGGAATACATAAGAACAGGATGTGTCTTTTGTTTGTAGAAGCCGTGGACAGGTCATGTATAGAGTGCACTGGGCACCGGGGGCACATTAAACATTAGGGGGGTACAGCATCAGGGTTTTGTAATGTTCATCCCTCCTCCCGATATCACTCACCATTACCGCCGTGCACCCGAGCAAGTTGGTCCTACATCTTGCAGCATGTCTGATGGATTAATGCAACCAATTTCATCCAGTAATTGTTCTCATTATCAGTCTGGTATGCACTTGACGGCACTGATTTTCATCCAATTCTGATGATAAAAATTGAATCGGATGATCGATTGGCCACCAAGTTGCCTGATGTATGGCCACCTTAAGAGTCACTGCCTCAACAAAGATGGAGAGATCTGTAATCTTTAAGGGAAAATGCATCACAGAACCCTTCTGTCCTCAGGGGTTTCATGTGATCTCAGTAACTGGGCATGTCATCTGCACATTTGTAATGCAAATGTAAGCATCATAAAAAAAGACCTGTTTGTTATTTTTCTGTTTTAGGATGCGTGAGATGTGTATCCAGGACCTTCTGGACGAGTGGAGAGTGTGGATTCCACCCGACATCTCCCTTGAGGACTTCCTGGACCTGCAGAGAGCGTGGCTTCCATCCCACCCAACGGAGCAGCAGCTCCAAGGTAAGTGTCCCTCTCACGGAAATCTTCCCTGTTGAGTACACAGACAACAATAAGAACCTGACATATCAAAACAGACAAATGATAAGCGCTCAAGGATGCACCTGAATTGTAAGCAATCAGCGGCAATGCAGAGCCCCCTAGGGCTGAATACATGCCTCTAATGCAAAACAGATGCAAATTAGAACCTGACATATGTTTTAACCCTTCCCTGTTTCTTTTTAAATAAAAATAAATATTTTGCTGGACTTGCATTAACAACTCATGTGTTCTCAGCAATTTAGGCCTTTGTCTAATGGAGTGTTTCTTGTCTGTTGTTCTGTTAACAGACTCTGATGACAGCAGCCGACGCCGATCCTGGGGCTCCCGCTTCCGATCCTGGGCCTCCCGCATCTGGACCCTCTTCAGCTGCTGCGGCTGCAGCAGCAGGGTGAGTATGGAATAAACAGAGAGGTGAGTGGCCGCTGCAAGGGTCAAAGACATCCTTGGAGTGAAGCAGGCATTTTGCTGCATAGACTTCATTGTCAATTGCAGGTACAGCAGCTTTATGGCAATTTGGGCTCTAGAGGCACTGGGTAGGGTGGGGCAGTTAGTGCTAGGCCTAGGTAGGTGGCATGATTGAATTAGTGTAGGTAGAGGGTGGGGGGTTAGTGTTAGGTGTAGGTAGGGTGGTGGGGTTAGTGTTAGGCATAGGCAGAGGGTGGAGGGGCTAGTGTTAGGTGTAGGTAGGGGTGGAGGGTTAGTGTTAGGCATAGGCAGAGGGTGGGGGGACTAGTGTTAGGTGTAGGTAGGGGTGGAGCGTTAGTGTTAGGCGTAGGCAGAGGGGGGCTGGTGTTAGGTGTAGGTAGGGTGGGGGGTTAGTGTTAGGCATAAGCAGAGGGTGGGGGGGCTAGTGTTAGGTGTAGGTAGGGGGTGGATGATTAGTGTTAGGTGTAGGTAAGGTGGGGGGTTAGTGTTAGGCATAGGCAGAGGGCGGGGGGCTAGTGTTGGGTAGAGTGGTAGGGTTAGTGTTAGGCATAGGTATGGGGTGGGGGGTTAGTGTTGGGTGTTGGTGGGGGGTTAGTGTTAGGCCTAGGTAGGTGGGGGTTAGTGTTAGGGGTAGGTAGGGGGAGGATTATTGGGAGAGTTAGGTTAGGTAAAGCGATAGAAGAATATCAGTAATGTTACTGAGATTCTACTATCTGCATTATCCAGTGCCGCAACAGTAGAATAATAGTAACGTTACCAATATTCTACTTGGTGGCTTCATCCCAAATTGCCAGGTGCCTTTTTTGCATGTACACTCCTGTTACTGCTCTCGCAGCTTTAATTCCAACAGGTCCACAAAAACCATCGGCTATGGCTTTACCCACCAATTATGACACCGAATGTATCTTCCGATGGAGGTGATGTGACCGATGCACAAAGACGTAGGGGCGCTTCCTGGATTAGGGCAGATGGCGAAACATCCACCCATACCAAGTGCATCTGGATTTCCCTCCTTGGATTTGCCATTCACAACCGGACATGACAATTGTTTACCAAATGGTCACGAGTGGCTTTCTAGCCCCGTGGCAGACATATTGTGGGGCTCAGACCCCTCTTGCATAGATCAGACCACAATGTTCTGATCAGACGTCATGAAGTCATTGGGACATTTTGTTGCTGCGGCTGCAGCTGCAAACGTTGCTTCCTTCACCTCAAGGAGCAATGCCCGTGTGACGGTATGAGTGCTTCCTCCAATGAAGATGGAGCTCCAGCCACTCATACACAGTCCACACAATGACTTCATCACCGGACTTGGCATTTTTCCCGCATAGTCCCGGCTGGCCATCCGGCCCCGTGGCAGACACATTGTGCAGCTTGTACCTCTGGAGTGCGCTGCACATATCTTTACTATAACATCTGACCGCCGTGGAAGACTGAAGAGATGAAAGAATAATAACAGCAGAGCAACACCAGCATCATCTTCCACCGCCAGAAAGAGGAGCATCTACAAGGCTACAAGACCGCCTTTATGCCTGATACACATAATGCAATTTTCCCAACAAATCGACGAGCATGTCAAATCTACTCTCGATCAAGAAAAGGATTTTGTGCAGTACTAATCTGACAATTGATCCATTTCTCAATCAGAAGCAGATTGGACATGCCAAACATTATCGATAGACCCATTGATCTGTCGAGAAAATTGAATTGTGTGTATCAACCTTTATGCCCGGAGAGGTGGGGCAGTGCACTAGCCATGGGCCCTCCAGAGGTTTCCTCCACAGGGGGTTTTTCCTCTCCTGCGTGCTACGTGCCATATTGGTGGCTCCTCTCCAACACAGGACCACCACCAGCTCTGCTAGCTTTATGTAACATCTTCAATAAAGCTCAGACTACCATCTACTCCACTGCGTCTTTTTTACATTAGCTTTATGATATTACTTTAATGTGTGTTGTGATGTTTTCTCATTGTGGTGGACTATTTCAGTCATTTTTCAGGTTGTTAAAGAAGTTGGATTGGTAAGATTGGGTGTAAGCTGCTCACTGATCGCCAAAAGAATAGTGGCATCTGGGTACATTTTGGAAGGGATTTATTATTATTTTTTTTTTTTATTTATTGAAAAGGTTTTATGATGGTCTCACTTATTTATATTTATAGTGATCAATTTAGGGGAGCAAAGGAAGTAGATTGCAGAAAATATAATTCACTAGCTGATGGCCCAGCATTACCCGGGTATGTATTTAACTGGTGTTGGATCTGCCAACTTTTTCTAACCCTAACACACAATTACTCAATGGCCTAGTTTGTGAGCTTTGCAGTGTTTGGCATCAATAATTTGCACTGAAATGAAACAAATCTGATTGGCTGTGGCTCCACTCCCATTTCTGAATTTGGACCCCAGTCACCCAATGACCAACTGTACCAGGTTTGAGGTTTGTGCAATAAAAAGTGCAAGAATGGCAGCAGTTAAATATTCTCCTTGAAAATCAATAGGTGAATTTTGATTGGCTTTTGTAGGCTCCACCCACATTTCTGAAAATTAATCCCAGTCACCCAGTGACCAAGTGTGCAAAGTTTGAGAACCCTACCCTTAACAGTGTAATAATGGCTGCAGTTTACATTTTCCCAGCGAAATTTGTATTTGTCTCCGCCCACTTTTTGGTTATGGGGATAAAAAGTATCCTATATGTTATTCCAGGTAATGTGCTATGTGTGTGCCAAATTTCTTTCACATCCGTTCAGCCATTGTTGCGAGATTGAGTAACAAACATCCAAACCTTTGCACTTATAATATTAGTGAAATAAGCTCAGTACTATTTACAGGGATGAAAAATTAAATCTGGAAAGAGGATGAAACTGAGAGGTAATTCACAGTAAATTAAGAAACAGCAGTAAATAAAGCAGAATAGCCTGGGGTAGAAGCCGAGGTTACAAGTAGTAGAGGGAAATGTGTGTAAATTGATAGAGAATAAGCTATAGAGCAGGAGGCAAAGAGTATTAGTAAACGGATAATACTCAAAATGGGAAACTGTTAGCAGTGGAGTCCCGCAAGGCTTGGTACTACTTCCAATTCTTTTTAATGTACTAGTTAATGACCCAGTGGATAATGTACTAGTTAATGACTCAGTGGAAGGAATACAAAGTAATATTGCTATCTTTAAAGGACTTCCGAGGCCAAAAAGATGAAAATTACACAATACCTTTTATATATCTGAATCCACGGAGGACGTCCAGCGCGTCCTCCGCACCGTACCGCCGTCATTGCTGCCTTTCTCTTTCCCCCCTGGCTCGGCCCGACCCCACTGAACGGGTCGCATAGGCTTCCACTACTAAGATGGCCGCCGCCTTGAGCCGCGGCTGCGCAGTACGCTTTGCCCTTAGTGCGACTGCGCAGCCTTCAGCCCGCCTCCCGCAGCGTACGGACATACGCTTGGGCAGCATTACGGAATCCGTACGCTGCGGGAGGCGGGCTGAAGGCTGCGCAGTCGCACTAAGGGCAAAGCGTACTGCGCAGCCGCGGCTCAAGGCGGCGGCCATCTTAGTAGTGGAAGCCTATGCGACCCGTTCAGTGGGGTCGGGCCGAGCCAGGGGGGAAAGAGAAAGGCAGCAATGACGGCGGTACGGTGCGGAGGACGCGCTGGACGTCCTCCGTGGATTCAGATATATAAAAGGTATTGTGTAATTTTCATCTTTTTGGCCTCGGAAGTCCTTTAAAGGTGATACAAAATTATCACCACTAAGCAAAATTATTACATATACATATTACAGCAGGATCCTGACAGTAGGCTGTATGAACAGGTATATGGCAGATTACATTTTATACTGATAAATGTAAGGTCATACATCTTCGGAGTGGCAATGGCATAATTTCATACAGGGCTGGTTTACAGGGCCGGCCCTAGACTTTTTGCCGCCTGCGGCAAATTTTGAAAACGTTTTACCAGGATAGAATTCCAATAGATTTCAGTTTGAAATCTATTGAAATTCGATCTGATGGCATTTTTTTGCCATCAGATTTCCATTAAGGCCAATGCAAACTGATAAGCAATCTCATCAGATCGACCAAAATTTTCCACCCTGCCAGTTCGATGGAAATCCATCTAAATCGATCGAAATCGGCCATCGATCGGTCGATTGGCCAACCGATTTGCAAACGATCGATCGATCGGGATCGATCGGTCGGCCAGAAAATCGGCTGAGTGTATGGGCCCCTTTAACCTCCTCAGCGGTATGGACGACTATACACGTCCATCACCGCCGGAGCCGGAGGTCGCCGCTCAGGCCCTGCTGGGCCGATTTGAGCGAAATAAAAAGCAGCACACGCAGCCGGCACTTTGCCAGCCGCGTGTGCTGCCTGATCGCCGCCGCTCTGCGGCGATCCGCCGCGAGCAGTGGCGAAAGAGGGTCCCCCCAGCCGCCCGAGCCCTGCGCAGCCGGAACAAAAGTTCCGGCCAGCGCTAAGGGCTGGATCGGAGGCGGCTGACGTCAGGACGTCGGCTGACGTCCATGACGTCACTCCGCTCGTCGCTATGGCGACGATGTAAGCAAAACAAGGAAGGCTGCTCATTGCGGCCTTCCTTGTTTATTCTGGTCGCCGGAGGCGATCGGAAGAACGCCTCCGGAGCGCCCTCTAGTGGGCTTTCATGCAGCCAACTTTCAGTTGGCTGCATGAAACAGTTTTTTTTTAATTAAAAAAAACCCCTCCCGCAGCCGCCCTGACGATCTTAATAGACCGCCAGGGAGGTTAATCTGATCTGAGGTCTGAGTGAAAGGGAGGCATGGTGGCAGGCATGGCGGTGCAGCACAGGGGCAGGCATGGCGCCCATGGGGCTGTGGCGCCAGTGGCACAAGCCATGCCTGCACCCCTCTAGATACACCTCTGACCACACACAGTGAGCTGGAGGTTGGGGGATCCATCAGTGTTTGGGGCCCTGGGGCAATTGCTTCCACCCCCCCCCCCCCTTGCCTTGCTGCAAGCGCCGGTCCTGAATTCATATAAACTAAATAGCATACAGTTTGGAGAATCAGGCGTGGGAAATATTGGTCAATAAAGTAAGCAATCATAGTCAGTACCAAACAGCAGCAGCTAAATCAAGGTTTTATCGGGAGTATGGGATACAGTTTTGTCCAGAACCGGTATAAAGATAAAGATGAACAACTAAATGAATCAAAGGATCTGAATACCAAAAAAGGTCAGACAAACTAGATTTATTTGGATTGGAAAAGAGACAACTGAGAGGTGACCCCAGTTGCCTGGGAGTCCTGCTGATCAATTTGCTGCAGTAGTATCTGGATCTCATACCTGAAACAAGCATGCAGCTAATCCAGTCTGACTTCAGTCAGAGCACCTGATCTGCATGCTTGTTGAGGGGCTGTGGCTAAAAGTATTAGAAACACGGGATTAGCAGGAAAGTCAGGCAACTAGTATTATTTTAATAGGAAAAATCCATATCCTTCTCAGTTTAGGCTTCTTTAAAGTGGGATGAAAATTCACAAGAAATTACTTATTTAAAGGGGCATTACAGCAAAAAACTGTAAAGTTTAAAATATGCGCAAACATATACAAAAAAGAAGTACATTTTTTCTAGAGTAAAATGAGCCATAAATTACTTTTCTCATATAATGCTGTCACTTACAGTAGGTAGTAGAAATCTGACAGAAGTGACAGGCTTTGGACTAGTCCATCTCTTTATAGGGCATTCTCAGGGATATATTTTTTTTCAAAAGCACTTAGGCCTGGTGCACACCAAAAACCGCTAGCAGATCCGCAAAATGCTAGCAGATTTTGAAACGCTTTTTCTTCTTTTTCTGTAGCGTTTCAGCTAGCATTTTGCGGTTTTGTGTAGCGGTTTTGGTGTAGTAGATTTCATGTATTGTTACAGTAAAGCTGTTACTGAACAGCTACTGTAACAAAAAACGCCTGGCAAACCGCTCTGAAGTGCCGTTTTTCAGAGCGGTTTGCGTTTTTCCTATACTTAACATTGAGGCAGAAACGCATCCGCAATCCAAAATCTGCAGCAGCCCGGGAGTATGCGTTTCTGCAAAACGCCTCCCGCTCTGGTGTGCACCAGCCCATTGAAATACATTACCCTAGCGGATCCGCACCTGCAAGCAGATCGCAAACCGCAGCGGAAACGCTCCGGTGTGCACTAGGCCTTAGTGAATGGCAGTTGCTCTGTCCAACTGGCAAAAAACTGTGTAGGGAGCAGGGAGGCTGGCCAGCATCATTGTTTAAATCCTTTTTAGGGAATATCTTTATAAATAATAAAAGCCTTGCTGAGAATCCCTTATGAAGAGATGGACTAGTCCAAAACCTGTCGCTTCTGTCAGATTTCTACAACCTACTGTAAGTGACAGCATTATAGGAGAAAAGTAAAGTATGGCTCATTTTACTCTGGAAATAATGTACTTCTTATTTGTATGTTTGCACATATTTTACATTTTTCAGTTTTTCGCTGTAGTGCCACTTTAATGTACCTTTCCTGTTGCTGTAGTGTTCACTGTCAGATTTAGGAGAAATGTGATATGCAAAATATGCTGATTTACATCTTTACTGTTTCTCTGTTATGCCAAAAGGTACATAACTTCTGCCCTTCTCTTTTTTTTTTTCAACCCAGCTCAGTGTTAATTTTCCCTCCCTACTGCCACAGCTTACTGTCCCTCCCATAGAAAATATTACCTAGACAATAACCAGCCTAAGAAGTTGGCCTTCACCACTGTGGGTACTGTCGGCGATTTGTGCTGATTGGTTGAGACTTCTGGTTAGTGGAGTTCTAAATAACTGGGACTGTAATTATGTTTAGGACAAAAAAGAAACATCTACAAATATTTTAAGTGTAAACATCTCATTAGTAAGTAAAAGTTCAGCATGTCCCTGAGCTACTACAGTTAGGCCCCGTTCATATTACCAAACGCAGATGGCCGCGCGATCGGAATGCAACGTGTACGAACACACGCGTTTGCATACGTTGCGTGGTTGATACCCATTTGCTGTAGTGAATGGGTCACCTGTGCATTTTGGGAAAAAATGCGTGCAGCATGCGTTCGCGGACTGCACTGGTCTGGAACGTATGCAGTATTAACATCAGACAGTGCAGTCTATGCACTTCTGATGTCGCGAGTTTCTGCCTCCCGCACGCGTTGCCGAAACACAGACGGCTATACGTACAATGTGACAAACAAACAAACCTCTGACATTACAAAAGCAACAGTTTTGGTGACTGTTAACCAGGTGTTATTATTCTCCATGAAGCCACCTTATGGTATGTTTTGTAATAATGGGTACACACCATACAATTTTCCATCAGATCTATGATTCAAAGTGATAATTTCTGACATGTTTGATCTGCTCCCGATTGATTTTAAGATCACTACTGCACAAAAACGGACATATCGGAAATTATTGGTTTGACCCGTCGATCTGATGGGAAATTGCATCATGTGTACCCAGCACAAAGTTTACCAGTAAAACAAGATTTACATACCTCATTTTCATTTCTGATAACTATCTGATCAATCATGTATGTACTAAAACATTAAAAAAAAATATATGTGATGACCTCATCAAGCGAGGACCCTCAAGAGGCAGGGAAGTACGTACCGCTGTTGATCACAGAAAACCGCTGCCGTTGCAGGACGAGCAAGGGCACCGCAATCGACATAGAGAAGCAGCTCTATCCAGCCAACGATCTTATTGCACATAACAGCTGATTCCTACACTGGTACCGCCACCGATCACGGACAGAGACGCTGCCTGGAGGGTGAGTTTACAGAGCACTGCAGTCCCTGTGGTTAAACAGCTGCTCTGGAAAAAGAGAGCATCGGACCGCTATGCACCCATCAGGTGGAGGCAGGGCTGGGGCACAGTCTAGTTACCTTCGCACCATAAGACGCACTCACATTTTCCCCCACTTTTGGGGGGAGAAAAAAGTATCAAAATACGGTACATCACTGGATGTTCGTAGAAGAAGAAATAACATTACAGAAGAGAAGAGAGAAGTGTACAGGTTATAAAAAGACACAGAAATACCAAAATTAAAAGTATTTTTTTAACTAATTGTTTCAATAAAGATTTTTAAGTTCGGATTTTACTGTGAATAAAAAATGTGAAAACCACTTTTTCTTATAAGTAAGTAGGGGTCCTAAATTACACTCCTTTTATTTATTTCTATGGGAGGGGTGGACATCTTGGTGTCATCTTATCATTAAAGGGAATAATACAGTTATGTAACCAGAATTTGCATATAGTAGTAAAACAGATTCCCAACTGACTCATAGGCCTCAATTCCACTAGTCTACATATGGTTTTTAGTCTACTGATGGTTTGGTGTAATGTTTTAGACCTGTTTTCAGACCTGGTCTAACATTCAGTAATTACACAATTCCCAAAGGCAAACAAGGAGTAACCACGCCCACTTTTTCTGACTGAGATTAGTCCAGCCGATTTCTGTCGGTAAAGTAATTCTGTGAGGTATTTTAGATGTGAGGATCCTTCTGAATTAATTATGAAGGAGTTTAAATGTATGCAGAGGAGAGCTCATCAAAGGAAAAGGAAGTCGATCATAGCTACTTGTTTGTGAATTGCATCTTTTGATCATTTATCCAGCATGGAGGACACCTAATTATCAAATGGTTTAGACCAGGTCTAAAAACAGGTCTAAAACATTTGGTAATAGTGAATTCCCCTTTGATGCAACTGACCAAACCATCAGAAGACTAAAAACCATCAGTAGACTAGTCTAAACTGCTTAGTGAATTTAGGCCATTATCTGCACTGGTAGGTCAAAGAGAGGCTGACCTTGGCCTGTCAGCTTCCAAGAATATCCTACTGATGATCTCACCTCTTGTAAGCATCAGTGGTATGCTTCAATAACAAATGAAAATTCCTGGCGCTAACTGGGCAGTTCTATACTGAGGCCAGGATTACACAGGGCCACAGTAGGCTGCTCTGTGGTTCTTCTCTAGTAAAAGCCATGTAATGCACCAGTGAAGGATCTTGACCGCTATGGCAGCGCTATGGTGGTATATTGGGTGCTGTGCACCCAATTGGCAAGGCTCTCTCAGCCCCCTCACAGAGAGAAGCTGCTGTTCTGAATTGGCTCACTGATCTGCTACATCCAGCGCCCTTTTTTTGTGGGCACTTATTCTACATGTTTTCATCTGACAGAACTATAGTCTTAACAATTATTTACCTAGTATATGCATTTATTGAAGCAGTACCAACAGGTTTTATCCTCGTGTAGACAGAAAAGACCAGCGCTTCAGCACAAGAATGACCAGGATAAATGTTCACCACAGGCTATATACTTGTATATGTTATGGCCAGAACCAAAAGTCTGTTCACTTCAGGTCCTGGCCGGTCAAAACTAGAAATGGCCGTCTTACTGCGGCCAATGTGAGGAATGAATTGAATCCTGGCGGTTCCGTGCGCGTCTCCTCGGCTCTGGCCCCTCCCCCTTCTATCTACACACACATGCACACATTCATCGCGGCAGGGAAGCAGAGCGGGAATGTTGCAGACATTGCTTCTGACAGCACACGCTATGCAGGAACGAACGGCACAAATCCCTGCTTCCCTGCAGCGACGACCGACATATACACCAAAGTAATACATACATTTGCAATTCAAATAAGTACAGCGGGCACCGATGTAGTTTCACCTTAAAAGGTTTATTGGCAGCAGATGTATTATCCAGAGGAGGCCCCTGATAGGAAGCTCTTCCCCCTACCTGACAGCTGTTTCTCGACTAACTTTGCATCATCAGAGGCATAACGGAGGGTGCAGGGAGGCCGGTGACAGCGCCATTCAATTGCTCGATTTTGTGTAAAAGGCCAGTGACAGGACCATTCCATTGCTCGATTTTGTGTAAGAGGCCAGTGACAGCGCCATTCCATTGCTCAATTTTGTGTAAGAGCGCAGCGTTAGACAACACGCTCTTACAAAAGAAATCGAGCAATGGAATGACGCTGTCACCGGCGTCCCTGCAACCTCCGTTATGCCTCTGACGATGCAACATTAGTTGAGAAACAGCTGTCAGGTAGGGGGGAGCGCTTCCCATAGGAGTCCTCCTCTGATTATTACATGTGCCGCCAATAAATCTTTTAAGGTGAAACGACATCGGTGCCCGCTATACTTCTTTGAATTACCAACAGGTTTTATTTTCTGGAGACAAAAAGGAAAAAACGAGAGCCCCTATAGTGTGTTATTATTTTAACAACTTTGTTCAAATGAAGAAATGTTACTCACAAGTGCGGGTTGCCGAGCCTAGGCAACCACTAATTATGCTTGCAGGGATTGGAACTGGAGACTGGGCAACTTCGCTTTTGGATTTTAAATGTGTACTGGGTTACACTATATGCTTTTAACTACTAAGGGTCCCTGTCAAAAGGACCCTGCAAGTAAGTCATTGTATACAGTATGTGATTCAGCTTCTAATAAATGTTTATATGTTTCTTGGATGGAGAAGTGACCTTTCTAGATTTATTTTTCGGGTGATGGTCACTATGGAAACATGTTTTTGAGCACTGAGGGGTTACTGCAGATGCCGATCTGAGTACCAAGCGCTGTGGATTTCTATGCATTTTCAAATGAAGAAATGTTACTCACAAGTGCGGGTTGCCGAGCCTAGGCAATCACTAATTATGATTGTGGGGATTTAAAGGGACTCCGAGCAGTGCAGAAACTATGGAAAGATGCATATCATTTTAAAGCTCTCTTTCTCCTCTTTCCAATGATATATAAACCGCCACCCTACGCCTTTTAGTTTTCGTTATTTTCGTGATTGAAATTGCCACGGCTGCGATTTCAATCACGAAAATAAAGAAAACTAAAAGGCGTAGGGCGACGATTTAGGTGTCGCCAGAAAGAGGAGAAAGAGAGCTTTAAAATGATATCCATTTTTCCATAGTTACATTGTATTACACAGGCCGACTTTTTCTGCTGAATGGAGCTGCTGACACTGGGGAAAGTGTCGTCCTGTCTAATACAAGTAACTATGGAAAGATGGATATCATTTTAAAGCTCTCTTTCTCCTCTTTCTGGCGACACCTAAATCGTCGCCCTACGCCTTTTAGTTTTCTTTATTTTCGCGATTGAAATCGCAGCCGCGGCAATTTCAATCGCGAAAATAGCGAAAACTAAAAGGCGTAGGGCAGCGGTTTATATATCATTGGAAAGAGGAGAAAGAGAGCTTTAAAATGATATGCATCTTTTCATAGTTTCTGCACTGCTCGGAGTCCCTTTAAGGCCTGTCCCCGCAAGCACAAAAAGGTGATCACAACCATTCAACCAGTGGATACAAGTATAATCAAAGCGGATACAGAGGCGCCCAAAGAATAAAAATACCATACATTAAAATCATAAAATGGGGGATATTGGATGACATACCTCCCCAATGATGACAGATTGCAATTGTTCAAAAATAAAACAATTTATTCTTACTCCAAAAATACAGTCGCAACGCATTTCATGGGTCTACAGCCCGCTTCCTCAGGCAATATAAAACAAGAGTAACTAGTTTTGTCAACAAGCGGGTTTAGTGCGGTTTTATTTTCTGTCTTGGAAACAGGAAGTAAAATTAGATATCAAATCTCTGTTCTTAGTATTAGGAAAGGAAGTGGGTGTGCACATCTGCAGGGATTTGGAAAAGATGCTTATAGGAGATCCAAATTAAAAATAAAATGTAACTATTATAACAAAACTAAATTGGCCCCGTCCTTTAAATTGTACTCATTTCCAGCGCTAACCGGGATTCTTGGCGAGTGCAATAGGCTACTGTAGTAGTTAGCATTGGCAACCGGTGGCATGTGGGTGGCCAGTTCTCATAAGCCTTAATTGCAAGCATACAGTCAGCAGCCAGTCCTGTGAACAGGCACATACATTTTTTTTTAATGAACTGTACAAAGCATATCAGATGTCACACATGGCACAGAAACTTCAGCGCATCTGAATGCAGTTACTCCGTAATGTAGTAACCTCAATGTTGTGTATAAATGATGAAACAAAGACACTCATCTGCTGTCCACAAGTAAAGTTACCCACAAGAAATCAATGTTCTGAAACAGACTGTGCTTTATTCAGGGTGATTCATAATACTATTATATGTTAAAGGGACCCTGTCACGAACCTGTAACTCGACCAGCATATGGCCACTGTGCATGCAGGTATATGTCGTTCTCCACAAACCAATACATTTTTTATTTTTTTATTTTTGTATTAGCACTGACGTCTTCTGCAGCACTTTACAGAGTATATAACCTTTTTACTCGTCTATGGCCAATTTTTCAGGTAAGCCATTTAGCTTATCTGTATGTTTTCGGGATGTGGGAGGAAATTAAAGCGCATAGAGAAAACCAACTCAAACATGGGGAGAGCATGACTTCACGTCTAGACTTCTGCGCATACATAGCTGGCACAAATGGAGATGTAGAATTCTTTATACCGTGGTTGCCTGACTGGTAACCAATTTTTGTAAGCACCCATTCTGTTCTTTCTACATAGTAGTACACAGTTTATGAATGTTCAGTTTCTTCATTGATTGTTTATTGCAGTCTGTGGGTTAACATGGTTGCCTTCCAGTTCTAGGTTCCTGGATTTGACAATGCGTACGAGAGAAATCGCCGCTGGGAGACTTGAGCGCAGGATACAGCCAATATACGGCTAACCTGCTCCTACACAAGTCCCGGCGGCATTAATTACTATTCCCTCTCCAGGTCCACATGGATGGTAAGGAAATGATGTAATTCGGCTTCCAGCTATTGCTGGTGGCCGTATTACAGTGTTTTAAAAGTAACTTCAGCTCCGTCTTCTGACGGCACCAAAGTTGCTCACTGTGCGCCGCTATAGCCGTAATTCCTATGGTGGCACTGGTTTCGCCCAAATCTCCTGCGCCATAATTGACGTGCTTGTTGACAATAGCTTCATGGAATTTGCATGTTGTTTCTGTGTTTGCCCTATGGGTGCTATAAGTATACGTTTTTGATGTGTTCTTGGCTGTCAAGTACTGTACATGAAGGGATGCTCTGCCTAGCTCTGTTCACTGGCAATGGGAAATTTGTGTCCCCGCTAGCAGCGGAAGTTTAGGCATTGCTACAGGTACCCATTGAAATATTAACAGTGAGGGGAAATTTGGGCATCCGATAAAGCTCCAGCGCCTGATAAATTTCCCTTCAATGCTGATATTTCAATGGGCACCTATGCCAGTGCCTCAAAAATGTGGGGGGGGTTTTTTGCTTTTTTTTGGGGGCGCCCAAATCTTGCATGTATGTCTGTTAGTGATGGATGAACACCAAATTTTTGCATTCGCAAACGCAAATCTACTACAAACATTTGCGAACCGGTCGTTCGCAGTGGGCCCCATACACGTTGATGGGCAAATTTTTTAGAACATCTCTGCAGCCACAGTTTCTTTGTTAACCAATAACAGTTGGATATTTTTAAAGTTTAATAGCCACTGACTTGAGGAAAAGTCCCTTGTCCATTGATTAGATAAGGGCCCTGGGGGGAAAGGGGGAGGCTTGGCTGCCCTTCTCCCCCAGAGCCCCCCCCCTCCCCCCATCTGGACCATCATGGGCTGGAAAAGCGCAGGGTGCGAAGGGTTAAAGAGACTCGGAAGGGGTCCCCCACATCGTTTTTTTTTTATTTCCCACACGCTGAACATATAAAGAAAAAATACATTTATATACATGTTAATACATTATCCATTATACATTTTACCATATTTAACCTCCCTGGTGGTGCATTTCTGTCTGGATTTATGGGTCTAAAAGCGCTACATTTTTTGAAGAATTTTAGGCCTCCAATTCTTGTCTTAACTCACTAATATATCTGAATAAAGGCCTGGTAGACATCCTGCGTATAAATAAAAGACTGGAACACCAAATTGTTGAAATAATTAAATATATAAATAAACGTAGAAAATTGTGAAACTGTACCAATAAGGCACCAGACTATACAGTATGTACGTATATACCTAATACACCCCAGTGTCTGGTATATTTTGAAACAGGGAATGGCACAGAGGGTGACAGCACAATCGGGGTCCGGGGGGGGCAGTAGAAGCATGATTCCTTTCTGACTTTATTCCCATTGCTATCAGTCTTAGGTGGCAGGCAGAGAGCAGTCAAAACCCAGGCAGAGGTTGGTGCAGGTGGCAGTCAGAGAGTAGTCAAAACCCAGGTAGAGGTCTATGCAGACGGCCAGCAGAGAATAGTCAAAATACAGGCAGAGGTCGATGCAGGCGGCAGGCAGAGAGTAGTCAAAACCCAGGCAGAGGTTGGTGCAGGCAGCTGGCAGAGAATAGTCAAAATTCAGGCAGAGGTCGGTACAGGCGGCAGGCAGAGAGTAGTCAAGATCTACGTAGAGGGCGGTGCAGGCTTTAGGCAGAGAGTAGTCAACATCCAGGCAAAAATCGGTAACAGTAAGGCAGAAGCACTTAGGTCAGAAGCAGTTGGGAACCAAATGGCTATATTGATAACATCCTGTTCTTACGAATGAGCTTATCTGCCACCTCTGCCATGGCAGTCAGGTGACACGGGGAGAAATCAAATTACAACTTGTGATTAGAGACAAATGAGGAGGAATTAGACAGGTTAAATTCTCTATATATATGCAGGCGGCATTTCCCTCTGTTTACTTTCTGTCCTGTGCAGATCGGGGTTCAGAGGGGGGAATTAGACAGGTTAAACTCTCCACATACATACAGGGCGAATTTCTCTATGTTTTCCTTCTGCCCTGTGCAAAAGTTAAGGTCCACTTTACATTTTTGTGCCGCCCCAGACGTCACGCTGCCCGCCGCACACCGCCGCTCTGCCGTCCTAATTGGCCACCGGGATCCTGGAACAAGAATGGTGGTAATGGAGATCCTGGTGCTGATCGTGCGCGGGACTCAGGCAACCAATAGGAGCAGCGGTATCAGCCAGCTCAAGCTGAGCTCGGGCTTACTGCTAGCAGCTCCTGTGTCCTTGCCTGAGCTCAGCTCAGGAATACCGCCAGGGGGGGGTTAAATATAGAATTTTTCCCTTTATCTTTAAAGGACACCCGAGGTGAAAATAAGCTAATAAGATAAAAAATTGCATCTATACTCCTTCTCCTAGAAATTACTTTTTTAGATTTCCCACAGTTGTATTTTATAATTAAATCTACTTTTTAAGTTTTTACTGTTTCATTGTTTCTGCTCAACGACACATTCCTTGAAGTATGCCTTCATCTATGAACCATTGACTCTTTATCTCTTTCCTGCTCTGAGAAGCCATTTTCTGCTAGAAAAGTGTTTTATGACTGTACTTCCTTATCACTGAGGGTTATACTGTAGTAGTCTGACCCAGTCCTGACTCAGACAGGAGCTGTCACTTACATACCTGATTTTTAAACCTTTCAGGCAGAGAAAGAAAAAAAAAGTAACACAGCATAGTTATTAGTGTGCTAGGCACTGTACATACCCATGTCTATCTCATCATGTCACATATCACCACGGGTATCCTTCAACATCGATTTTCTCCAAAACTATGAACTTGATTTTATTTTCCTCTTCGTCCCACTGTCCTCCTTAACATACCCTGCAAAATTGGTGTTTCTAGCTTTGCTATTAACGGCTAAAGTTGGTGGCCATTGACTTTAATGTAAAAAATAGGAACACAAACTTTGACAGAAAAGTTTGCATTGAATGCAAATGGCGAACAGCCCAAGTTCATCGGGAAACTGTCCGCCGGTTAACTGTTCGGGCCTTCACTAATGCCTGTTCACACAAAGTTTTTCAGGGCTGCCCGCACTTGAAACCAGTGAAGAGATTAATACAACCCTGACAGTTACAGTATAGCATTACCTTCCAAAAGCATTTATCTTCAGCATGAAAGTGATAAGTGCTTTTGGAAGGTGATGCTACACTGTAACTGTCAGGGCTCTATTGATCTCTTCACTGGTTTCAAGGGCAGTCCCAAAGCATGGGGTCTAAGCAAGCATTCACCAGCACACCCCGCAAGGGATAACAGGCCATCTCCCATAAAGGGTGACGGACTACTTGCTGCCTGGTGCATTCCAGGACTCGACCCCAAGGACTACCGCACCAGTGACAAGAAGACAGAAGGGGTACCTTGCTGATGTGGGATGGAGTACGGTACACGACTGACTAACAAACTAACTGGACAGAACAGTGTGGACAGGATAAGCTGGACAGGATGGACAGTATGGTATGGACTGGGATGGACTGGACTGGACAGGACAGGACGGGCTGTACAGGACAGACTGGATCGGGCAGACTGGAAGGGACAGGCTGGACGGAACAGGCTGAATGGGGCTAGCTGGATAAATACTGGAGTAGTGGACAGGGGATGCTGGATAAGTACTGGAGTGTGCAATCTGAAAGAGACAGCCTGGAAGGGACAGGCTGGACTGTACTGACAGGGTCGAATAGACAGGACTGTGCTGATAGGACTGTATTGACGGGACCATATCTGATGGGGCTGTATGACAGGCTGTACTGACAGGCACCAGACTGGCAGACAGGGTAGAAGGGCAGTGATGGAGACGAACTGGACTGGGCAGGTGACAGGACTACAGACACAACAAGGACTGGAAAGACTAGGACTGGACTAACAAGAGTGACGGGGTAAGAAATGATGTGACAGGACTGGCGCACTGACCAGGGACAAAGGCAGGAAAGGGACTAGGATAGATAATCAATTCAGTGATAGGCAGGCAGGCAAGGCACTAATGTGACAGGACAAACTGGCAGGACACAGGACAGGAAAGTGAGATGGGAGACTGGAGGTACTGACAAGCAGGCAGCCTAAGCTGCAACAACACGGCTAGGCAGGGAACAAATGTTCAAAGAGATGGCGAGTACACATGCCGCGGCTGCACAGGGCAATGCAAAAGCCCTGAATGACGGGAGTTCAGGGTTTAAATACCCTGATTCTAGTGCCAGGGCTGAAGCCACGTCAACCGCTTCCAGGACAAAATGAAGATGGAGCACGCGCTCTAGTGAGCAGGAGACGCAAAACTCGGAAGTCCGCCGGCTCAGCGACGTGCGCCATTGAGGAGTCGCCGCTGGACTCTGGGGCCGGTGAGTAGTCAGGTGCATCACAGTAACACTTTGGCCTGTTGCTGCTTTCTGGTTGAGAGTTAAGTTGATTATTGCTTGTGTTTAACTGTATTGACAAATACTGCCAGGAGTCAATAGATCTGAGCACTGATGAGGTTTTTTCAAAGATAAAACTGTGTGAAGTCATGTCAGATTAGCCCTATAGAATCATATACAGGATCTTCTAAAAAAATTAGCATATTGTGATAAAGTTCATTATTTTCTGTAATGTACTGATAAACATTAGACTTTCATATATTTTAGATTCAAATACACACAACTGAAGTAGTTCAAGCCTTTTATTGTTTTAATATTGATGATTTTGGCATACAGCTCATGAAAACCCAAATTTTCTATCTCACAAAATTAGCATATTTCATCCGACCAATAAAAGAAAAGTATTTTTAAAACAAAAAAAGTCAACCTTCAAATAATTATGTTCAGTTATGCACTCAATACTTGGTCAGTAATCCTTTTGCAGAAATGACTGCTTCAATGCGGCGTGGCATGGAGGCAATCAGACTGTGGCACTGCTCAGGTGTTGTGGAGGCCCAGGATGCTTCGATAGGGGCCTTAAGCTCATCCAGAGTGTTGGGTCTTGCGTCTCTCAACTTTCTCTTCACAATATCCCACAGATTCTCTATGGGTTTCAGGTCAGGAGAGTTGGCAGGCCAATTGAACACAGTAACACCATGGTCAGTAAACCATTTACCAGTGGTTTTGGCACTGTGAGCAGGTGCCAGGTTGTGCTGAAAAATAAAATCTTCATCTCCATAAAGCTTTTCAGCAGATGGAAGCATGAAGTGCTCCAAAATCTCCTGATAGCTAGCTGCATTGACCCTGCCCTTGATAAAACACAGTGGACCAACACCAGCAGCTGACATGGCACCCCAGACCATCACAGACTGTGGGTACTTGACACTGGACTTCAGGCATTTTGGCATTAGGCATTTCCCTCTCCCCAGTCTTCCTCCAGACTCTGGCACCTTGATTTCCGAATGACATGTAAAAGTTGCTTTTATCCGTAAAAAGTACTTTGGACCACTGAGCAACAGTCCAGTGCTGCTTCTCTGTAGCCCAGGTCAGGCGCTACTGCCGCTGTTTCTGGTTCAAAAGTGGGTTCATGCTTCCATCTGCTGAAAAGCTTTTGGAGATGAAGATTTCATTTTTCAGCATGACCTGGCACCTGCTCACAGTGCCAAAACCACTGGTAAATGGTTTACTGACCATGGTATTACTGTGCTCAATTGGCCTGCCAACTCGCCTGACCTGAACCCCATAGAGAATATGTGGGATATTGTGAAGAGAAAGTTGAGAGACGCAAGACCCAACACTCTGGATGAGCTTAAGGCCGCTATCGAAGCATCCTGGGCCTCCATAACACCTGAGCAGTGCCACAGGCTGATTGCCTCCAAGCCACGCCGCATTGAAGCACTCATTTCTGCAAAAGGATTCCCGACCAAGTATTGAGTGCATAACTGAACATAATTATTTGAAGATTGACTTTTTTTGTTTTCTTTTATTGGTCGGATGAAATATGCTATTTTTTTGAGATAGGAAATTTGGGTTTTCATGAGCTGTATGCCAAAATCATCAATATTAAAACAATAAAAGGCTTGAACTACTTCAGTTGTGTGTATTTGAATCTAAAATATATGAAAGTCTAATGTTTATCAGTACATTACAGAAAATAATGAACTTTATCACAATATGCTAATTTTTTGAGAAGATCCTGTATAAGTCTCTGCATGTTACATTCACTTTTGTATAGTTCTGATCCAGTTCTGTATAATGCCGCCTGAAGGAGAAACCGAATGTTTCAAAAGCTTGCAATAAACCACGTACAGTTAAGGTGGCCACTAATGGTCCAATTTCTGGTGAAAAATCGTTCGAGCAATCAGATAATTCTCATTGGAAAAAAAAATAATTCACTACACCATCAACGAACCAATCTTTGCTTCCTATCGATCACAACCAATAAGAAAATCCAAATTTTGGTTTAATCACAATCCAATTGGATGACTATTTTTATAATCGTTCGTAATCGATTGTGCCCCTCAAAGGAGATTATTTACAACCAATCCTATAAGAATTTCTGATCGCTCAAACGATTTTTCGCTTGAAATTGGACAATTAGCGGCCACCTTCAGTCATTAAAGGTATTACCCGAATAAGTTTTTTTTGACTGCATTTCTGCACAGCAGTTGGATACCTTTGTTTGTTAATCCAGCATACACCATGTGATTCCCAGATTAGGATTGAGTTTGGATTGAGCTAATGAGACCAAACACCAAATCCCAGAGTGATTTTTTTAAGATTGCACTGCCAGGGAGAGAATTATGAGACATAGCTACACAACATTGACCACTCGTAGACACTCCCACCAACTGCTACAATACTTTGTGAGAAATGGTGCATGATTCTAGAAAATGAAAATGAGACAATTACATTAGCAACGAACTCCTACTTTAGGCTATTGGCGTATGTTCAAAGACTGATCCTGATGAAAAGTAGAGTGAAATAGTAGGAATGGGCATTTATTATTGGCAGGATAATCTGAAAACAGACATATAGACTCCACATGCTACCGAAAACATTCCGTGAAGTCTAGAGGCTACCAAAGAAATAGTGATGTAAAACATACAGAAATATTGCTGGTATGGACAGACTAAGAAAATTACAGTTTCAAATTCCAAAATCACAAAGAGAACACAGTCCATAAAAACTACAACAGCATTCATTGTCCACACTGAAACAATCACTATAATATATGAACACTCTACTAATCAGAAATTCAATCTATGTTTTTGAACACGGTAATATTTGCTGTGTGATTCCCACCATGTGAAGTAGCCTATTATTCTGATATCAAAAGTTAGCAATCATTTTTGAAGTGCATTATATTGAAACTCCAGCCAAACATCTAAATATACAGTTCAAATACTGTACATGTGTTCATAATTTTATCTTTTCAAAATATCACTCTTTGGACTTTGAAGGTTATTCCACCGGTGAAATTCATCCTGTTCTTTTGCCCCCCAGAGCAAAATTATAGAGTGTACTTAAAGGGACACTTATGGCTATAAATAAAAATGAGTTTTACTCACCTGGGGCTTCCACCAGCCCCCTGCAGCTGTCCGGTGCCCACGCAGTCTCGCTCGGATCCTCCTGGCCCCGCCGGCAGCTAATACCGTTTTCGACAACAGGTGCCGACAGGCCTGGGAACGCCAGTGATTCTTCATGTTCCTGGCCGCAATAGAAGTATAGAGGGCTCTATTGCGGCCAGGAACGCAAAGAATCACTCGCTTTCCCAGGCCTGTCGGCGCCTGTTGCCGAAAACGGAAGTAGCTGCCAGCGGGGCCAGGAGGATCCGAGTGAGACTGCGTGGGCACCGGACAGCTGCAGGGGGGCTGGTGGAAGCCCCAGGTGAGTAAAACTCATTTTTTTCTAGCCTTAAGTGACCCTTTAAGGGCCTGTTTCCATTTGCGAATGTGAGCCGATGGGGCTACGCATTACTTCCGCTCCCATTCGCGTCACTTCTGCATCCCCTGATGCGGACGTGTATAGGAGGAGACGGCGTGCAGATGCTGCAGATTCTCGGATCGCTCCGCAATGCTCCGCACAACCAGCATGCAATGGAAACTGTTCCATTGCCGTGCATTGGGTACAGTGTAGCCACGGTGCAAGGCATCTATGTAGCCGCATTGCACCACGTACAGTGGAAACTGGCCCTAAGTGGGCTGAGTAAGTAAACAAACAAAAAATATATATAACAAAAAATGCAGGAGAATGAGGGCACATTGAGGGTGCTAATGGGGAAGGGAGAGATGCAGCAGGAAGATTGTGCTTGTGCACAGAAGCTGCAGTTCCTGTTTCTTCCAGACATCCACTGTGAACCGAATCCTTCATTGTGATGATCCGGATGACTCACAAAAAAGATCCAGATCAAAGATCCGAATTGTTCATGATCTGGATAACACTACAGTGCAGTGAATATTAATTAGCCATGTGGCTAGGAACAATAGCGGACTCTCCCCTTACTGAGCATGTGCAAACAATCTAACGCAGCTAAACCCACCTGTAACGCACAGCATGCTGCACTTTCTTTGAACGTCCAGCTTTACACTGTAACGCAACGTGGGCACTGTGAATAGTCCATTGATTTAATTACTGTGAGTTAGGCTGCGTTACAGACTGCTCTAAAGTGTGCCTGTAACGCCCCACTCTGAAAGCAGCCTAACTGATGAGATATACAGGTGGATGTGTCATCCTACTCCTAGAAATTACTTTTTGAGACATCTCATGGTTTTATTTTATGTATAAACATTTTCAAGGTAGATTTAATGTTTTATTTAATGTTTTATTGTCTGCTCAATTGCAGTGTCCAGAGCAAAATATACATTAACTATTGTCCTTTTTAGCCATCCCTTGCAGTCAGAAGCCCAGTTATCTCCTAAGGAATGTGTTTTATAGCTGTACCAGTGATTTGTTATCAGTGAGGGACACGATAGCCCAACTGGGTCCTGACTGAAGAAAATCTTCAGATGCATAGCTGGATATTAAGGGCCTGAGCCCACTAATGCAGTTGTGTCTGCTTCCGTCTGCTTTTCAGGATCTATAACATTAATATGTAACTGAAAAGTGGACACAACTGCGTCAGTGGGCTCAGGCCCTAACTGTTTCAAACAGGGAAAAAAGAAAAGGACAAACCCTATGGGTACTTTAATGTCTTGTTGACACAAATTAAAAACAACAATGTGTCTGATGGGTCTCGTGGTCACAAGAAATACCCACTGAGGACCTGCGGTTACTTGATGCCCAGACCTAGAAAAGGCTGTGTGGGTCTTTGCTGATCCCCCTCAACCCTTCTAATAAATAGGGGGTAAGGTGTAGCTATCCCTCGGACCGGTCTTAAGGTCCCCACAACACAGTTCAGGAAATACTAGATACGCTGTGTGGCAAACATGGAGCAGTTTAGGGGACATGCTGTATCAGGGTGGTGGGATTGTGTATATGTGTGTAATCATTACTGTATACAGTAACTGCATTACTGAATCCATGTAAGTCTATGACGATGCACGGATTTAAAAAATGACGGCGGTGGGTTGAGCATGTGCGGAAGCATATTTTTAACAATACGCTTCCGTGCACTTCCATATTTCTGAAACAGGAAGTGACTGCAAGCATTACTTCCTGTTTGGCTGGTAGCCAGAAGGGGAGGGACTACCACGGGCTGGACCGCACCGCTAACGCCAGTTTACAGTGTGAAACCGACCTAATGCTGGGTATACACGGTGCGTTTTTGCGGCTCGATTCTGCCGCCCGATGGATTCTCTTATCTTCCGCTCGTTTTCCTTATCTTTTTCCATCGTCCCCCATGCGGAATTGAGCGCGGAAATGATCGGGCGGGAGATCGGACGTGTTGGAAATTATCGTTTGAGCCATCTAAATGGCTCAGAATCGAGCCCTGTATTCCCAGCATTAGGACAAAAAGCTAATCTGCAAAGCTTTTGTATTGCCCTGTGATGTATGAAGACCTGTTAATTGGATCACCTAAAGCATTGTTTATCTAATCTTTCCTGCTAATCAAAACCTGATCAATTTTGTGCTCCTTGCTGCACTAAAATTGTCAACCACAGTATTTTGGAGTCTAGTGAAGTCACAAATCTGTCTTCCCATGCCATTTTGGTGCTTTTGGCTCTTTTACTTGTTCTGTGTGGACCAGGACAAGCCACCAAAATATTTTCCATTGATGTCAATATTTGTTCAGTTTTAAGACATTGCAAATTCAAAATGTTTGGACCTTTTCGGCTGAACCCTCCTTGCATAGAACAGAGGCAAGTTTGAGAAACACTAATTATTAAACAGTTGCATGATAACTAAACAATCTGTTCTTTGCTCTCCTTTGCTAGATGAGGCTTCAATTCCATGTGGAAGTAAAGTGGCAAAAGGCAAAAACATATTCATTAGTTCACAGCTCAGGGGAGAGACATCAATAAAAAGGTAAATCAACAAATGATGTGCAAAGCCTGCAGATTACAGAAATCTGATAGATCAGGAGTGCCAGTAAACTGAACAGAGAAGTATTCTGCACATATTGCTTTTTATTAAGATTTAACAATTTACTTTCCTATATTTGTAGTTTAAAGAAATATTGTTTAATACAAATATCATGCATAATCTATTAAGCAAAATCCCAAGTATTGGAACAGTTAGTAAAATGGTCCACTTAATGAAGTAAAAATGAAGACTAATGATTGCTACTGTGCACACATTAAAGCTGTATTATTATAAAAACATTTTATGAAGATCGTAAGTTATTGTCTAGAGTTTTTCTTTTAATGAGAAACACCCACTCTGGTAACTGCCTAAACACAGTTTAAATACATATGTCATAAGACTATTAAGATAGAAACTTCTACAAAATGTTTGAAGCAGAGCTAAAGTAAAATACAACAGCATCCCAGCTTACAGAAGGGCGTACGAGACAGAACGGCGCCGGAGACTTGGGCGCAGAACACAGCCAGTATATGGCTGATCTTGCTGCTGCACAAGTCCGGGCCGTGTTCATTAGTATTCCTCCTCCAGGCCGACATGGATAGTGGGGGAATAAAATAATTCAGCTTCCAGCAATTGCTGGAAGCCGAATTATTGTTTTAAAAGCAAGTTCAGGTCCGTCTTCTGACGGCGCTGAAGTTACTCCCTGTGCCTGCGATAGCCGTAGTTCCTATTATGGCCTATGGTGGCGCCGGCTGCGCCCAAATCTCCTGCGCTGCTGCGCCCAAGTGTCCAGCGCTGGATTTACCGTGTTCGACAGAATGAACACTGGAGGCAGGACCGATTCTAGCTACAATTGGGCTCCTGGATAAAAAAATAACCTGCCCCGCCACCAATAGACCAATCCCCCCACCCTGTCATACCTAACCCCTCTCCTTCCCTAAAGCGACATTAGGGGCCACTTTGCTGATGCCAAAGTCCAATCCCAGGGCCCTGAGCCTGCTGTCTTGCCCCCCAGGTTTCTTCCCTCAACTTAACTGTTGTTCCCTGAGGCCCCTGCAGAGTCTTCAGCAGAGTAGTGTCTCACCAGTCCTGGCTGGTACAATCCTCTGTCAGTCTGTGGCTCCATGCTCTCCAACTTCATCCACTGTTGGTTGCATCTTCTTTCTGACCATATTCAGGGCCGGCCTGCTCATGAGGCGGGGTGAAACATTTGCCTCAGGCGGCAGATCTGGGGGGGCGGCACCCGCCTGTCCATGGATGCTGGGGGCCGCCCGCCGAGCTGGAGGGAGTGGACGGCGCTGCAGGAAGTGACGTCAGTGGAGCGCACGATGGAACGCGGAAGAGGTGAGTCATACGCACACTGGTACTTAACGCTGGAGGAGGAGCGCAGATCGGGGGACCCAGGCGAGGGAGGGGAGGGGTCCGACCCCCCTCCCCACCGCTAGGCCCAATACCCCCTTTCTGCCCGCTACCCCTCCAGCTCAACAACCCAACGGCTGGGGGGGGGGGCGATTTTTTCTAATTTTGCTTCAGGCGGCAAAAAGTCTAGGGCTGGCCCTGACCATATTATTACATAACTAGTGACCTTAGCCTGTTTAAGGCTAGGTCTGTCTCCACGCACCTCCTGTGCGTGCACGCACCCGCCGCACACGTCCGCCATGCACGCACCTGCCTTGCACATCTGCCGTATGTGCGCGCACTCGCACACATGCCCGCCCCTTCCTCCCCTTCAGTGTCTCTGCGTCCCTCCCTGCTCATGCGCAGTAAAAAAACACACACAGGGACATGGGACACAGAGAAAGTTTTTTTTTTAAATAGGACTAGTCAATTAGGCCCATTTCAAAAACTAGATGACAGCCAGCACAACCGACCTCCCAGGTCCACACACCCATGTCTGCTCGTGCATTTCCACTCGCACGCGTGGCACTTGCCTTGACTTCAGGCCGGTGCATGACATGGATGCAGCCCATGAACAGAGATTCCTGAGCTTTTATTAGGTTACCATAACATGTTCCTGGTCATGGAGGAGAGGGATCTCTGAAAGGATACAGTTGGAAGTTCACGGAGCAACGGGCTGACAGTAGAGTGCACCCGCTGGGACAGGTGAGATGCTACTCTACCGAAGACTCTGCAGGGGCCACGGGAGCAACATCTAAGTTGGGGGAGACCTGGGGGGGCACCGACTCATGCCCTGGGACAATTGCCTAGGTTGACCCTATGGTAGCGCTGGCCATGACTGGAGGTTTGATTTTGTTTGGTCTACTGTTGTTAAAGAGAACCCGAGGTGTGTTTAAAGAATGTTATCTGCATACAGAGGCTGGATCTGCCTATACAGCCCAGCCTCTGTTGCTATCCCAAACCCCACTAAGGTCCCCCTGTACTCTGCAATTCCTCATAAATCACAGCCGTACTGTGAGGCTGTGTTTACATCTGTAGTGTCAGTCTCGGCTGCTCCCCCGCCTCCTGCATAGCTCCAGTCCCTGCCCCCGTCCCTTCCCTCCAATCAGCAGGGAGGGAAGGGATGCAGGTGGGAACTGGAGTTCTGCAGGAGGCGGGAAGAGCAGCAGACTGACACTATAGAGATAAACACAGCCAGCTCTGACAAGCTGTTTGTCAGCAGCGTGGCTGTGATTTATGAGGAATTGCAGAGTGCAGGGGGACCTTAGGGGGGTTTGGGATAGCAACAGAGGCTGGGCTGTATATGCAGAACCTGCCTCTGTATGCAGATAATATTCTTCAAACCCACCTTGGGTTCTCTTTAAGTACTGTGCATGTGACTATGGGGTTGATTCATCAAACTGCACTGCTCTAGCTGCGCAAGTTATAAAATAACTTGCGCGTGATAGGCACACTACATGCAGCCGTGCTGCGTAGTGTGTGGCCTTTAGTTACATGCATTGTTTCCTAGGTTACGCGAGCTCCATTCACTGCTGCGCACTGTGAAGTATGATGACCACAATACTTCACTAGCACATCCACTACTACATTAATTTAGTAGCAGCTACACTAGTAAAGGGTTGCAGACGCGATACTTCACAGGGCATGGCAGTTGAAGGAGTGTGCATAAACAACACGTGTAACTAAGGACCACGCTCTTATATATTGCAGATTACATCATCTCCCAGTGCACCTGCAATGGAATTTTCTACTATGCCAACTTCCTTAATTTAAAACCACTTAACGATCGCCTAACGCCGATAGGCGGCAGCAGGTCGTAAGTGGAAGTACATGGAAACTTTCCATGTCAGTTCACGGAGGGTATCTCCGTGAACAGCCTGTGAGCCTCCGATCGTGGCTCGCAGGTTAATTGTAAACACGCGGGGAAGAAATCCCCGGTGCTTACATCATACGGCGCTGCTGAAGCCTATCAGAGGCGGCGCAGGACGGATCACTGTCCTGTGCCGCCCAGGGGAAGGAGGGGAGGGAGGGAAAGGGGGCGAGGCCTGAAATCGCTGCGGAGGGGGGCTTTGAAGAGCCCCCCCGCTACACGCAGGTAGCCGGCGGCGATCAGACCCCCCCCAGCAGGACATCCCCCTAGTGGGGAAAAAAGGGGGGGGGAAGTCTGGTCGCCCTGGCTATTACACGATCTGTGCTGTGGGCTGAATAGCCCACCCAGCACAGATCTTCCCAAAATAGCCCGGTCCTTAAGTGGTTGAGCTCCAGGGATACTTTGTTGCATCAAAAAGGTTTATTGGTGCTAAAATCAAATACAACTTTACATTTGTCTGGCAATGGGTCCCCATAGTAAAACTGAAGCTGTCCACATTGAAATAGCAAGGCTTTGTCCACTTCAGATGCAACTATTGCTGCATAACCTGGGTTAGGGCAATCTTAAGGGGCCCATACACTGGTCGATTTCAGCCATCAATCGATTGATCAGAAATCGATTCTATCAAATTCCCCATTCAATTGATTTGCAGCCGATTTCGATGAATTTGATCTATCTGACAGGATGGAAAATCTAGTTCGATCTGCTGCTGGCAGCAGATCAATGGCCCATAGAGTTGCATTGGATCTAATGGTGCAATAATGCATTTAGATCGATTTTCAATAGATTTCCTTCTACAATCTATTGGAAATCTGTTCCTAGTGTGTGGCACACATCAGATAGATTCCTGTCAGATTGGACTTGACAGGCATCTGCCAGAAATCTAGTGTATGGCCACCTTACGTTCCGTAGTTCTGACTCGCCTCTAAAAACTCATCAGGAAAAACACTATGAGTGGTGCATTCTAGTGATATAATTGGTTGTGATCATTCACTGGATAAAAAGAAAAAAAAAAGACAAATGAAGGGATGTGGCTGTATACCTTTGAACCTTACCAAGTGATTTTCACAGTCAGGACTCGTTCACACTACAGGCGCTTTGTGTTTTTTATTAAGCGCTGGCGATTTTTCAAAATTCCCCTAAAAATCCCTGTGCAATGATTCCCTATGAGAGAGTTCACATCTGAGCGGTTCATTTCCAATCCGCTCAGCAAAGCGCTGCATGTACCATTTTTAAGGTGATTTTGATTTTAGATGTGAACAACGCATTACGTATTAGTTATATGCAACTGCTGATTTTTGTAAATTGTGCATAACTCATTTTATTTAACCATAAAAAACACTATGAAGCATATTAACATCTAGGTTCCCAGCACATAGTTCATATACCCCAAGAGGTACTGAGCTCGGGGTGTACCTAAACTTGTAACAGTCAATCAAGTACAGTACGTTTGGGGATTCAAAAATGATAAATCATCTATAAATAAATGAGAATAACTATTTGAGCGAATTTAAAGCATTCTTTTAAAGAATTCTTTGAAACACATTTTAAATAATTATGAAATACGCCTTGCAAACATACTGTAGATGCTTCAAGGGGCGTTGAAGAGGATTTTACCCACAATAGAGTGAGAGATGTCAACAAAAATTTTGAGACACTTGCTAACAGATCTAAATGCGGGAATCATATTCTAAAATCAGAAAACATCCTTCAATAACTACAAAATGACCTCTAGATACAGTAAAATACTTCCTATGCACAAAAACCTTTGATTCTATAAATGCTAAAATGGGCATGCTAGCTGGTAAGTGCTGGATAATAGCTGCCAAAGCTCGGCTCTCCACAGGTGGCAACCCCTGAATTCTATTCTGGTGTCATGCATAATGATTCTCACATACACGCCACTTCGCTCTCTATGTCATGTCAATCCGCTCTCTACACAAGAAAAATAACAACCTGCCCATTGTGCCAGGCTTCATTACATCCAATGCACTGAAAAGTTGTAATTAGGCACATAAATGTGATGTCTGTGGGCCGCAGTAGGATATTAAAAGCTTTCAAGCAATAAGTAAAATGTCAGTAATGATGGAGCCACCTGGATGACATGGGCCTTACACTAAAACAAGCCTGAAGCTTAGTGTTATGCTGAATGAGTAAATGGCTGAAAGATTTATTCAAATGATTTTACTGTTAAGTGTAAAATCAGTTCCAGTGTGCATTGAGGCCAGTTTTATACCGTATATACTCGCATATAAGCCGACCCGCATATAAGCCGACCCCCCAACTTTTCCATGAAAAACCAGGGAAAAATGAGTGACCCCCATATAAGCCGGGGGTAGGAAATGCTGGCCGCGTGATCCCCCCAGTGTGTCCCAGTATAGCTAGTATAGTGCCCAGTAAGGGTAGGTAGTGCCCCAGTATAGCTAGTATAGTGCCCAGTTTAGCCAGTATAGTGCCCAGTATAGGTAGGTAGTGCCCCAGTATAGCTAGTATAGTGCCCAGTATAGCTAGTATAGTGCCCCAGTATAGCTAGTATAGTGCCCAGTTTAGCTAGTAAAGTGCCCAGTTTAGCTAGTATAGTTCCCAGTATAGCTAGTATAGTGCCCCAGTATAGGTAGGTAGTGCCCCAGTATAGGTAGGTAGTGCCCCAGTATAGGTAGGTAGTGCCCAGTTTAGCCAGTATAGTGCCCAGTATAGGTAGGTAGTGCCCCAGTATAGCCAGTATAGTGCCCCAGTATAGCTAGTATAGTGCCCAGTTTAGCTAGTAAAGTGCCCAGTTTAGCTAGTATAATTCCCAGTATAGCTAGTATAGTGCCCCAGTATAGGTAGGTAGTGCCCCAGTATAGGTAGGTAGTGCCCCAGTATTGGTAGGTAGTGCCCCAGTATAGCTAGTAAAGTGCCCAGTTTAGCTAGTAAAGTGCCCAGTTTAGCTAGTATAATTCCCAGTATAGCTAGTATAGTGCCCCAGTATAGGTAGGTAGTGCCCCAGTATAGCTAGTAAAGTGCCCAGTTTAGCTAGTATAGTGCCCAGTTTAGGTAGGTAGTGCCCCGGTATAGCTAGTATAGTACCCAGTGTAGGTAGGTAGTGGCCAGTATAGTGCCCTGCTCGCCCCCCTCCCGCCGCCGCCGCTGCTGCTGCTGCTATTACCTGCAGCGGCTTCCTCTTCCCCGGCGCTTCCTCTTCCCTGCTCTGCGCTCTCATGCCCGTATGAAGAGATCACAGCAGCGCGCCCGGCGCTGCTGCTGTGACGATGCAGGGGGCAGGAAAGAGCGCCGCTCCCTGTAGCAGCGATCTGTATCGCCGTTACCAGGGGAACCGCTCTTTCCTGCCCCCTGCATCGTCACAGCAGCAGCGCCGGGCGCGCTGCTGTGATCTCTTCATACGGGCATGAGAGCGCAGAGCGGGGAAGAGGAAGCCGCTGCAGGTAATAGCAGCGGCGGCGGGAGGGGGTAGCGGGGGCCGCGGACCACCAGGGAAGACTCGCATCCAAGCCGACCCCCCAACTTTTGACCCCCTTTTTGAGGGTCAAAAATTCGGCTTGTATGCGAGTATATACGGTACTTGTTTCTTTGCGTTGCGGTGCGATGTTATGCTCCTGCCGCATCCCACGGCTACGCAAAAAGCTACAATCATATGACCCTGCAGCAGAGTGCACCAACAGGGTTGAACGCATAGTGCCGGCCCCGCTAAGTGTTGTACTCTCTGCTGGACAGGAAGTACGTCACTAGCATTTCTGTCAAAGGGAAGAGGAGGAATATATAATAGATTCCAGCGCTGCGTAATATGTTGGTGCTTTATAAATACAATAAATAATAATAATAATAAAAAAAATATTCCTCAGCATGCAACTGTTTGGCAATGGCAATTAAAGGGCCAGTGCTCCAAAGGTATGTGATAACTCCAAACCATAACAGCAGAAAAAGTTTTGAATGCAGGATTAGCATTTTTATCACGTAATACACTCAGACCAGTTACTGTTGAAATTTGATTTTTATGGTGACAATCCCGCTTTAAATCTAAATACCAGTGTCATTGGTGTGTTCTATAGCACTTAATTGTGTTGATGTTGTAGACCAAGTCTGGAAGAAACTCTACTCTGGTAAATACAGACCTTTCATCACACTGGAGAAAAGATTGCAGTCCATTTATGTAACGTTGTGCATCTCATGGTCTTGCAGAGGTTTGCCTAGATTTCTACGCACACAAAATTGTTATTGCATCGCATGATGTAACAGGGCAATAATCTTAGATCACATCTGCTTGTGATCAGGTGACTTGTTCATGCACACTATGCTCATCATTAACCCTAACCGACCCTTTTCCATCTTTGGCCAAAGTTCACATATATTTTTAATGTAGAACAGAGTGTCATCTTGAAATAAAAATTGTGTCTACCAGGAAGGACAATGAATGTTATTACAGACTACAGCAATTCCACATTTATCATCACGTTAGGTTCAGGCCCTTGTCCTTGTTGTCAACACGTTATGCATCACTGTAAAATAAATTATTCATGGATGTAGATTATAAAACTGGAATAATCACAAGCAGGAAACTCGAAGGAAAAGAAGTCAGAATCAGCCACATGAGAGTCTAGCAGGATGTAAAAAGTAAAGAGGGTACCATTGGCTGGAAGTATTGGGAATCAGTCTTTATTTATTTCTAATTCCCCCTTCAAAGAGAAAAACTGTAAAGTGTAGCGGTACTGTATGTATATCGAAGTAGGTTATTTCAGCGCTCGGCATCCAGCGCCTGGCGCTAAAGCTGGGTGCCGCTATAGCACTAATTCCGCATCCTGAATTTCTTCCCCCTCTCAGCTGTTACGACTCGGAAAGGAAATACTATTTAACGCCACCGGGAATTGGAGCGGCAGCAGGGTGATCCGCCATTTGGGTTCACCATCCGCCCAACTCACTGGCGACGTTATAATACATATGCATGTATATTACTAAAACATAGGAATGTCTCATAAAAATAGTTTACAGAGCACAATCCTCCAAAGATAGGTTAAAGGATACCCCAACTGAAATGTGACATAATGAGATAGACATGTGTATGTACAGTGCCTAGCACACAGATAACTATGCTGTGTTCCTTTTTTTATTTCTCTGCCTGAAAGCGTTAAATATCAGGTATGTAAGTGGCTGACTCAGTCCTGACTCAGACAGGAAGTGACTACAGTGTGACCCTCACTGATAAGAAATCCCCCCTTTTTACCTCTTTCTTGCTCTCAGAAGCCATTTTCTGCTAGGAAAGTGTTTTCTAGTTGGAATTTCTTATCAGTGAGGGTCACACTGTAGTCACTTCCTGTCTGAGTCAGCCACTTACATACCTGATATTTAACTCTTTCAGGCAGAGAAAGAAAAAAAGGAACACAGCATAGTTATCTGTGTGCTAGACACTGTACATACACATGTATATCTCATTATGTCACATTTCAGTTGGGGTATCCTTTAAGGAAAGATACTGGATATTAGCAAGAAAATAGTAATAATGCCTGGTAGAGGACTACATTGAGTCGAGTACCCATGGGTACTCACAGGTTATCCGAAATGCGGATTGGGTTTAGGTACCCATTTTGATTGCAATCGGGTTGCAGGTCGGGTGCGGGTAGCGGGTCTGCGGGTACCAGATTCACCAGAAAGAGGGTTGCGGGTCGGGTACGGGAAGCAGGGCTGCTGGTGCCGGTCTGAAAAATTAGACCTGTGCAAGGCACCAGGTCGGGTACCAGCGGGCCACCCAAAATGCGGTTCGGGTACCCGTTTTGATTTAATCAGGTTGCGGGTTAGGTGCGGGAAACGAGTCTGCGGGTGTCACAAGAGCCCTAGTGGTCAGACCGCAAATTGCCTTCCAATCGGTTTCAGCACACCAATCATGCAAGCTGTGGTCGCACTCGGTGCATGGAAATCGACGGAACTTGGGCAGCAGCCTGACCAGAAGGGAGCCTGTGAGGTACGGTAATTACAACTTTACACACTATTTCACGGTATAACTGCCACTACCTCTGTTTTCTGAGACAGAGGAACTCACTAACTGGTTATTTCTCGACCTGCAAATAAAAACGGTTAACACACTCTATTCTGTCCGGCTAATAACAAAAATAGTAGCGTCTCATCAGAAGTCTGAGTTCAGTTCCTGTGTATGCTGAATAATAGGGTAGCGGAACAGTGAATGACTGTGGTAAAGTCTTTTATTCACGGGCAATATAAATAATTAATATATACAGACAATTATTAAAATCAACAATTATTGAAACAGTAATAGCCAGTATGAAAAATAAAAGAAAGGGAGAAAAAATACTTAGTTTCATGGAGAAATGTCCTTTTGTGGGAAGAATCATAAGTCCTTGGTAAAATCCTTTGTTTCAGATCAAAGTTCAGAGTTCAGACCAGGTGGATGCCAGCATATCCTCAAGCTGGCCCAGATGAGATCAAGATGTTGTTTCAGGGTGGAGGATAATGAGTTTGTCTCCTCTGCCATTCTTATGTCCCTGATCCAGTAGGAGGGAGTGAGGGCGGGAGCCACACACCCCCTTAGAATATGAGATGAGTCCTCCCCTTGTCCTGGGGACCAGAAATCATATCTAACCATATATGGGCTCTATCTCACAGAACCGTACAGGTCAGGGCAGATTTAGTAACATTTTCAGTTCTGTCTCGATTTACCCAGCAGCCTGATACCAAACATGAGGGGTGGAACCCCTGTGGTATCATCAGGGCACTTTCAAACTGCCTAACTGGCAGTCTTTACCTCAGAATGTTTTGAAACTTCCTCAGAACCAGCGCCAGATAGGGCCAAGCATGCTCTGTTAGTTTGGAGGGTCTGCCAGCCTGGCAACACAGAAAATATGACACATATAGCAGTTTATGAAATATGAGATACATCTGGGATTTACAGCAGGTCATTCCCAGGCAAAGGCTCTTTGAAGTTTGGGACAGCAAGCTACGTGTCAGCTCCCCTGCTGGGAGGGAGCCAGAATGTCTGACTTTTCCCCAACTAAATTGTTTCTGCCATCGTGCTTATCAACTATATCTGATGGATGGGCCATCAGCACAGCTTGAAGCCAGGGACACTCTGCAGCAGGCTAGTGCCTTTTGGTGGAAGGAGGGAAAGAGAAAAAAAAAAGAAAAAAAACCCCAGGAATGTCAGTTCTGTTCGCTGTAATGGCTGTACAAATTTAGCCAGAAAGCGATCAGAAATTTGACTGCGCGGATCCTTCCAATTCGCCCACGTTTCTCACGGCTGTTCCGTGACAGCGGGTGCAGGTCGACTTCGGGTACCAGATTCACCAGAAAGCAGGTTGGGGGTCAGGTGCGGGTAGCAGGGCTGCAGGTTGGGTGCAGGTCTGAAAAATTAGTCCTGCGCAGGCCTCTAATGCCTGGTACACACCATGCAATTTCTTATCCGATATACAGGTCGAATCGATGATATCTGACAGATCCAATCTGATGTTCGATAGTTATTCTGATTGATTTTGTATCGAAGTGATTGGAAAATCAGATCGGACCTGTCAAAAATAATCATTTCGACCTGTCTCTCTGGCAGGAAATTTGATGGTGTGTACCAAGCATTACTTCCGAACACTTGTGCCAAGTCTCAAGTAAATATGTACAAGATATCCAAGATTTACACAACATTTATACAGAGTATCTCAGATTGTTTTTGAGAGATAGCAGTTAATTAGAAAAAGGTTATGGCAGAGACGAGGATAAGTGAAAGGTCTTGAAGATATGTACAGAGAGAACATTTACATTTTTTTAAATTTAAAGGGGCATTTAAATCTGTTACAGGTGAGGTATGTCTTAAAGTACAAGTGAGAGATTTCCATTTAATAAGGGCAGCCTTTAAGAAGTCTTGTTGTTATGCATGTATCTCAGATTGGCATTGGGAGATAGTGCTTAATTAGAAAAAGGTTAGGGTACACATGAGGATAGGGAAAAAGGGTACTTATCTGTTAGCCGGGCGCATCCGGCAGGTGGCGACAAAACTCCACCAGAGTTACATCTTTCCCTACTATCCATGTCGCCTGGAGGGGGAATAGTAATTGGCCATTTCTGACCAGGCCCTGGGAGAAGAGCCGGATGGACGCCGTGGGACCTCCCGACCTACGGTGGGCTGCGGAAAGCCCCAGGTGAGTATCAATTTCGTTTTTATTCAGAGCTCGGAGTCCCTTTAAAGGCTGGAGAGCCAAGTTTTCAGATCACTGCACTAGGGAAAGCAGGTAGCCCTGCACTGTGTCACTGACACCATGCATTGAGCAAAATGGGGCAGTGCATAGAAATATGTACGGAATTGCATTCTCAGAACGTACCACACAACAGTTCAGCACAATGAACACCCAGATGCAGTCCAGAGGCTATGTGCACTGTACCAGTGTTTTGCACATAAGGGTTGCTGCAACAAACTTCTCTGGAGCCATTATGCCTGCTTTATCTCCTATTTAAAATGTACCTGAGGTGACATGTGACATGATGAGCTAGACATGTGAATGTACAGTGCATTTAAATAACTACGCTGTGCTTCTTTTCTTCTTTTTCTGCCTGAAAGAGTTAAACATTGAGGTATGCAAGTGAGTGGCAGTTTCTCTCCAGTCGGGATCTAGTAGAGTAACCTCCACTAATAAAGAATTCTAGTTGCTTGCAAAAAAAATTCTGAGTGCATGGGATAGTTAAAAAAAAGTCACTAGTCCATAGATTGGGAGTCTGAACTGTGTCAGACCATGTAAAAGCTGTATCATTCATATCAGACAATACCAAATAAAACCTACTTTTTTTTAGCTTTTAAAAAGAAAATGAAACTGGTAGATACAATTGTTCTTGAGGTACTGTATGATTCAGACACTTCTGAAGTCACAAGATCAGCATTATATCTTGTCACAGTCCTCATTTATGTCTGTGCTTAGCTTACATTTGAAGTGAAATGTCACCTTTGAAATACAATCAAACCATTCAAGTTAGTTTTACATATTGGTTTGAGTAAAAAGGCACATATTTCAAATCGTTTACCTTGTGTTTTTGAATTCAAGTGCTCAGCTCCTCCACACGGATTGTAACGGTTCAGAAGTTCTGACCAGTCACTAAAGGTGGGTACACACATCAGATAAAAGTCTTTGGAAAATGAAAGATCACAGACCAATTTTACCCCCTTTTATGTAGTATGAGAGCCATACTCTACACAGTCTATTCTATGGAGCTGAACTCCCCATGAGATAAAAATCTTTGCAAAATGCTGCACACACTGCTGCAAAAGATCTGTTCCTGCAAAAGATCCATTCCTGCAAAATGCATTCATAGTCTATGATATCTGCAGATCTCATACACACCTTGTTTAACGGACAATTATCTGTAGTTCAGATCCACCAGGTTGGATCTTCAGATCGACAGATAATTGTCTGATCTGCAGATGAATGTCCATTAAACAAGGTGTGTATGAAGATCTGCAGATGTCATAGACTATGAAGGCATTTTGCAGGAATGGATCTTTTGCGGGGATTGATCTTTTGCAGATACTGATCTGTTGCATGTGTACAGCATCTTTGTGTGCAGCATCTTGCAAAGATTTTTATCTGGGAGTTCAGCTCCACAGAATAGACTGTGTAGGTATGGCTCTCATACTACATGAAAGGGGGTAAAATTGGTCTGTGATCTTTCATTTTGCAAAGACTTATCTGACGTGTGTACGCACCTTTAGTTTGTGCACATGTGTAAAATAAGCAACATGTGTTGCTGCTCTGTGCAGCTAGTTAGGCCACGTACACACATCAGACTATAGTCTTTGTAAAATGAAAGATCACAGACCAATTTTACCCCTTTCCCTGTAGTATGAGAGCCATACTCTACACAGTCTATTCTATGGAGCTGCACTCCCCATCAGACAGAAATCTTTGCAAGATGCTGCACACAAAGATGCTGTACACATGCAACAGATCAGTATCTGCAAAATATCTGTTCCTGCAAAAGATCCGTTCCTGCAAAATGCATTCATAGTCTATGATATCTGCAGATCATCATACACACCTTGTTTAACAGACATTCATCTGCAGATCAGATCCACCAGGATGAATTTTCAGATCTGCAGATGATTGTCTGATCTGCAGATGAATGTCAGTTAAACAAAGTGTGTGGGCTGGTGCACACCGAGCGGCTTTTTCAGCGTTTCTGCAGCCGCTTGCGGCTGCGGATCCGCTTGGTCAATGTATCTCAATGGGGTGGTGCACACCAGAGCAGGAGGCGTTTTGCAGAAACGAAAAATGCCGGGGTGAGGCATTTTTTGGATTGTGGATGCGTTTCTGCCTCAATGTTAAGTATAGGAAAAACGCAAACCACTCTGAAAAACGCCTGTTCAGAGCGGTTTTGCCGGCGTTTTTGTTACAGAAGCTGTTCAGTAACAGCTTTACTGTAACAATATATGAAATCTACTATACTGAAATCCGCTGCAGCAATCCGCAAAACGCTAGCAAAACACCATAGAAAAATAAGAAAAAGCGTTTCAAAATCTGCTAGCATTTTGCGGATCTGCTAGCGGGTTTTGGTGTGCACCGGGCCTGTATGATGATCTGCAGATCTCATAGACTATGAATGCAATTTGCAGGAACGGATCTTTGGCAGGAACAGATCTTTTGCAGATACTGATCTTTTGTGTCTGTACAGCATCTTTGTGTGCAGCATCTTGCAAAGATTTCTGTTTGATATGGAGTTCAGCTCCATAGAAAAGGCTGTGAAGGTATGGCTCTCATACTACATGAAGGGTGGTAAGATTGGTCTGTGATCTTTCATTTTCCAAAGACTATAGTCTGATGTGTGTATGAGCCTTTAGTCATGCAGGAAGAGGAAAGTACCCGGGTGCTGTATCAAAGTACAAATTCCAGACTAGAAAAGTAATCAAACTTGGGCTTACAGTCATTTTTGGAAATTAAAATTAAAGGGTCATTTTTAATAAAATTAAAAAAGGGTGTTTTTTGAGTGGAATTTCAGGTTTAGGGCTCGTTCCCACTGTTGCGACGCGATTTCGGCCGCATTCCGACGCTTGTAAAAACGCATGCGGATGCGTTTCCACATGCGTTTTTACCCGCGATTTCGCGTGCGAAATTAACCATGACACTGCCAGGGCAAAATAAAATTGAAAAAGGTGCGAAATCGCACGCGAAATCGCGGGTAAAAACGCATGTAACAAACGCATGCGTTTTTACTATTAAATACATTAGCGGCGATTCGCATGCATTCCACTCGCAGGCGAATTCGTTGGCTCTTTTGTGCGTTTTTTTACCGCTGAAAAAAACGCACCTCAGCAACGCTACAGTGGAAACAGGCCCATCCACTTGCATTACATGTGCGAATCCGCATGCATTGGACGCATGCGGATTCGCGATAGTGGGAACGAGCCCTAAAGCTCAAGCTCCCCATGTGTGTTAAAAATGGTCACACATTTGCACATGTCAAAATAATGATATATTCTATACAGTATTGCATAAACTGCTGCAAAAAAAAAATGTATGGGCACTGCTGCAGATCAATGTAAGGGCTCGTTTCCACTGTAGCGGTGCGGAATCGCCTGGATTCCACCGCAGAAGAAATCGCATGCAGGTGCGTTTTTTTACGCGTTATTTTACACGATTACGCATGCGATTTCGCATAGGTTAGGCTATGTGCGTTTTTAACCATGTCACTGCCTGTGTTAATTTACATTGGTTCCTATGCGGAATCGCATGCGGAATCGCGTAAAATAACGCGTTAAAAAAACGCATGCGATTTCCCTATTAAATACATTAGCGGCGATTCGCATGCATTCCACTAGCAGGCGAATTTGTTGGCTCTTTTGTGCGTTTTTTCACCGCTAATAAAAACGCACCACGCAAACGCTACAGTGGAAACAGGTCCATTCACTTGCATTACATGTGCGAATCTGCATGCGTTGGACGCATGCAGATTCGCGATAGTGGAAACGAGCCCTAAAAATGTAGGATACCATATACCATTTCTATCTTAAAGAGAAACTCCAACGTAGAATTGAACTTTATCCCAATCAGTAGCTGATACCCCCTTTTACATGAGAAATATAATGCTTTTCACAAACAGACCATCAGGGGGTGCTGTATGACTGATTTTGTGCTGAAACCCCTCCCACAAGAAGCTCTGAGTACCGCGGTACTCTGGGCAAACTGCCACAATGTAACAATGTTCACAGACAGGAATTAGCTGTTTACAGCTGTCTCTAACAGCCAAAACAGCTAGCAGCAGCTACATAACCTGCCCACAGTAAAAATGTCACCATGTAATAAATTACAATGTATCTTGTGCTGCGCTTTACCCTTCACTAAGACCACAATACATATATAATGCATAGGGAAAATGTCTGCATAGGGAAAATGAGCCCGAGTGACGTCTACCAATGAGGGTGTAGAGTGTATTAATAGCAAATAGATACAAATGGAACGCAAGCCGGACATAGTAGTAAACATATGGAGGTGGAGTGCATGTAAGAAATAGAGAGGAGTAGCGCATGCGTCCTTAGAAATAGAACACGTAAGATGACGTAGTAAAGTGGGGAGGAGATAGATGAAGGCGGAAAATAAGATGCGGAAGTCAATTTAGGATGCACGGGGAGAAACCAGGTAAAGTATATTCCGGATGCTACTAAGGTCCCCATATAAAGGATGATACACTGGAAGGTAACGGGCAACCAGTAATTCCGCAAACTTAGAGGCGGACGACACCGGGCTCACACGTAATATGTAAATCCGGTGGGAGGCGGATATAAGACCCAGCTATACGTGTTGTCATTAGCCCCTGATGAGTCATGTGACATGACGAAACCGGTAGGGCGGAGCTACAGGATATACGAGCTGAGTCTATGAGGCGGCATGAAGGCTGGGGAGACGCGAGACGCTGAATCCTGACTTACCTGAGGGGATGGTGATATACAATGCTGTTATTGTTTTGTTTTAATGCACGGGCATTACTTACTTTTAGGCTAAGTTCACAGTGGGACGTTAAAGTCGCGCGTTAAAACAGCATTTAACGCAGAATAACTCACTGCAATGAAAAATCAATGCCCTGTTCACAGTGCACACGTTGCGTTGATGTCTAACGCTGCACGTTAAGTAAAAGTACTGCATGCAGTGCGTTATACACGTTATTAGCTGCGTTGGACTGTTTGCACATGCTCAGTAATGACTTGGAAGCATACTTTTCATTGCCTGTATTTTTTACTGTATCTGCTGTATGCGACGGTAACGCTGCGTTGCCACTTTTTGGGCGCGTTGCGTTGTAAGCTTGCGGTGCGACTTTAACGTGGCATCAAAACGCAACGTCCCACTGTGAATCTAGCCTCAATCTAAGTATTAAAGTTGGTTTTACACATAGTGCATTTCTCTAAGTTTGGTTGCAGATTTATCCATGAGGAAATGCCCAGGTGGCAGACATTGGTTGTTGACTAAAGGCGAATTTCTGGTGAGCGGGGATATATGGGGGGGAGCGCCTGAGCCCGCAGGTGGTGGATCCCCTTCTGTGTTTCTCACACCTTGTATGTTTATGAATGCCTGTCACATAAGGGTGATAGAATAGGTATTTAACAGGCTACACCATATATGTTTTTTCTTTCCCCATTCTAAGGTGTTTCCTTGTAATGCTGGCAGAGATTGATGCTTTGAGATTAGAAGGAGCGATCGCAGTATTTTGAAAAACTGATGGACCATGTAATAAATGTCAGAATGTAAATCGGGGAGAGGAAAGATTTTACAATGAGCAAACACTGACTAAATCATTTATACATAATTCTGGTAAAAAAATGAAGCACTTTTCTTACTACATTATTTTCACTGGAGTTCCTCTTTAAGTTCCACTATGGAATTCTCAGTTTAATATTTCACTGCTGACACTCTGACTCACCAAAGGATTTCTTTAAGTCTCCCTTAATCCTGAAGTGAATTCATTGTGACAAGATGTTTAATGTTCATGTATGCTACGTCTACTCAACCAAAATAGGCACAAAGTGAAATTATGAATTGATTCCACAGATAAATCATTAGATGGCTCCATTCATATGAAACAATTAAAGCTGACAGCATCATATATGGGCTGTATATCAACAGATTATTGCCAGAGGAGATAAGATACTGGTGATAAATGGTCACAGCAAGAACAAAAAAAGTACCGGTAATATTCTTTTTTTTTTTCTCTAGAATTATGGTGTTAAAATGTGTTATAGTAAGTTGTCATTGGTTGAAAAGTCCTAATGATACAAACTTGTATGAGCAGTACCATCATCGCCAAGCGCTGAACATTTTCTCAAAGTGGATATTGTATCATATTATTATTATTATTATTATTATTATAATGCATTTGTAGAGCACTTACATTTTAGTTTCAAACATTTTAAGCACCACTTTATAATGCACGCTGAAAATCTCATGTGTCTTATGCGCACGTACACACTTGCGATAACGATCGTTCGTAAACACCAATTAACGATCGCTCGTCCGACAATTGCATAAAGTACTTTCCGTCGCGATCAGAAGCGATCGTTAAGGAGAGCGAGGAAAGTGCAATCATTGCACGAGTGAATTTTCCAACAAGTTGGATCCTATCGCGCGATCATCGCTGTTAAAGAAAGGTGTGTACAGCAATCGTGCGAGAACGATCGTTACAAAATGTAGTGTGCAACCGTGCATATAGCTGGAACCTACGTATTTCCAATGTATTGTGTTTGGTAACGAGAATTTTGGAAAAAAAAACAAAAACCATCAATCTTGCTGTTAATCCAAATGTTTTGTAAAACATTAATTATGTCATATCCATGTGCGCACGCAACCATTCTTCACTGATCGTTCGTTTCTGCAATAACAATCGCTGCGCTACATTCTCAGTTGCCTAATTTGCATTTACTGCTCTGCTCGGCCAACTATCGTTCGTCGCGGAACTATCGTTCCTAACGAACGATCGTTATCGCAGGTGTGTACATACCATAACTGTCCCTTAACCTCCTTGACGGTCTAAAAAATCCGGCAAGGAGGCAGCGCCGCACATTTTTTAAATTTTTTTTTTTCTAAATCATGTAGCGAGCCAAGGGCTCGCTACATGATAGCCGCTAAGCGGCGGCATCCCCCCACCCACTCCGATCGCCTTCGGCGATCAGAGTATGCAGGGAATCCCGTTGAGAACGGGATTTCCTGCAGGGCATCCCCGGTCGCCATGGCGACGGGGCGGGATGACGTCACCGACGTCATGGACGTCATAGGGAATCCCGATCCGCCCCTCAACGCTGCCTGGCACTGATTGGCCAGGCAGCGCAGGGCTCTGGGGCGGGGGGGAGCGACTCGGCGCGGCGGATTGCGGCGGATCGGCGGCGAGCGGCGGCGATCGGAAGTTACAAGCAGCTAGCAAAGTGCTAGCTGCTTGTAACAAAAAAAAAAATTATGCAAATCGGCCCAGCGGGGCCTGAGATATCCTCCTGCGCAGGTTACCCCGAGCTGAGCTCGGGATAACCGGCAAGGAGGTTAAAGAGACTGTATAAAAAAAAATACTCCCCTGGGGGTACTTACCTCGGGAGGGGGAAGCCTCAGGGTCTCATTGAGGCTTCCCCCATCCCTGTAGCTGTAGGCAATCCAGTGCTGGCTCCCCCGAAGCGTCCCGTAATCCCCGACAAGCCAGACAAGGCTTGATATATCTACCTCTCTGGGATCCAGCGCAAGCGCAGTAGCGGCTCTACCTTCGGGCTAGGTGGAAATAGCCGAGCCAGATTGTATCCACTCTACAGGCGCAAAAGAACTTGCACCTGCACAGTAGAGTAGATCGATTGGGTTCCGCCATTTCCGCCTTACCCAAACAAAAAGCCACTAGTACGACTTCGCTGGATTGCGGATAGGTAAATATTTACATCTCCGCACTTCGGGAGAACCGGGCAGGCTAACGGAGCAACTGAGGAGGACGGGGTAGTCTCATTAGGATCCAGCTTTCCCCTCACGAGGTAAGTATCCCACAGAGGGGTATTTTTTATTACAGGATTTTTTGTAACAGAGTTTATAATCTAATGTGCAGACCTTGCCAGTTTTATTTGGTTGGTTATCTTTTTTCTTTACTAGAATGGTTTCTTTTTTGGAAGGAAAAATATTGAGGGCTGGAACCCACTAGAGCGTTTTTTTGAGCGTTTAGGGAGGTTTTCAAACCGCTAGCGATTTCACTAAACGCTTGGCTAATGTAAATGGATGGCCCAATTTCCACTGGAGCGATTGCGATTATCAAAATCACAAACGCAGGACAAGTAGCATTTTTGAGCGTCAGCGTTTTGCGTTTTTGCAATGTGAAGTATATATATCGTAATCGCTCGTCAAAACCCACACAGCGCAATTTGCTAGGATTTTTACATTACTGCACACTGTAAAAAAATTAATTGAAAGGACCAATCAGAATTTAAATCGCAAATCGCTGCACAATTGCTGGCAAAAAGCTTACACTTTTTAAAATCGCTACCAAAAAATCTCCAGAAAACGCTCATGAAATCGCTTACAAAACGCTCATTAAAAACGCTAGCGATTGCGATAGCAATTTGCGATTTGTAGTGGGTTCCAGGCCTGAAGCCGGTTGCACACCTAATCTTATGCTGTATACACACTTGAGATAAAAGTCTTTGGAAAAGGCAAGGTCACAGACCAATTTTACCCCATTCCATGTAGTAGGAGAGCCATACTCTACACAGTCTATTCTATGGAGCTGAACTCCCCATCAGATAAAATCTTTACAAGATGCTGCCCACAAAGATGCCTGTACACATTCAAAAGATCATTATCTGCAAAAGATCTCTTCCTGCAATAGATCCATTCCTGCAAAATGCATTCATAGTCTATGAGATCTGCAGATCATCATACACACCTTGTTTAACAGGCAATCATCTGCAGATCAGATCCACCAGGATGGATTTTCAGATCTGCAGATGATTGCCAGATATGCAGATGAAGTCTGTTAAACAAGGTGTGTATGAGGATCTGCAGATCTCATAGACTATGGCCTAGTGCACACCAGAGCGGTTCTGCTGCGGTTTGCGATCCGCTTGCGGGTGCAGATCCGCTAGGGTAATGTATTTCAATGAGCTGGTGCACACCAGAGCGGGAGGCGTTTTGCAGAAACGCATACTCCCGGGCTGCTGCAGATTTTGGATTGCGGATGCGTTTCTGCCTCAATGTTAAGTATAAAAAAGACCTGCAGGAATCCCAGTGACGTACTTACTGCGCAGCATGGAGCACATCACTAGCCGGGGGCGGTGCTATGCATATGACCCTGTCATCGCACCATGGCGCACGGTCATATGAATAGGGATGATCAAAGATATGCAAATTGTTCCGAGTTGATGCACATTTTCATGCAAATATATGTAGCTTGAAAATGGACCAATCAATTTAAACTTGGGTTTAACCACTTTCCCCACCACTACGGTATATCTACGTCAGCTGTGGCACCCTCCAAGCCACAGCCACGTAGATATACTGACCTGCTTGCAGCCCTTTTGTGCAGGAACAGGTGCGCTTCAGAGCGCACCCCCCGGCACTGTCAGCTGCCTTACTAATTGGCAAAAGGGAACAAGTTCCCTTGTAGCCAATTAGTTACCCCCCCGCGGATGAATGATCACCGCTGTAGCAAACAGCGTGATCCTTCATCTCTCCCCCTCCGTGGTCGGAATGTTAACCGGTTCAGCACCGCAGTCCGAAAATCTCATGCATCCGAGCAACGTTCACCTCCCATTCATTCGCCTATAACTTAATTGCTACTTATCACAATGAATTGATCTATATCTTGTTTTTTCCGCCACTAATTAGGCTTTCTTTGGGTAGTACATTTTGCTAAGAATTATTTTTTTTCTAAATCTATTTTAACAGGAAGATTAAGAAAGAAATGAAAAAAATTCATTATTTCTCAGTTTTTGGCCATTATAGTTTGAATTTAATAGTATTCAGATTATTGTTACTATGCTGGATTCAAAACAAATAGAGTTGTTTGCTCAAACCAGATATCGCCAGACTTTTAGGCTGCATTTCCACTTGTGCGGTGCGGAATCGCCGGGAAATCACCGCAGACGAAATCGCATGCGGGTGCGATTTTGCCTGCGTTTTTTCCCGCGATTTCGCATAGGGTAGTAGGTTGGCGATTTTAACCATGTCACTGCCTGTGTAATTTAACATTACCTCCTATGCGAAATCGCATGCGGAATCTAGGGGGAAAAACGTATGCCAAAACCGCATGCAATTTCCCTATTAGATATATTGCATGCGATTCGCTTAACGGTGTGCGGGGAGCGAATTCTGACGGCTCTGCCGTGCAGATTTTCCCCGCACACAAAAACGCTCCGCACAACGCACAAGTGGAAACAGGCCCATCCACTTGTATTGGCTGTGCGAATCCGCATGCGGATTCGCTATAGTGTTCGCTATAGTGGAAATTAGCCCTTAGGCCTCTTTTCCACAAACTGTTTACAAGCAGTGAAATGCCTCTCAAACTCTCACAACTGCTCGCTGCTGCCTGGTAACTGCTCGCTGCTGCCTGGTAACTGCTCACTGCTGCCTGGTAACTGCTCACTGCTGCCTGGCAACTGCTTGCTGAGCACACAGCTCAACAGTTCGTGGAAAAGAGGCCTTATATACTGGCTGCCAAAATGTCTATTGAGAAATTTAAAAGGCACAGCAACTGCATATTGCATCCGCTTGCCAGAATGTGCAGGATCTTAAAGGGAAGGTTCACGCAGGAGCTAAAAAAAATAAAAATCTAAATCCACTTACCTGGGGCCTGCTACAGCCCATGGCAGGCAGGAGGTGCCCTCGCCGCCGCTCCAGAGGAACCCGGTCGTCTCCGGTGGCCGACCCGACCTGGCCCGGCTGCCAGGTCGGGCTCTTCTGCGCTCCAGTCTGCGCCTCACGGGGGGCGCTGATGTCATCGGACGTTTTCATGGCTGTACTGCGCAGGCGCAGTAGTTCTGTGCCCGCACAGTACAGCCTGGAGGACGTCCGATGACGTCAGCGCGCCCGCGTGGCCCGCAGAAGAGCCCGACCTGGCAGCCGGCCTGGCCAGGTCGGGTCGGCTACTGGAGACCACCGGGAGCCTGCGGAGCGAGGGCACCTCCTGCCTGTTACGGGCTGGAGGAAGCCCCAGGTAAGTGGATATGGATTTTTTTTTTAAGACTCCCTGAACCTTCCCTTTAAAGCTAATACTAACTGTAAAAAAAAAAAAAAAAAAAAGTCAGATACTTACCTAAGGAGAGGGAAGGCTCTGAACCTAAGGGGAACTTCAGCCTAAACAAACATACTGTCATCAAGTTACATTAGTTATGTTAATTAGAATAGATAGGTAATATAATCTCTTACCTACCCGGTTTTAAAAAAACAGGCAAATGTTTGTGATTCATGGGGGCTGCCATCTTTGTCATGGGGGCAGCCATCTTTTTGGTTGAAAGGAGGTGACAAGGAGCAGGAGACACAGTTTCAACTGTCCTGTGTCCTGGTTACCCCTCCCAGCTGCACACGCTAGGCTTCAAATGTCAAGTTCAAAATGTAAAAAAAAAAAAAAAAATTGCACCAAAAACAAAATCAGAAATCCCATCATGCTTTGCACAGCATCAGGGGAAAAAAGCCCGGGCAGTTTTCTTCTGTGCAGCTAAAAATGAGGCTTGTATAAGAGAAACAAAGTTCTGATGCTGCGAAACTGTTAATGAAACACCAAGCCTTTTCAGTGCTGCTGAGTCGATTTTTAGTCTGGAGGTTCACTTTAAGCTGATTGCTGGCCAAGCTGTCGGCGTGCATTGGGGGCTGCTGTACACACACTAAATCATTGGCAGGGGCAGTTATTATTGTCCCCCTCAGCCGAGTTTCACCTAGCATGTTTGGTAGGCTTTAGGCTGTAGACACACTATGAGCGCTCTCTGAGTGCTTTTCTGACCATCAGAGCTTTCTGAGCATTTTCTTAAAATACGCTCCCGTTGACTTGTATTAAAATGGCGGTAAAATCACGATAAAATTGCAGCGATTTCTATTTTTTTTTTTAAAAATCACAATCGTGGCAATTTTACCGCGATTTTAATGCAAGTCAGTGAGAGTGTTTTGTAAAAAAAACAAACACTCAGAAAGCTCTTAGGCCTGGAACTCACTACAAAACGCAATCGCTAGCGTTTTCTGTGAGCGGTTTGTTAGCGGTTGCATCAGCGTTTTGGTAAGCATTTTGTAAAAAGTGCATAGCGTTTTGTGAGCGGTATCGATTAGCGTTTAGCGATTTGCAATATGATTGGTTAATTCAATTTCTTTTTTTTAACCAAATTTAGCTGATGTGTTGGATTTTTTGAGCTTTTAAAAGGGAACTACACACCTGTATGAGAGGCAGCATCACATACTTCAAACAATAAATTAATAATGATAATAATACTAATAAGTACTCACACAGAAACAATAGTGGTAGTTTATTTAACTTTTATTTTCTTTTTGCTTTTTTAATGTTTGTCACCTTTTTCTTTTATTTTTTTGAGAAAAAACAACCTCAAATACAACTTTGTATCTGTATGAAGCACACATACCCCACAGTATTTTTGGAGTGATGTATTCTGTGTACAGAGCTTGCAGCTCTGTAGCACTTCTGACCATCCAGCAGACGTCACCAGGCCTTCTGGGAAGCACAAGGGCTTCTAGGTAGAGTTTCAGACAAGCAAAATGCTAACTAAATTGCTGTGTGTAGGTTTTGACCAGCGATTAGGCCAGCTTTTATATACTTTACATTGCAGAAACGCTAAACGCTAAAAATGCATTTTGCGTTTTGGTAAACGCAATCGCTCCAGTGGAATTTGGCCTATCCATTAACATTAGCTGAACGTTTAGGGATATCGCTAGCGGTTTGAATCACTCACTAAATGCTCACAAAATCGCTCCAGTGGATTCCAGGCCTAATGCTCAGAAAAGCACTCAGAAAGCGCTCATTATTAATTCACTAAGCTTTATCGAACACTTTATTGAACGTTTGATAATTTACCTCACGAGTAAAATCTAATTTTGAATTCACTAAGGTGTTATAGATTTATCAAATGTTTTATCGATAAAATGTTCAATAAATCTATAACACCTTAGTGAATTCAAAATTAGATTTTACTCATGAGGTAAATTATCAAACGTTCAATAAAGTGTTTGATAAAGCTTAGTGAATTGTGTGTCTACAGTCTCGAATCCATTGATACAAACATGCAAATCATTTATCAGCAAGTTTAGCCTCCTTGCCGGTTATCCCGAGCTCAGCTCGGGGTAACCTGCGCAGGAGGATTTCTCAGGCCCCGCTGGGCCGATTTGCATAATTTTTTTTTGTTACAAGCAGCTAGCACTTTGCTAGCTGCTTGTAACACCCGATCGCCGCCGATCCGCCGCTATCCGCAACGTCGCGCCGCCCCCCCCCTCCAGACCCCTTGCGCAGCCTGGCCAATCAGGGCCAGGCAGCGCTGAGGGGTGGCCCGGGATTTCCTGTGACGTCCCGACGTCCATGACGTCGGTGACGTCATCCCGCTGCCCCGTCGCCATGGCGACCAGGGAAGCCCTGCAGGAAATCCCGTTCTCAACGCTGAAGGCGATCGGAGGGGCTCGGGAGATGCCGCCGCTCAGCGGCTATCATGTAGCGAGCCCTGGGCTCGCTACATGATTTAAAAAAAAAATAAATAAATAAAAAAAAGTTCCACACTGCCTCCTTGCCGGAGTTTTTTAGACTGGCAAGGAGGTTAATGAACTACCTAAAATAAAGGCTACAGTATGTATGCTGTTGGTGAAAAAAAATATTTTAATACATGATTGCTTTTTTAAAATACTGATATGTTTAAATAACAAGAGAAACACTAACAACAACTCACACTTTCAGGGAACTTAACAGTTAACAGATTTTAGGCCACATGGATGTAATTTTATCTGGAATGCAGTCTATTATATAATCTGTTAATTTTGATCATTCCACTCCTTATCAGTAGTAAGAGGCTTTCGATATTTATGGATCTCATGATACTGAGAAATGCATTTGCATGCATCTTACAGCTGATGCCAACATTCCTCCACCCAATCCTCCCAACATGTGAAATGGTCTCTGCTCAAAACTGCAAAATGTGGCCAGCTGTGTCATTCAAGGTTCTGAATGGATCTTGCAGTGAAGGGTTCCAGAACACACCACTGGCCTGATTCAATTATAGCAAATCACCAGCTCTGAGAATTCAGGAACTTAATCTCTTGCCGACCGCGTCACGCCGGTGGGCGTGGCCGCGACAGCAGCCCCAGGACCGCCTAACGCCAATTGGCGTAAAGTCCTGGGGCTCTGTTTTGCAGGAGATCGCGCGCAGATCTCCTGCTTGGGGGGGCTATTGCCGCTCGGAGACTGTTAGACGGCGTGATCGCCGTCTATTTATATGGTGCAGCGCTGTACTGGGGACAGCCGTGTGACACGGCTGTCCCCCTGGGGGCCAAAAGAGCGATCAGCTCTCATAGGGTGAAGCCTATGAGAGCTGGTCACCATGATTGGCTGGCTGGAGGGAGGGAAGGGGTTTAAAGGAACAGTTTTTATTTTTAAAAAACACAAACAAAAATATTGATTAAAAAAGAAAATAAACATGGGGGGAGCGGTCAGACCCCACCAACAGAGAGCTCTGTTGGTGGGGAGAAAAGGAGGGGGGGGGGGGGGAAATCACCTGTGTGCTATGTTGTGCGGCCCTGCAGCTTGGCCTTAAAGCTGCAGTGGCCTTTTTTTTACTAAAAATGGCCTGGTCACTAGGGGGGGTTTAGCCCTGCAGTCCTCAAGAGGTTAAGGTAAGTACACACATCAGATCATTTTTAAACGAACGATCATTCTAAACGAGCAATCAAAGATAGCCAGCAATAAAGTAACGACCGTTCAACGACCAAGCAGAATACACACATAAACGATGTAAAGAACGATATTTTAAAGGAAGTGAGGTAATGTACATTGGAAATGACGTATGTATAACGACATAGACCGACCAATTAATGTACCGATATGAACGATCGCCGCTTAAGTAATCATTAAAGGCTGTAGTTTTAGGCCTGTTTTCCACGAACTGTTGAGCTGTGTGCTAAGCAAGCAGTTACCAGGCAGCAGTGAGCAGTTACCAGGCAGCAGTGAGCAGTTACCAGGCAGTAGTGAGCAGTTACCAGGCAGCAGTAAGCAGTTACCAGGCAGCAGCGAGCAGTTGTGAGCGTTTGAGAGGCATTTCACTGCCTATCAATAGTTCATGGAAAAGAGGCCTAAAGATAGTGATGTGTTGGTGTGACGGGTAGAAAAGAGGAAGTTGCGTAGTGTGCAACGTTCGTGCAAAAAAAAAAGAACGTTTGTTCATTCAAGGCACGCGTACGGATGAGAAGTCCGCGGCTGTATACGCGACGCATGTGTTCTGTGTCGAATGATCGTTCTATATCGGTAAATTAGCTGTACACACTTTGGTCGTTCATCATTGGTCGTTACAAAAAATCCAACAGAACGGATCAAAAACGACTAACGATATTGGTCGTGTACATGCGTCGTTGGAAATCGTTCGTTATGTTTGTATGAACGATCGTCTGTTGTGCATGCAAAAAAATCGATCGTTCTCATTCATGTACAAACGATTTTTATCTGACGTGTGTACGAACCTTTAGGGCCCGTTACCACTATCGCGAATCCGCATGCGTTGCCCGCATGCGGATTCGCACAGCCAATACAAGTGGATGGGCCTGTTTCCACTTGTCAGTTTTGCTGTGCGTTTTTCTGTGCAGGATTTTTCTGCATGGCACAGCCCTCAGAATTCGCCTGCGTGTGGAATGCAGGCGAATCGCATGCAATGTATTTAATAGGGAAATCGCATGCGTTTTCCCCATGCGTTTTTTGCCGCGAATTCGCATGCGATTTCGCATAGGTACCCATGATAATTCACACAGGCAGTGACATGGTTAAAATCACATCACCCTAACCTATGTGAAATCGCATGCGAAATCGCGGCAAAAAACGCATGCGGAATCGCACCCGCATGCAATTTGCCTGCGGTGATTTGCCCGCGATTCCGCAACGCTATAGTGGAAACGGGCCCTTATTGTCTAATGCACGCAAATCACCATCAGGGCGCAAACCCACTAGCAGCCTTTTCTAAGCGCTAGTGATTTGGAAAGCTCTTGCTAATGCAATGCTATGGGGGATTTTTATAAAATCACATCACTCAAGTGGGATCACACCCATAGCATTACATCAGCAAGAGCTTTTCATGTCACAAAGCGCTCAGAAAAGTGCACCTAGCGGGTTCCAGGCTTTATTTAAAAATGCATGGAAAACGCATGAAAAACGCATACCATTGCGTTCCCATTGGCTTTCAATATGTGCGTTTTTGATGCATTTTTGCATAGTATGCAACAAAACCAGCATTTTTGAAAATGCACGCATAGGAAACGCATATGCGTTTTTATATGCGTTTTTTTCCTCCGGTTTATAGACTTCCATTAGGGACAAAAACGCAGCGTGTTCCGCAACACTACTGTTTCTTTGCACCTGGCATTAATACTTTCCACACCAGTGCAGTTGAAAACTACATCCTGCTCATGTCTGTGCGGCTGTAACAGGACATACATTTCACACTTGCAGCATCCCCTCCCTCCCCCCGGTGCACATCACTCTGGTGTCGCTACGTTCCGCTCACTTCTGCACACGTCAAGCACCAATTTCATTGTTTCCTGGCCCTGTGATCACTATGAGCCAATCACAGTGATCACAGCTTGTTTTCAGCAAACAAAAGGCTCTGGTCCTTAAAGGACACCCAAGGTGACATGTGACATGATGAGATAGACATGTGTATGTGCAATGCCAAGCACACAGATAGGCCTGGAACCCACTGAAAACCGCAAACGCAAAACGCAACCGCTAGCGTTTTGTCTGAGCGGTTTGCAAGCGGATTCATGCGCGTTTTGGGTTGTGTTTTGCAACATTGTATTTTTTTCCCCAGCGGGTGCCTAGCGTTTTGCGTTTTGCGTTTTTATCCTGATTGGTCCTGTGAATTATTTTTAATTTTGTTACAGTGTGCTGAACCGCAAAACGCTAGCAAAACCGCTCAGTTTAGGTTTTGCTGAGCGTTTCTGCTAGCGTTTCAATACTTTACATTGAAGCGCTAACGCTCCCAAAATGCTGCAGGTCCTGCGTTTGCGTTTCTGGGAAACGCAAACGCTCCTGTGGAAGTTGCCCCATCCATTAACATTAGCCCAGCGTTTTGGCAAACTGCTAGCGTATCGCAGTGCTGCCAAAACGCTGCCAAAAGCGCTCCTGTGGGTTCCAGCCCATACGGTAACTAGGCTGTGTTTCTTTTTTTATTTCAATGCCTGAAAGAGTTAAACATCAGGTATGGAAGTGACAGTTTCTGTCTGGGTCGGGACTGGGTTCGGACTACCGTGTAACCCTCACTGATTAGGGCCTGAGTCCACTGATGCAGTTGTGTCCGCTTTTCAGTTACACATCAATGTTACAGATACTGAAAAGCGGACAGAAGCGGACACAACTGCGTTAGTGGGCTCAGGCCCTTAGTAATTACAGCTATAAAACACTTTCCTGTCAGTAAATGGCTTCTGAGAGCAGGAAAGAGATGAAAAGGGTCAATAATTCATAGATTTGAGCTCAATGAAGGTGTTATGAGCAGAGACAATGAAACAGTAAAATCTTAAAAACTAGATTTAAACATAAAATAAAACTGTGGGACATCTAAAGTCATTTTTAGGAGAAGGAGGATAGATACAATTGTTTCTCTCATCAGTTTATTTTCACCTCAGATGTCCTTTAAGGTGGTCCTTAAGGCTGCTTACACACCAAGACGTTACAGGCGCACGTTAGTGCGCCTGTAACGCTCCCCCAACGCACAGCAATGTAACACAAGTGGGCTGTTCACACAGCCCACGTTGCGTTACATGTAATGCTGCACGTTCGGTGCAAAGTGCAGCATGCTACGGCGTTGGAGCGGCTATAGCCGCGTTAGACTGTTTGCACATGCGCAGTGGGGGGCGGAGAGGAGGCGGGGAGAGCCAGCTACAGTAGCCGCGCACATGGCTACTTAATATTCACTGCACTGGCGGCAGCTGATTGGCCGGCGGGACCACGTGATGCGGAGTGTCTCGCTCCGCATCACGTGGTCCCGCTGGCCAATCAGCGCCACTCTGGGAGACATTATAGGACTCGAGCCGCCTAACGCGGCTCACTCTACCGTCGGCTCTTGCAGCACCATACGTTGTGTTAGGTGCACGTTATGCGACCTTAACGTGCCACCTAATGCAACGTCTTGGTGTGCAAGAAGCCTAAGGGGCCAGAGCCACACAGTCCAGAAGAGGTTAACACCGGTATTACAGAGAGCCAAACTGAAAGCATGCTTTCATCTCAGTCAGGGCTGGAACCCACTAGAGAGCTTTTTTGAGCATTTAGGGAGCGCTTTAAATTGCTAGCAATTTCCCTAAACGCCCTGCCAATGTAAATAAATGTAACAAATTCCACAGTAGTGACTGTAATTAGCAAAATCGCAATCGCAGGGCATGCAGCATTTCGGGAGCGTTTGTGCTTCAATGTAAAATATTGAAGCGCTGGCAAATGAATCGCTACACATAGCGAATTGTGTGCAATTTTTAATTACTGCAAACTATAAAAAAAAATAATTGAAAGGATCAATCAGAATTAAAATCTCTAATTGCAAATGACTATCACAATCACAGAGAAAAGGGTTACACTTTTTAAAATCGCTACCAAAATGTCTGGAAAACGCTTATGAATTAGCTTACAAAACGCTAATTTAAAAACGCTAGCGATTGCGCTATCGATTTGTGATTCGTAGTGGGTTCCAGGCCTCATGCAGTTCCTTGAAAAAAAAAAAAAAAAAAAAGCCGTATGCAAGAGCTTTTACACTGATTGAAAAACACGTGTAGGCCTCTTGCACACTGCACGCGATTCCGATTCAGATTCCGCTTTTTAATCAGTTTTTACATCCGATTCCGATTCCGATTTGCAGTTTGCTCCCTGCACACTGCAGATCGGAATCTGAATCGGATGTAAAAACTGATTAAAAAGCGGAATCTGAATCGGAATCGCGTGCATTGTGCAAGAGGCTGTAAAGTGAACGTGCCCATTGATTAACAAGAGCACTCACTGTTCTCATGTAGTTTTCAGCATATGGAGGGAACGAGGTCTACCTGAAAACCATTTTGTACCCTCTTCTGGGACACATGCGATCATTGCAAAGGCTGCTGCTTGGTCGGTGAATGTGTGGTTGCCAAGAGGCCCATAACCACAAGAACAGGGATGCACAGTTCCTCCTTCCGGCTTGAAGGAGGAAGTGCGCCAGTGTGAGGCTTGCAATGCGACCAATAGGACGCGTGCAAGCTCTTTGGAACACAGGGCGAACGGCGGAATTATGGGTAAATAACCCTTTTGTATCCCAGCCGCACACCTGCGCCAATGAAACCTCACTTGAATTACAAGGAATCACTCGTGATTACTCATGAGAGCATCCAGTGAGCATCCCTTCCCTGCACAAGAATACATTTTTGTGTTTGTTTGTTTTTCTGTGTAGACACAGCTGCAGAACCCCTAATTACAAAGTTTTTTTTAGAAACCCACACTATGGCCTGGTGCACACCAAAAACCGCTAGCAGATCCGCAAAATGCTAGCAGATTTTGAAACGCTTTTTCTTCTTTTTCTGCAGTGTTTCAGCTAGCATTTTGCGGTTTTGGGAAGCGTTTTTGGTGTAGTAGATTTCATATATTGTTACAGTAAAGCTGTTACTGAACAGCTACTGTAACAAAAAACGCCTGGCAAACCGCTCTGAAGTGCCGTTTTTCAGAGCGGTTTGTGTTTTTCCTATACTTAACATTGAGGCAGAAACGCCTCCGCAATCCAAAATCTGCAGCAGCCCGGGAGTATGCTTTTCTGCAAAACGCCTCCCGCTCTGGTGTGCACCAGCCCATTGAAATACATTACCCTAGCGGATCCGCACCCGCAAGCGGATCGCAAAACGCAGCTGAACCGCTCTGGTGTGCACTAGGCCTATTATCTGATATGACCTATGTGATGTTTGAGCTTTTACCAAGGCACTGTGCACAGCCCTGTACACACTATGTCCACTGCCCTACATTTTGACAGACTGTGCAATGGATTGAAAATAAACAGGTTGAACACTGCAATGCTTTCCTATGAGACAGTTCACATTTCCCAGAAGTTCTGAATGCTAGCCTGGCTTTAGAGGCATGAAGAGATAATTTGCTTATTCAGTAGTGGTGCATTGTGGGTAACCACAGATGTTCACTTAAAGGCGCGTACACACGCCATACTGTAGCAAACGACGGGCCTGTCAGACCCTCCCCCCCCCCCCCCCCCGCTGGGCGGACTTCTGTCAGAAACAGTATTATCAGTCTGCCGATAGCATGTACACACGTGCTACTGTCGTCAGAAAATCTGCCCAGCGGGAGGGTCTGACGAACCCATCGTTTGCTACAGTATGGCGTGTGTACGCACCTTAAAGGACATCTGAGGTGAAAATAAACTGATGAGATAAACAATTGTATCTATCCTCTTTCTTCTAAAAATGACTCTTTTAGATATCCCAGTTTTATCTTATATTTAAGTCTAGTTTTAACTGTTTCATTATCTCAGCTCCATGACATCTTCATTGAAGTATGCCAGAGCTCAAATCTAAAAAAATATTGACCCTTTTATCCCTGTCCTGTTCTCAGAAACTATTTACTGACAGGAAAGTGTTTTGTGGCTGTAACTACTAATCAGTGAGGGTTATGCTATATTCCGACCCAGTCCCGACCTGGCCAGAAACTGTCACTTGCATGCCGGATTTTTAACTATTTCAGGCAGAGAAAGAAAAGAAAGGAACACAGCCATTTGTGTGCTTGGCACTGTACTTACACGTCAGTCTCTTTTAGTCCCCTATACTTTCCTTGTGGTTTTGGGTCACCCCGAGCTGCTTGGTTACTGTATTTGCCTGTTCTGTTTTCTGTCCATTGTGGAAAATCCCAGCTGCGCACCTTTTCCTTGAAAGCAGATTGTGCTGCCAATAATTAGATAAATAGCATCCCTCTGCTCTGGAGTGGATCACACAAATGATACATCACATCTGTCAAAGAGGAAATGGTACAGCTCCCTCATACTGTGAACCCAAACCAGGATCATAAATTTTAATTTTTGGGTACCAGCCTAGAAATGTTCATTTCCACCAATATCAGCATGACCTTCTCCACTAAATTTGCCCTCTATTCTATTCTATTTCGCTATTTATCAGGCGCCGCCTTCCTAATCCCAATATTTATCACCGATGCCCAAATTATCCTCTGCAGGGCCCTATAGCCAGAATTCACATTGCGGTCTATGCAACACCCATTTTACTGCAGCGCTGCTGCTGCCAAAAATACCTGCTTTTTTCAATACCCACAAGTACCTAACCCTTTACCATACTAGTAAACTCTACAAAATAAAGAAATAAATGGGCTTTAAATGCTAGAAAGCTTTGCTATTCCATACCTCCAAACTTTTTGAGATAAAAAAAAGAGGGACGCTTAAGCCATGCCTCTGTCCACGCCCCCATAACATCCCTAGTCACGCATACCATAAAGTTTATATAAGAAAAATATGCTGTTTTATAATTCAATCCACACAGGTCCTATCTATTCTGGTTTATTGTCCTTCATATTAACATTAGAAAATAAGAAATATATCAATTTAAAGTATGAGAATAACGTTTAGAGTCAATTAACCACTCTGCGACCGCCTAATGCCGATTGGCGGCAGCAGAGTGGCTCCGTTGTTCCTCAGTCACACCATATGGCGTGATCTCGCGAGAGGCACGATTTGCAGGGAACGAGCGCTCGCAAGAGCACGCGTTCTGTGCAGTAAACACAGGGAGGCGCCTCGATCAGCTTGCCAGCCTGCGATTGGAGCTGGCAGGCTGTTATTTACTTAAAATGATAAAAAAACATGTATACAACGATGCGATCTAGTTCAGCGCTATCATCGAACACTGTCACTTAACTGTCCCTCTGAGCGGCTCACCATCTAATCCCTATCATAGGCATATGCCTATGTATGTATTGTGCAGTGTATATAACGCAGTCTAAGGTTCCATTTACACGCAATGAGTTAGTGCACATTTTTTTTTTTCTTCTCCATAGCAGTGCATTGTGAAAAAGATTTCAATTAAAACGTGTTAAAAAGGAACTCCAGTGAAAATAATGAAATAAAAAAAGTGCTTCATTTTTACAATAATTATGTATAAATGATTTAGTTAGTGTTTGCCCATTGTAAAATCTTTTAAATCCCTGATTTACATTCTGACATTTATTACATGGTGACATTTTACTGCTGGCAGGTGATGTAGCTGCTGCTTGCTGTTTTGGAAGTTGGAAACAGCTGTAAACAGATATTTCCCACAATGCAAAGTTCACAGACAGGAAACTGCCAGGAGTACCATGGTCCTCAGAGTTCTTGTGGGAGGGGTTTCACCACAATATCAGCCATACAGAGCCCCCTGATGATCCGTTTGTGAAAAGGAATAGATTTCTCATGTAAAAGGGGGTATCAGCTACTGATCAGGATGAAGTTCAATTTTTGGTCATGGTTTCTCTTTAAGTGTGAACTGTGTCACAGGAAAACATGGGCATTACTTTGAAAATCTATTGTCCTTTCAGTTATAACTGAGAGCAACTGATTAAGTGTAAACGGAGCCTAAGGCTAATTTGGGGGGGGGGGGGGGGTGGATAAAAGAAATAGGGTTTTAAAAAAATATATAATTTTTAATTAATCAAAAAATAAATAAAAATTGCAGCAGTAATCAAATACCACCAAAAGAGAGATCTATAAGGGCCTATATTCACTACACGCAGATTGGATGCAGAATGGACGCAGAAAAACTGTCTCCAATGAATGCCTATGGGAGAATCTGCATCAGAAAAATCGAATTTAGTGGAAACAGGCCCATAGGCTTTCATTGGAGTCAGTTTTTCTGCATCCAATCTGCGTGTATTGGAAATAGGCCCTTAGGCCTGGGGCACATCAAAAACCGCTAGCAGATCCGCAAAACGCTAGCGGTTTTTGAACCGCTTTTTCTTATTTTTATGAAGCGTTTCAGCTAGCGTTTTGCGGTTTTGGGTAGCGGTTTTGGTGTAGTACATTTCATATATTGTTACAGTAAAGCTGTTACTGAACAGCATCTGTAACAAAAAAACCTGCAAAGCTGCTCTAAACTGGTGTTTTTCAGAGTGGTTTGCGTTTTTCCTATACTTTACATTGGAGGCAGAAATGCCTTCGCAATCCAAAAAATGCCTCAGCCCGGGAGTATGCGTTTCAGCAAAACGCCTCCCGCTCTGGTGTGAACCACCCTATTGAAATACATTACCCTAGCATATACACAACCGCAAGCGGCTGTAAAAACGCCAGAAAACCCGCTCGGTGTGCACCAGCCCTTAGGCCTGAGGCACACCTAAAACCGCTAGCAGATCCACAAAGCGCTAGCGGTTTTTGAAACGCTTTTTCTTATTTTTATGAAGCGTTTCAGCTAGCGGTTTGCGGTTTTGGGTAGCGTTTTTGGTGTAGTACATTTCATGTATTGTTACAGTAAAGCTGTTACTGAACAGAATAGAAAGCCCGCTCGGTGTGCACCAGCCCTTAGTGAGAAGAAAAGGGGCTAAAATTAATTTTGGTGCAAAGTTGTATGACCGATCAATAAACCGTTAAAGTTGTGAAGTGCGGAATTGTAAAGAATCGCCTGGTCACTAGGGGGTATAAACCTCTGGTCCTGGTCCGGTTAAACACATTTTTCAGTAGATAAAACACATATTTATATAGATCATTCTCTACATGAGTCCTGAAAGAGGGACAAATGAGGGAGAAAGAGGGACTGTCCCTCCAAAAGAGCTACTGTATGTTATTCTACTGAATATAAAAGTAGGAAGGTTCTCTTTTGTTACTACCAAGCAGGTTGTTTATTACAATACTGCACAATAGTGAAAGCATACAGTCGCTATTCTTCAGTAGTATGTGCTGCAGCACATGCCATAATATACAGCCTCATACTGAGGTGTACACAAATAACATGCTCCTCTATGTGACAGTGCATTTCAGTCTGACACTTCCAGCCACACATGACGTCACAGACTGGCTAACGAGATCTCCGCCAGCCACCTACTTTGCCCTATGCCTGTGTCTCGCCTTGGCCCACATGTCGCGAGATCTCATCGGAGTCTTGCGAGTCTTCTTGAGCCTACAGATTTCCAATATAATGTATCCCCAGCATGCCTTTAGATGTGCAGCCTGGTTCTTTATTCATGTCTAAGCCAGGTACACACATGAGATTATTATTATTATTTAGTATTTATATATAGTGCCATCTTACGCAGCACTGTACAGAGAATATAGTCTGGTAACACTAATAAAAGTATTTGGAAAATGAAAGATCAAAGACCAATTTTACCACCTCCATGTAGTATAAGAGCTTACCTACACAGTCAATTCTACTGAGCTGAGTACACGCATCAGATAAAAACCTTTGCAAACTGAGGAATTTATCTAGCACATAAGTTATAAGTCAGCAAAAACGACAAAAGTGGAGGAGCACCCATGCAAAAGGATATAGGGTGTGCCGTAGCTTTAAGATCACTGTACCAATGATTAAAAGATGCAGATTCCGGCGAAGCAGGCACCACCTTCAGTAATTTAGTAGCTCTTAATTAGAAAAGTCATAAAAAATGACAAGTCATCAATAAAAATGGCTATAGCGGCTCACAGCCCACTGTTTCAAGCTCAGTAGCTCTTTTTCAAAGCCAGAAGCCATATACACAAACAGAGGAACAACTCCTCCTTAAATAGGCTATTTAAAGCCAGTGGGTACCACTTTAAAAATCAAAAAGTCAGATACTCACCTAAGGAGAGGGTAGGCTCGGTCCTAATGAGCCTTTCCTCTCCTCTCCCGGTGCCCTCGGTGCTGCGCTGGCTCCCCCGTTCGCGTCCGCCAACATCAGGAACTTCGGAGGTCTTCGGGAGCACTCGGGCTTCCGAAGATGGGCCGCTCCATACTACGCACGCGGGAGTGCGTCATAGAGGGCGGTCGCGCATGCGTAGTATGGAGCGGCCCGTCTTCGGGAGCCCGAGTGCTCCTGAAGGCTTCCGAAAGCTCCCTTCGGGTGCGGAAGTGGCAGTATTTGACCGAACTGGTCGAGTACTGCCACGGGGGATCCTGTGCGGGACCGGGCACCGGGAGAGGAAAGGGAAGGCTCATTATGACCGAGCCTTCCCTCTCCTTAGGTGAGTATCTGACTTTTTGATTTTTAAAATGGTAAACATTCACTTTAAGGAGGAGTTGTTCCTCTGTTTGTGTATATGGCTTCTTGCTTTGAAAAAGAGATACTGAGCTTGAAACAGCGGGCTGTCAGCCGCTATAGCCATTTTTATTGATGACTTGTCATTTTTTATGACTTTTCTAATAAAGAGCTACTAAATTACTGAAGGTGGTGCCTGCTTCGCTGGAATCTCTAAGTTATAAGTCAGGGAGGTTATAAAGACTGATCTAAAGATGCTGTACACATACAAAAGATCAGTTCCTGTAAAAGATCAGTTCCTGCTAAATGCTTTCATAGTCGGAAAGGCAAGTGCATGTTGGAAAAAATCTATCTGGCAGGTAAATCTAACAGAAAATTGTATGGTGTGTTATACTTTATACTACATGGAGCTGGTAAAATTCGCCATTCATCTGCATATAAAACATATAAATATGCCTCTACAGAGCCGCTTCACTTAGTCCTAGACCTGCATTGCTGTATACTCCATACCTATTGCCTGATGAAGCAGGGTCATGCCTGCAAAACGTGTTCTAGTGAGTCTTGAAGTGTATAAATAAATTGTTTTGTTGATACATCATTACTAATTTGTGTCTACTTGGAGGAGGTAAGTCCACCTCTGCCTCCTGAATCTTTAAACATTTTACCTTTTTTTTTTTATCCTACTGGCACCTACGGCTCCTCCGTCTGACGAATTGGGGGAAGCGGTAAAAGCACGGAACTATGGGCTCTCAGCACACAGTCCTGCCTCTGTGATCATCGTGGCTACAGGCACTTGCCTGAGCCGATCCTCATCCTACAAAGTCTGCCTGCTTCCTGGGACCTCACCACAGCCAGTACAGCGATATTAGCTGCAGAGAGATGGGCACTCAGGTATCAATGTCCTGCCGCAGCTGCTTGTTTCAATAACGGCAGTGAGCCATGCGCCATAATTTCCCCCGGCATTAGTCATGCATTAGCCGTGCGCCATAATGTTGCGCTTCAAAACGGTAAGTTACATTTACATTGTATTTGAATGGCACGCCAGAAAGTTGCCACGGAGCTATGCGCCATTTTTTCGTGCTCCGATGTGCATGTGCTCACTGCATCATTTAACTGACTACAACTTGCATTATAATGCAACACAACATGCGCATTATGAACATACCCCATTGGTATTCTGCTCTCACATTGGTATTCTGCTCTCAAGTTTTCTCGTATGCTACATACACATGCTAGGTTAAACTTGACTCAGGTGGCCGATAAAGAACGTCCCGGGAATTCATTTAGCATGTGTACAGATACCACGTAATGTAGCCTGGAGATCAGGCATGCCAGAGCGACCAATGAATGTGTTCTTCTCCCCACTCATGGAAACTGTTCTACTGTTAATCCATGTGTTTTCCCTCTGCCACCTTTCATGCTAATTAGCCACCTTTCAGGTGTCACTAGCCTACAGGCTAGTAATGTGTCTGTGCAGAACTCTGCCCTGAGCTGTCATCTGAGGGATCAAGTCCCAATCCTAGGCAACAGTAATCTACAGTGCGTATGTAACTTTAACCCTTAAATGTCCTAGACAAGAAAGCTCTAGCCCAAACTCAGTGGTGTAGCTAAGGAGCTGTGGGCCCCGATGCAAGTTTTACATTGGGGCCCCCCAAGCATTATATATACATAACAATTGATACTGCGCACCAAAACCTGCCAATGGTAACTACAGTGGCAGAGGTTCAAGAAGGGGATGGGAAAGTTTATTAATGATTACCACTATTCAAAGTATCTATAGAAGTTATTATTACCAGCACAAGACCAGTAGAGAGCTAATACTGTAGTCGAGGGAGGTCCTTTTGAGGCCCCCTCTGGCCCAAGGGCCCCGATGCGGTCGCAACCTCTGCAACCCCTATTGACACTTTATTTACACTTCCAGTCAAGCACACAATGAATAACCAATAAGAATTTTTTTCTTCCCTAGCTTACTCTTATTTTAGCATTTGCCAGCAAAAAAGGCAATACTAATAGATATTGGATAAAGTTAACACACTGTGACCAGGTTTTAGCAAGAACATAATATACACACATCTGTATTTATACAGATTTGCTCACAAGGCCAGAAAGAAACACGTTGGGGGATAAAAGAGAGAAAAAAGGGATTTGCTTCCATAACAGGGACAGCCTTGAAGCGCAGACACATTCATCCTGGGAAACAAGGCCATGTAGTAGATGTCCGATTAAGCGATCCTTCAGTCCATCCCCAGCACGTACAACTTCAGCACCACCCAGCGGAGCATGCTTGTCTACATGGATGCTGGGGATGCCTTCTTCCGTGTAATACCGGAAACTGGCAGCCTGAGCGATGCTGAGTCGTCAACAACAACAATAACAAGAGGGATCTTTCTGAGCAGCAGCCGGAGCCGGCCTAGGTATGGAGGGCCCTAGCTAGGGGAGGAGATGGCTGATGGAAGCCCGGGGCAGCGGTGTGTTGTCTATAATGTGTGTAGGGGGAGAGGTGCCAGCTGACAGCTCCTCCCCTGGCCTGGAGACTCGGGCCCCTGTGACATGCTGTACATCTCAGCAGCACAGCTGTTTGCCTGCTAGTCTTCCCATCATAGTGTGCCCAGCACACAGCTTCCCACAGCATGGCTGATACACGTTTCTCCTTGCTGGGGAGTCACCAGGCATTGTGACCTGGGATGGCCTGCTGTCTGACATCAGCTATGTAATCATTGTCTTTGTTATTGGTGTCATTCAGTAAAGCCTTTATCTTTGTGTGTGATTTTGAATATTCTCTCAGACATTGTGGCAGTTGAAATGAAACATATGGTGTAAAAAAATAGATAACCTAAAAGGTTCCCAACAGTTAAAAGGACAATTAAGAGAAAAAAACCATGTCCAATCATGGTAGATTTTATTTAGCACATATCCCATACAGACACCAGCATCAAGTAGCTGACATGTTTCGGACCAACATGGCCCTTACTCCTAGCTAAACAATAAAAGGTGAGAACTACAACTATATGCATAGCTACAGGAAGAGGCGGGGAAAACATCCCTGCCCGCCTCCTTTTTTTTTTTTTTCCGTTGCATGTTGATGGGACTGAGTATCCTGGTTCCAGCGCTGTCATCGTGAGGGGGTTGATCGGTGTGTCATCTACCTTCTAAAACGACAATTGTAATGAAAGGGATATGGAGGCTGCCATATTTATTTCCTTTTAAACCATACCAGTTGACTGTCTATACTGCTGATCCTCTGCCTGCTAATACTTTTAGCCATAGATCCTGAACAAGCATATGCACATCAGGTGTTTCTGATATTATTGCCAGATCTTACAAGATTATCTGCATGCTTGTTTCTGGTGTGATTCAGACACTACTGCAGCCAAATAGACCAGCAGGGCTGCCGGCCAACTGGTATTGTTTAAAAGTAAATAAATATGGCTGCCTCCATATCACTTTTGTTACAGTTTCCCTTTAAACTGCACGTTCAAATGATTTGTTTTTGCTGAGCATTTGGTTACAGATATGATTTGTAAATTTTACCAAAGACTGACCTTGACATCTTCTTTTCCATCTTAGATGTGGCCTTACTTATCTTTAAAAAGAACCAGAGGGGAGAGACATATGGAAGCTGCCATATTAGGTCTGCTTTATTAATAAAGCGGACCTGAACTTTGAACTCCCACTCTACGCTAAAAGATAAACAACAGCACAATAACCTTTAAAGAAAAACATTTCTTTGTTCTAGCTTACAGAACTCCTCCAAGAAATCTGCAGCGTGTCTACTTCTGTTTTCATGGAAGCAGACAAAGGGTTAACATCCTGTGTTTACATATTAGCTGTGTCTGCCAGGGACGGCAGGATTTCTGTGCTGACACAGCTGAAAGACCACATTACACTTGTGATTACTTGAAAGATGAGGGGGAATTAGACAGGCCCGTCTCTCTAAAAACACACAGGGTGCATTTCTCTCTTCAGTTCAGGTCCACTTTAAACAATACCAGTTGCCTGGCATCCTGCTGATTTTTCAGGCAGCAGCAGTATTGAATCACACACCAGAAACAAGCATGCCGCTAACCTTGTCAGAATTTTGTCAGAAACACCGGCATTATGAACGGTATCGGCAGCTATTTGTGATGTAGAAAATTGAGTAATGTTTGGGCACCTTTTTTACATAATTGTTCTCTGAAGTATTTTGGATGATTTGCTGAAATCTGAACAATATTGAGAAGTGCAAGGCAATAATCCAGGTCAATTGTCAGTGTCAGGGAGGTATTTTATCTGATCACACATAATAGTGTATGCCTACCTATGCGTAATGTGATCCGTGGATTTATGACTCATAGGGAGGGAGTTCAACTTACTTTCAGTTCCATGATTTCAAATGCCTTATGCAAGATGACTGTCACCTGAAATATTTGTGTGCTGGTTTCAAGTAACTACTTACTTATAATACTTGAAATGCAATAAAGAGAAAGATGATCTGCACTAGATGCTAGGATGGCAATCTCTTGGGGGGTAAGTAGGATAACTCACTGTGCCTCCGGCTAAAGAATCAACTGTATGCACGTGAAGAGACAGGTCTGGGCACCAGATGAGTTTCAACAATTCCACCGTTTATTTCATCCCCACCAGAGACAGATACATACACCAAGGCCAACCTGACAGCTGTTTCGCAAGCATAAATGCTTGATTCCTCAGAGGCAAGCGTTTGTGCTTGCTAAACAGCTGTCAGGTCTGCCTTTGTGTGTGCATCTGTCTATGGTGGGGATGAAATAAATGGTGCCCCGGATCTTTCTCTTCATGTGCATTCACTTATAATCCTAGTGCAAAAGGATAGCAATGAAGAGGCTTCAGGTGCTATGCTAGGTACAAAGTATAATCACCAGATCTGGTTGCATAATGCATATTTTGTTTTTGCTCGTCTTCTACACCACCTCCCAACAATTAACCTACCAGTGCAACCTACAGACCTCCAAAACATAGCTCCAAAGTTCTTCAGGTTCAGGATCAGGTGACCTCCACCATCTAGTCAACCAGTTATGGACTCCACTTCAGCTCTAACCAGTGCTGTCCTAAGTCTATGACCCTGTGTCACACCGGGTGATTCTAGGTTCAAACTGCAAATTGTCAGCAGGCCAAGGGACGATTGTACAATGCTAGGTACACACTGAGATTTTATGGCAGATTTACTGTAAGATTGATTATTTCCAACATGTCCGATCTGATTTCCAATCGTTTTCCAGTCGATTTCTGGCCTTTTTCTGTTCACTCCAATAGGAAATCGATTGAGAAAACGATCAGAAATTAGATCGGACATGTTGGAAATAATCAATCTGACAGTAAATCTGCCACAAAATCTCATAGTGTGTACCTAGCATTGTACAATCGTCCCTTGGCCTGCTGACAATTTGCAGTTTGAACCTAGAATCACCCGGTGTGTCACAGGGTCATAGACTTAGGACAGCACTGGTTAGAGCTGAAGTGGAGTCTATAACTTTTCCTCCCTAATGAAAAATGTCCCACCAGTGCACCGTGCATGTAATACGCCGCCTCCACTAGTCTCCGGGCACATTCTACTCACCATACACACGCGCCCCATGTGGTTTCCTAGTAAGGGGCGCGCGTATGAGATCAGATGTCATACACACGTCCACGCTACTAGGCAACCACGTGGCGCGTGTGTAAAATGAGCAGAGTGCGCCCGACACATGCGGAGGCGGCGGAAAGGTAATGTATACCTGGACACTGGGGACATATATCATTAAAGAGAAACTCCGACTAAGAATTGAACTGTATCCCAATCAGTAGCTGATAACCCCTTTTACGTGAGAAATATATTCCTTTTCACAAACAGACCATCAGGGGGCGCTGTATGACTGATATTGTGGTGAAACCCCTCCCACAAAAAGCTCTGAGTAACAAGGAACTTCTGGCAGTTTCCTTTCTGTGAACCCTGTTGCATTGCGGGAAATAGCTGTTTACAGCTGCTTCCAACTGCCAAAACAGCAAGCAGCAGCTACATCACTTGCCAGCAGTAAAAATGTCACCATGTAATACATGTCGGAATATAAATCAGGTATTTAAAATATTTTACAACGGGCAAACGCTGACTAAATCATAATTATTGTAAAAATGAAATTATTACATTTACATTATTTTCACTGGAGTTCCTCTTTAACCACTTCCCGACCGCCTAACGCACAGAGGCGGCCGGGAAGTGGACCCCACAAGGACCAGCTCATGCCCAAAGGTGGCGGTCCTTGTAGGGGCATGGGCGGAGCGTTCGCGTCATCCGTGACGCGATCCTCCGCCTGGCGCCGCTCACTCGCCGCAACATCCCGCCGGCCATACGGAAGCGCCGGCGGGATGTTAAGTCCGCGATCGCCGCATACAAAGTGTATAATACACTTTGTAATGTTTACAAAGTGTATTATACAGGCTGCCTCCTGCCCTGGTGGTCCCAGTGTCCGAGGGACCACCAGGGCAGGCTGCAGCCACCCTAGTCTGCACCCAAGCACACTGATTCCCCCCCCCCCTGCCCCAGATCGCCCACAGCACCCATCAGGACCCCCCCTGCCCACCCCCAGACCCCTGTTTGCACCCAATCACCCCCCTAATCACCCATCAATCACTCCCTGTCACTATCTGTCAACGCTATTTTTTTTTTACACACTCCAGTGAAGAGAAACACTTGGCACACAGCTGGTTGAGTGGGGGGTACAGCTAACTCCAATATGTCTGCGTTAAGCTTCACCCATTCAACAGCACCCAATAGTCAGCTCACAGTCCAAAACAGTGGGAAGTGCAGCAAGCTTTGGCAGTGCAGAGCACAAATTCAAATGTAAAGTACACAAAGAGAGCGCTGTGCACCTTCCCTTAGTATGTTTATTCTTTCATTTTCCAGCCAACAACCAGCGTAAATGACATTTAAGAAAACAGTGCTGTCAAACCTGGATCGATGGGGGTGCCGGGGTGAGCAGGAAAGAGGTGACCAGGGGATGTATGGACGGCACTACAGCCGTTTCACGCCGTCTGGCGCTTGTTCACGTGCGTGTGTCCGATAATGGGGCAGAGCTGAACGGCTTCCTACATACAGTCTTCAAGCCGCGCCCCCAGCGCTGCCCCATTGGTGCGAGTTGCGTGGGAGTGAAGGTCAGGGGTGAGGAGGCGGAGACTCTCCGCTCTACGGAGAGAGTTAAACATATGACATACGTCATCGTGCTGAGCTGCGCTATGCAGCCAATGGAGAAGTGGCATAAGTAAACAAACCTTGTGCGTGCAATACATATAGTGCATTATCAAACAGAATTGAGTACAAACATTGCTCATCTTAGTGTAGAGCGTAACAGCATATAAAGTGTATAAAAATGAAAAAAGTGCAACAGTGCATTATTAAAGGCATACATAAACGCCAGCATAGTGGCTTAACTATCCGGAGTCCTCACCCCTGACCTTCACTCCCACGCAACTTGCACCAATGGGGCAGCGCTGGGGGCGCGGCTTGAAGACTGTATGTAGGAAGCCGTTCAGCTCTGCCCCATTATCGGACACACGCACGTGAACAAGCGCCAGACGGCGTGAAACGGCTGTAGTGCCGTCCATACATCCCCTGGTCACCTCTTTCCTGCTCACCCCGGCACCCCCATCGATCCAGGTTTGACAGCACTGTTTTCTTAAATGTCATTTACGCTGGTTGTTGGCTGGAAAATGAAAGAATAAACATACTAAGGGAAGGTGCACAGCACTCTCTTTGTGTACTTTGCTATTTTTTTTTACCCCCCCCCCCTCCCCCTGCCCCCTCCTGATCGCCCCCCCCCCCCCCTGTGTACTGTATGCATCTATCCCCCTGATCACCTGTCAATCACCCATCAATCACCCCCTGTCACTGCCACCCATCAATCAGCCCCTAACCTGCCCCTTGCGGGCAATCTGATCACCCACCCACACCAATAAATCGCCCGCAGATCCGACATCAGATCACCACCCAAGCGCAGTGTTTACATCTATTCTCTATCCTAAACACCCACTAATTACCCATCAATCACCCATCAATCACCGCCTATCACCACCTGTCACTGTTACCCATCAGATTAGACCCTAATCTGCCCCTTGCGGGCACCCAATCACCCGCCCACACGCTCAGATTGCCCTCAGACCCCCCCTTATCAATTCGCCAGCGCATTACTTACATCTGTTCTTCCCTGTAATAACCCACTGATCACCTGTCAATCACCCATCAATCACCCCCTGTCACTGCCACTCATCAATCACCCCCTGTCACTGCCACCCATCAATCAGCCCCTAACCTGCCCCTTGCGGGCAATCTGATCACCCACCCACACCAATAGATCGCCCGCAGATCCGATGTCCGATCACCTCCCAAGTGCAGTGTTTACATCTATTCTCTACCCTAAACACCCACTAATTACCCATCAATCACCCCCTATCACCACCTGTCACTGTTACCCATCAGATCAGACCCTAATCTGCCTCTTGCGGGCACCCAATCACCCGCCTACATGCTCAGATTGCCCTTAGAGCCCCCCTTATCAATTTGCCAGTGCAATATTTACATCTGTTCTCCCCTGTAATAACCCACTAATTACCTATCAATCACCCCCTGTCACTGCTACCTATCAGATTAGACCCCTATCTGCCCCTAGGGCACTCAGTCACCCGCCCACACCCTCAGAACGCCCTCAGACCCCAGTCCTGATCACCTCGCCAGTGCATTGCTTGCATCTATTCCCCCCTCTAATCACACCTTGAGACACCCATCAATCACCTCCTGTCACCCCCTAGCACACCTACCCATCAGATCAGGCCCTAATTTGCCCCGTGTGGGCTCCTGATCACTCGGCCAAACCCTCAGATCCCCCTCAGACCCCCTTCCGATCACCTCCCCAGTGCATTGATTGCATCTATTTTCCCCTCTAACCACCCCCTGAGACACCCATCAATCACCTCCTGTCACCCCCTTAGCACTCCTATCCATCAAATCAGGCCCAATACAACCTGTCATCTAAAAGGCCACCCTGCTTATGACCGGTTCCACAAAATTCGCCCCCTCATAGACCACCTGTCATCAAAATTTGCAGATGCTTATACCCCTGAACAGTCATTTTGAGACATTTGGTTTCCAGAAATGCCAGGGCGGTATAGGAACCCCACAAGTGACCCCATTTTAGAAAAAAAGACACCCCAAGGTATTCTGTTAGGTGTATGACGAGTTCATAGAAGATTTTATTTTTTGTCAAAAGTTAGCGGAAATTGATTTTTATTGGTTTTTTTTCACAAAGTGTCATTTTTCACTAACTTGTGACAAAAAATAAAATCTTCTATGAACTCGCCATACACCAAACGGAATACCTTGGGGTGTCTTCTTTCTAAAATGGGGTCACTTGTGGGGTTCCTATACTGCCCTGGCATTTTAGGGGCCCTAAACCGTGAGGAGTAGTCTAGAAAACAAATGCCTCAAAATGACCTGTGAATAGGACGTTGGGCCCCTTAGCGCAACTTGGCTGCAAAAAAGTGTCACACATGTGGTACCGCCGTACTCAGGAGAAGTAGTATAATGTGTTTTGGGGTGTATTTTTACACATACCCATGCTGGGTATGTGTAAGGGGCCCAAAGTCCAATGAGTACCTTTAGGATTTCACAGGTCATTTTGCGACATTTGGTTTCAAGACTACTCCTCACGGTTTAGGGCCCCTAAAATGCCAGGGCAGTATAGGAACCCCACAAATGACCCCATTCTAGAGAGAAGACACCCAAAGGTATTCCGTTAGGAGTATGGCGAGTTCATAGAAGATTTTATTTTTTGTCACAAGTTAGCGGAAAATGACACTTTGTGAAAAAAAACAATTAAAATCAATTTCTGCTAACTTGTGACAAAAAAATAAAAACTTCTATGAACTCACCATACTCCTAACGGAATACCTTGGGGTGTCTTCTTTCTCAAATGGGGTCATTTGTGGGGTTCCTATACTGCCCTGGCATTTTAGGGGCCCTAAACCGTGAGGAGTAGTCTTGAAACAAAAATGACCTGTGAAATCCTAAAGGTACTCATTGGACTTTGGGCCCCTTAGCGCAGTTAGGGTGCAAAAAAGTGCCACACATGTGGTATTGCCGTACTCGGGAGAAGTAGTATAATGTGTTTTGGGGTGTATTTTTACACATACCCATGCTGGGTGGGAGAAATACCTCTGTAAATGGACAATCTTTTGATTTTTTTACACACAATTGTCCATTTACAGAGTTATTTCTCCCACCCAGCATGGGTATGTGTAAAAATACACCCCAAAACACATTGTACTACTTCTCCCGAGTACGGCGATACCACATGTGTGGCACTTTTTTGCACCCTAACTGCGCTAAGGGGCCCAAAGTCCAATGAGTACCTTTAGGATTTCACAGGTCATTTTGAGAAATTTTGTTTCAAGACTACTCCTCACGGTTTAGGGCCCCTAAAATGCCAGGACAGTATAGGAACCCCACAAATGAATCCATTTTAGAAAGAAGACACCCCAAGGTATTCTGTTAGTAGTACGGTGAGTTCATAGAAGATTTTATTTTTTGTCACAAGTTAGCGGAAATTGATTTTTATTGGTTTTTTTCAGAAAGTGTCATTTTCCGCTAACTTGTGACAAAAAATAAAATCTTCTATGAACTCACCGTACTACTAACGGAATACCTTGGGGTGTCTTCTTTCTAAAATGGGGTAATTTGTGGGGTTCCTATACTGTCCTGGCATTTTAGGGGCCCTAAACCGTGAGGAGTAGTCTTGAAAACAAATGTCTGAAAATGACCTGTGAAATCCTAAAGGTACTCATTGGACTTTGGGCCCCTTAGCGCAGTTAGGGTGCAAAAAAGTGCCACACATGTGGTATCGCCGTACTCAGGAGAAGTAGTTTAATGTGTTTTGGGGTGTATTTTTACACATACCCATGCTGAGTGGGAGAAATATCTCTGTAAATGGACAATTGTGTGTAAAAAAAAATAAAAAAAAAAATTGTCATTTACAGAGATATTTCTCCCACCCAGCATCGGTATGTGTAAAAATACACCCCAAAACACATTATACTACTTCTACTGAGTACGGCAATACCACATGTGTGGCACTTTTTTGCACCCTAACTGCGCTAAGTGGCCCAAAGTCCAATGAGCACCTTTAGGCTTTACAGGGGTGCTTACAAATTAGCACCCCCCAAAATGTGAGGACAGTAAACACACCCCACAAATGACCCCATTTTGGAAAGTAGACCCTTCAAGGTATTCAGAGAGGGGCATGGTGAGTCCATGGTAGATTTCATTTTTTTTTTTTTGGTGCAAGTTAGAAGAAATGGAAACTTCTTTTTTTTTTTTCTCACAAAGTGTCATTTTCCGCTTACTTGTGACAAAAAATAATATCTTCTATGAACTCACTATGCCTCTCAGTGAATACTTTGGGATGTCTTCTTTCCAAAATGGGGTCATTTGGGGGGTATTTATACTATCCTGGAATTCTAGCCCCTCATGAAACATGACAGGCGGTCAGAAAAGTCATAGATGCTTAAAAATGGGAAAATTCACTTTTTGCACCATAGTTTGTAAGCGCTATAACTTTTACCCAAACCAATAAATATACACTGAATGGGTTTTTTTTTTATCCAAAACATGTTTGTCCACATTTTTGGCGCTGCATGTATACAGAAATTTTACTTCATTTGAAAAATGTCAGCACAGAAAGTTAAAAAAATAATTTTTTTGCCAAAATTCATGTCTTTTTTTGATGAATATAATAAAAAGTAAAAATCGCAGGAGCAATCAAATAGCACCAAAAGAAAGCTTTATTAGTGACAAGAAAAGGAGCCAAAATTCATTTAGGTGGTAGGTTGTATGAGCGAGCAATAAACCGTGAAAGCTGCAGTGGTCTGAATGGAAAAAAAGTGGCCGGTCCTTAAGGGGTAGAAAGCCCTAGGTCCTCAAGTGGTTAACCTCCCTGGCGGTCTATTAAAAACCGCCAGGGGGCAACAAAGCCGTTTTAAAAAAAAAAAATTTTTTAAATCATGTAGCGAGCCTATGGCTCGCTACATGATAGCCGCTGTGCAGCGGCATCCCCCTAAGAACGGGATTTCCTGGAGGTCTTCCCCGTCACCATGGTGACGGGGTGGCATGACATCATCAACGTCGTGAGGGGGGCGGCACGGCGAATCGGCACAGGGCGGCAGCGATCGGTGTGCTCACGCAGCTAGCAAAGTGCTAGCTGCGTGCAGCAAAAAAAAAAAATTGTACAAATCGGCCCAGCAGGGCCTGAGAAAACCTCCTGCGCGGCTTACCCCGAACTATGTTCCGGGTTACCACCAGAAAGGTTAGGGGGGCACAACATCGGGGCGGGGAGGTCAGACGTATGCGGCGCACAAGGTCGATTCCTGAGAGATTTCATGCTGAAATTAATCGGGAATCGGCCTGTGGTGTATGGGCAGCTGACAGATCTCTCTCTTATCAGATTCCATTAGAGAGAGATTTGTCTCTTGGTCGAATCTTCTCATACTTTGCTAGATGCATGGCTACCTTTACCGTGCATTGCAAGCACTCCAATCTATTTAGAAATGTTTCTGCTGTAATAAATCTTACAGCAGTCAGCCTGGCCATTGCCAACGAGAAGGACGCTTGTCATCACCCCTTTCAAATGCCTTCTCCTTACTGTTTGGCTGAGGGCAGTTCAGTGAGCCTTAATCTGATCTATGCTGTGCTCACATGTGTTTACAAAACAAGCTAGCTATGACAGTGCAGTTTTTAGGAGGAAAAAAAAGTAAGGGAGGAAATGACATCAGAATTGGCTTCAGTCAGGGGAGTTAAGATGGCAAATGCAAGGAACAGAATTCTCTTTGTTTACTATCTGAAATTCACTGAAATCAAAACGTGGACACTACAATACATATGTTATGTAAGGAGAGCAAGTAGTTATCTACTTATATGTGTTTTTTTTTTTTCCTGTGATAGTATGGCTGTCCCTGCTGCTTTAACAAGCCAGAAGCAGAAGTGGTATTTGTAATTGCTGTGGTTATGCACACAAGTGCATAAGCCAAGCCACTCAAAGAACCAACACTTGCAAGTCCATGCGGTGTGGTGGTGATAGTGTAGGATGAACTGTGCAGTGCGTGCAGTAAGGACTCTGCTCATCCAGAGGCTTCCTCTACCGAGTTGAAAGGAACCTGAGGTGTAAAACCTATGGAAGCTGCTATATTTATTACCTTTTTAAACAATACCAGTTGCCTGGCAGTCCTGCTGATCTTTCTGGTCAGTTGCGTCTCAATCACACACTTAAAACAAGCATGTAGCTGATCTTGTCAGATTTGTCATAGACATCTGATCTGCATGCTTGTTCAGGGTCTATGGAAAAAAGGACAACAGAAGTGATAAGGTTATGGAGGCTGCCATATTTATTTCCTTTTAAGGAATACCAGTTGCCTGGCATCCTGCTGATCCTCCGATACATTCGCCGAGCGGATCAGTCAAAACCAGCCTTATCAGCCTGTACACACGGGCAAACTGTCGTCAGAACGGCCGCCCCGCCGGCTGGACTGACGACGCGTAGTTTGAAGAAATCAGGCGTGTGTACGTACCTTAAGGCTACTTGCACACCAAGACTTTGCATTAGGTGCCACGTTAAGGTCGCATGACGTGCACCTAACACAACATATGGTGCTGCAAGAAAGGACGGTAGAGTGAGCCGCGTTAGGCGGCTCTATCCCTATAAGGTCTCCCAGAGTGGCGCTGATTGGCCGGCGGGACCACGTGATGCGGAGGGAGACACTCCGCATCACGTGGCCCCGCCGGCCAATCAGCTGCCGCCAGTGCAGTGAATATTAAGTAGCCATCTGCGCGGCTACTGTAGCTGGCTCTCCCCGCCTCCTCTCTGCCCCCCACTGAGCATGTGCAAACAGTCTAATGTGACTATAGCCGCTAACGCCGTAGCATGCTGCACTTTCCGGACAACGTGCAGTGTTACATGTAACACAACGTGGGCTGTGTGAACAGCCCACTTGTGTTACATTGCTGTGAGTTGGGGGAGCGTTACAGGCGCACTAACGTGCGCCTGTAACGTCCCTGTGTGTAAGCAGCCTAAAGGTTTTTATGGTGTAGCTAATCTTTTGGAGCACAGATAAATTAATTGACTATAGTTCAAATTTAAAAATTACAGTTGCTACCTATCTTTTGAGTTTTCTTTGTAATTGTTAGTGGAGTGGAGTGGAGTGGACACTCCACCTGCCCTTAAATTGAAAACACTCACTCCTGAATTCTATACTAAGGTAATCTGTCCACCCCCGGTCTAATGTCCCTATCATAAGCCAGTTTGTAAGAAAGCCAGCTATCCTGGAAACATGTTTTTGGAACGTGAGAGCACTCTTACACACTACATATTTTATTTAGCATTTCTTCTTCGACCTGAACTGTAATCTAATAGGCACAGATATGCTTGTCTTAGGCTGCTTTCACAGTAAGACGTTACAGGCGTATGTTAGTGCAGCCTGTAACGCAGCCCACCGCATAGCAATAAAAAAATCAATGGGCTGTTCACAGTGCCCACGTTGCGTTACATTGTAACGCTTCACGTTATTTCAAAGTGCTGCATGCTGTGCGTTCTACGCGGCTAAGCCGAGTTAGACTGTTTGCACATGCTCAGTAGTATTGGAGGAGGAGGTCTCCCCCTCCTCCTCGGCCAGGCACATGGCTAATTAATATTCACTGCACGGTGTGACGTGCAGTGTTTACTTCCTGGAGCGCCGCTCTGTGCAGCGATTGGCCGGCGGGACCACGTGATGCCGCATGCGTCCAAGAGTACGCATCACGGCATCACAGGACGCATGAAGAGCCGCTTAACGCGGCTCGATCTGACGTCCAGCTTCTACCCCACTATACGTATGCGTAGGTGCACGTTATGCGACCTTAACGTAGCATCTAACGCAACGTCTTAGCGGGAAAGAAGCCTTAAAGTGTTCCAGAGACCACCAACTATGAAGAATCAATACTTACCCGGGGCTTTCTCCTGTCCCGTAAACAAGTGTGAGTCCCTCGCCATCCTCCCGCGGTCTGCCGTTCAGCCGCGATCAGTCCCACTAACTTTCTCAGTCTCGTCCAGTCTGGGTCTTCTGTGCATTCACAGACCTACTGCGCATGTGCAGTAGACTCGGACTGACATCACTGAGAAAGTTACCAGGGCTGATTGCGGCTGAACTGCAGACCGCAGGAGGACAGCGAGGAACTCGCACATGTTTATGGGGCGGGAGGAAGCCCTGGGTAAGTATCGATTCTTCATACTTGGTAGTCTCTGGTTTCCTTTAAATATTGATTTAAAGTGAACCCAAGGTGAAAATAAACTGATGAGATAACCAATTGTATTTATCCACCTGCTCCAAAAAAATGAGTTTTTTTAGATATCCCATGGGTTTATTTTATATTTAAATATTTACAAAGTAGATCGATTTTTTTTTTCTTCTTATGCTCAGTGGCAGCATATTAAGTGTCTCAGAGTTAAAATACATAAACTATTGAGCTTTTTTTTTAATCTTCCCCTGCTCAGAAGTTGTATTCTGTCAGGATAACTTTTATGGCTGTAATTTGCTAATCACTGATGTGCACTGTATTCCTGACAAGGCATGGAAGTGACAGCTCCTGTCTTAGGAGCTGTCACTTCCATGCCTAAAAAATTAACTCTTTCAGGCAGCAAAATAAAACAAGTAAAACAGCCTGGTTATTAATATGTTTTGCACTGTACATACATGTTTATCTCATCATGTCACATGTCCCCTTGCGTACACTTTTTAACAAGGTAGGGAAAGACAGAGGTCAGCACTACTAAATCCAGTTTATTGTAAAGTGTGCAAGCAATGGGCAGCGCTCCAAGGCTGCAAGTGAAGTGAAGCCTACAGAGATGTGCACAGCCCCCCTGAGGCTAAATACACACCTTGAATACAAATCAAATGCAAAATCATGTGCTAAACACTATTCTAAAAATTTATATGCAAACTGATGCCCAAGGAGGCAGCTAGCCTGAAGTATACTTAAGTTTTTTTTACAGCAGAAGGAACTGGCAGTGCTTCCAAACAGGGATAATTTGTACACAACTTATGCTGAAGCTAGCACCCTCTTTTTACTGTACCTGTTTTGAATGCAAAGTGTGTAATCTGCCTGTTATTCAAGCTCTGCATACTTGTGCAGGTATCCAATTCAGGTGCAGCGTCTGTTTGGAAGCGCTGCCAGTTCCTTCTGTTATTGTAAAGTGTACATACATGTGTACTTCCTACAGATAACCACCTACCGGCATGGGTATCAGAAATATGGGTGTGTTTTTCTATATAAAGTTTGCATGCACGTGTAATGAACTGAGCATGTTAATAATAACTTTAATAACAGACTTAGCAGTGCCACCTTTCTCTACCTCGCTACCTTGTCCTGTATCCATTCAGCCAGAGCATGTTAGACAAATCGGGTAGCGTGTACACGTACAGTAGTACAGACTACCCACCACTTTACCTTTGCTGCCGCAATGCCATAGTCTGTTTTTCCTTCTTCAGTGAGACATCTTTAATATTTAAAGGGGTACTGTGGAGCCTATTAAAAACAAAAACCTGACACTTACCTGGGGCTTCTATCGTCTCCCTGCAGCTGTAATGTCCTGCGCCGTCCTCCTACGATTCTCCGTTAGCCGCCGCCTATCCCGGTCTAATTTTTCCTGAATTAGAACTGCGGCTGCGCGGCCGTGCGTGCTCGCTCCTGCACGTGTCATCAGTAGCTTACTGCGCAATACAAGAAAACTACGTACTGAGCCTTAGCAGTAAGCTCCCGATGATGCGGGCGGGAGCAAGCACTATTCATCTATTCTATTTAGACGAATAATCAGACCGGGCTGGCGGCGGGGAACGGAGAATCGTACAAGGGCGGCACGGGACATTATAGCTGCAGAAGGCCGATAGAAGCCCCAGGTAAGTGTCAGGTTATCATTTTTAATAGGCTCCACAGAACCCCTTTAACCACCCTAGCGTTCAATGTTTGCGGCCATGCGTCCGCGGGAGGGACATTTTTGTTTTATATAGTGTAGCTAGCACTAGGCTAGCTACACATGTGCCCCAAGTCCCCCGGCACGCTCTGATCCCCCCCGATCGCTGCCGGCTATATTTACCTAGCCGCGATCCCGCGAGAACCGCAACTTCCCCGAACAGCTTCTGTCGTCGCTATGGCGACGATCGGACATGACGTCTGACGTCATGCGCAGTTCCGATTCTTCCCATAGCGACGCCTGGAGGCTATTGGATAGGCTGCACCATCGCGGGTTCCGGGGAGGTATGTATAAGGGCGGCGATCGGGGGGATCAGAGGGTGCCGACGGCGATCGAGGGAAACCTGTATCTAGCCAAGTGCTAGCTACATGATCTGACACCATTTTTATAAAGAAAAAAACCCACCCGGGGCCATGCGATCCCCTGTGGCAGTGCGGCAGTATGGGCGAGCTGAGCTCGTCTATACCGCTCAGGTGGTTAAAGAGGAACTTTAGCCCAGGATTGAACTTCATCCCAATCAGTAGCTGATACCCCCTTTCCCAGGAGAAATCTTTACCTTTTTTCAAATAGATCATCAGGGGTGTCTCTGTGGCTGATGTTCTGGTGAAACCGCTCCCACAGTGTGATGTCATGACCATGGTCCTGACAGTTTGCTGTCTGTGAACCTCATTGCATTGTGGAAAATAACAGCTTTTTCCATCTGCCAAGCAATCATTATCTCCCTCTGTGCCTAGAACTCTCAGTAAACCAACATTCTGTACAGATCTCCTGGCAGAACTAAAGATGTCACCACCAGTGATACATTTCAGAATGTAAATCTGAGAAAGGAAAGATTTTACAATGGACAAACACTGACTACATAAATATATAATGAATATTGTAAAAAATAAGCAATTTTGTTAATTCTGTTATTTTCACTACAGTTCCTCTTAAGTTGTATCTTATAAACACATTACCAAATGCAAATAAGAGAAAAGGAAAAATAAGTTGCTGCATTTGTGCAATTCCTCCAACCCATAATATATTGGATGTCAATTTAAGGAAGATTGTAGGAAATGGCATGTTTTCTAATGTTATACAAGCATCCAATATTTGAGGGGTACCACGTTCTGAGCCATTGGGGCAGCTTCATGATGAATGTCCTATATTACATTGTAGAGTTTCCATGCATCATGCTATATGCTTAAAAGTACGAGAAATACAATTAAGTTTACTTCTTAATTAAAGTGATCAGCTAAAGATAGCCCTGTCTGTGAAGCTTCTGGTGGACGTAGTATGCCATTATGACTCACAGACTGCCTACTAGTTTTAGGTCTGATGACATCACTTTCAGCCATTCTAAATAGGCTTGGCTGAACCATAACAGCCGCAGCCATGAGTCAGAGCATAGCTGCTTCCACCAGAGGCTTCCTGGCATAAGTGTAATTTCAGGACCTATTTTATCTTGGTTATGCACTCAAGAATAGACATCCGTCTTGCATAGAATTAATAAATAAAACCAGTTAGGATACAATCAAAAGGAGTTTATTGGGGACTTTTCACTCAAAAAAATACTAAAAACAATTTAAACCGCTGAGCAGCTGGATACGAGTCATCAGCAAAACAGTATACAGCAAAGTCCCCGTTATCCACAACTCAGGCAACTGGAAGTCTCAACTGAGGCCTCGTTCACATCATGCGGCCTTCCGTGCGCATTTGGAAGCGCGTATGATGTGCTGAAACGCAGGAATGGCAGAAGGGCATAGATAGCCTCTTTACCGTTCACATCTGCTGCGCAGCAGTACGATACGCTATTATGCGCTTGCATACTGCTGCCTGCATTTTGCCAGCAAGCGCATAGCTGATTCCATCACTGTCAACGGATGGGATCAGCGGGCAGTGGCTCAGATGGTATGTGTTGCGCTCAGATCGCACGGTCATCTGCGCTAGCTAGATGTGAACGAGGCCTAACTAGCATGCCTGAGGGATAAAGGGAACTTTGTTTTGGGGGCTTTCAGGGGTGTTTGTATTAAAATACTCACTGAACCTCCAGCGACGTCTTGTAGCCTAACTGTAGCTCCTAGCGGCTTCCGGTGTCCGTGCCCAGCTCCTCGCGGGTCAGGTGACTCGCTGGCTTCCATGGGCAGAGGATATCGGAAAGCCACTAGTAGCAACAGAAAGGCTGCTCCAAAACCCACCGCACCTCATAGCTCACTCGATCCGCATTGACCATACAGTTCAACCGCAGGTTGCATACAGGTATTATGGGCTTGCAATGGGCTTAATGTGAGGGAGCGCTCGTTAAAAAGAAGGGGCTGCCGCTATGCACGGCTTACATAGCAGCACGCGTTGCTCAGGAGCGTGCCTTCCTTAGTTACACACGTTGCTTACATAGCAACGTGTGTAAATGCGGGTGGTCCTGTGAAGTGTCGAGACTGCTACTATGTTAATTAACATAGCTACTATGTATAGTATCTATGTTAATCAACATAGTAGTGGCTGCTAGTGAAGTATCGCAGTCACGATACTTAACAGAACTACTTGCATTAAAAGTTACACGAGTTGCTATGTAAGCAATGCGGGTAACTAAGGAAGACACGCTCCTTACATAGCAACGCGTGCTGCTTTGTAAGCCTTGCATAGCAGCCTCCCCTTCTTTTTAACGAGGGCTCCCAGCGCAACTTAATGAGTCAAGCCCATTGTGCTTGATTGCTGACAATTCTGTCATATTAAATATCTATACATAACTATAACAAATGCATGTGTGGCCAGCTTTACTTACAAAATAGTAGCGTTACCACTGTACTGTCTAATTCTTTCTGCAAAGGATGAAGTCAGAAGTTTTCTTTAGCTTTCAGTTGTGGCACCATTGACCTGGTTAGCATTGCAATTTCACATTTTACCTTTACAATGCTGAACTTCAAAGACTCAATGGTGCCTCAGTCGAAAGCTGAAGGGAACTGGCCTGTAAACGTTGTCAGAAAATAATGCTCTTCCTGTTACACAAATAATCGTGATATTACAACTGCCAGTTTTCCATAGTGCTCCTTTGACAGTATTGCGCTACCTTATTTTTGAGTGTGAGTTCAATGGTCATGTGACCTGGGCACCAGCCAGCTAGACTCCCTCTTGTATTTGGCTACACCTCCCTTCATTGCCCAGCACGGGAGGGCAGGTGAGTGACAGCCTAGCCTTACACGCCCCTTGAAGGCACAACATGAGTGAGGACAGTGTTCTCCCCAGACATTTTTTCCAGCTGGTTGGCATGAAAAAATAGCCGGGTGGGGCGAGATGAGAGAATGCTGGGCTGGAGCTTCTCTGCTTACAGCATAGGAGGAGGTGAGCAGATAACAGCCGGGTGGTCACCAAAAATAGCCGGGTGGAGCACCCAGCTAAAAGAGCCTGGGGAGAACGCTGTAGGGTGAGTGTCAGCCTGTGTCATGTGCCCTGCCCAAAAGGAACAGCAGGAGTTAGTGGCATCAACAACCATGCTTCCTTCCATTCTTAATTATTATTTATTTTGTATTCTGGTGACCAGTGGTTTGATCACCTGGGCCATTAGCAATAAAAAATAAAGAAATTGGTGATCTATGGCCCGTTGATTTGCATGGCCTCGTCAGTTTTAAAATCTGTAAATGATAGCAAAGTACTGACAAAGATCCATACTGTCTATTGAAGCCTACACATTTCTCTAATTTTAAAGGAGTAGTTACTCGGTGATGTATAAAGTGGCGACGTCAGTCAGGAAGTGAACTCTTTGACCCGGAAAAGAATAAATACAATGTATTTATTCTTAAAACCGCGAACGCAATTGCTGCATAAAGGGATTTTGTGAGCATTTAGCGCTCTTCCTATACCTTCCATTAGAGCAAAATCTCCCCAAAAATGGTACAGGCATCTCTTTGCGGAGAGCAAAGAGGACGAAACGCACTGATATGAACCTTCTCATAGAGAATCATTGCACAAGCGTTTTGTAGGCGAATTTGAAAATCGCCTGCGCTTGAAAAGAAAAACGAAAACGCCCTAGATGTGAACAAGCCCTGAGGGGTTGATCACTATAGTAATGTGAGATTTTCCTCTCATGCAAGTTGTGCTTTGTGACACAGCACCAACTTATTTTATGCTGTGACTGTGGAACATTACTGTTCACCTATCACAGTTTGAGCAGCTTTCTATTGTGCTGAATGTGTTGAGCTCTATGAAAAGCCAGCAAAAATAAAAAACAGCATGTGCCCACTCTCCTTAAAGGGAACCTAAACTGAGAGGGATATGGATGTTTCCTTTTAAACAATACCAGTTGCCTGCCAGTCCTGCTGATCTCTTTGCTGCAGTAGTGACACCTGCAACAAGCATGCAGCTAATCCAGTCGGACTTCAGTCAGAGCACCTAATCTACATGCTTGTTGAGGGGCTGTGGCTAAAAGTATTTGAGACACGGGATCAGTAGGAGAGTCTGGCAGCTGGTATTATTTTAAAAGGAAAAATACATTTCCGTCTCAGTTTAGGTTCCTTTTTAAAGAGGCCCACATCTGTCAGCATAGAGGATGTGGCCATAGAATAGATGGCTTTATAGAGCACAGTTCCCTGCCCATCCTTACCACTGCTGGGCAGGATATCTTTTTGGACAACCTCCGCCCCCCACCCCCACGTACCCCAGTAATTATTTCTTTTTTCTTAGATGCAAGGAGGCCTCATTTACACAACAAAACACATCTCTGCTAGGCATTCTCACTGAACACCTGCTGTGTGTTAAGCTCCATCTAGTCAATCGACTGACATTGTTATAAACCGAGAAATCCATTACATCAATGAACAAACCAATTCTGAGCTCATTTGAATTCAGCGATAGCACAACGATGGTCTACCGATCGGAAATGCTAAAATTAGGACCTGGAAATGTGTACCTTGAATGGAGCAATCGTTTATAATTTGATAAGAATGGCTAACAGCAATTATTATTTGGTGAATTGATCTACATGGACAGTGATTTGTTGTCTTTTACCATCGCTGGGACACTTCAACTTTCTACTGAAGCCGCTTCCCCACACTTTTTTTTTTTTGCCCCGATTTGCAGCAACACAATGCACCTGAATACGCGGGTACATAAGAAGTGTGTAGACTTCACTGTCTGATGTTTCCCATTCATGCCTAGCGATTCACCGCAGAATCGTTATGCATGGTTGCCAATGAAAGCGCATTGCGATTACACAGTTCATTTTAATGAATGAAATCGCGATTGCATTGCTGTAAAATCGCACTGGAATGGAAATGTTGTGCGTTGCGTTGGCACTTCCATTTCTTGATGTATTCAAGTGGCTAAGGTGCCTTAGACCATCAGAATACAGAGATAGAGGCCGGGTTCTTTTTCAGTCCACCTTGGATTATATCGGTGGCCATACACACATAGACTGTCATCCAATGTAGCAAAACATTCTCCGACCTGAATCTGATCAGGGAGAATTGGATTCCTACCACACATAGTACATTGATTTTCAATAGATTTCAGCATGAAATGTATTGAAAATCGTCCAAACCCCATTATTGCAGTGTTTGATGCAGTGCAACTCTATGGGCCGTCGATCTAACGCCACTCCTTCCCTGCCCCTAGTCATTGGAGATTTTGTGCTCAGTCCCTTCAATGATTTCAAACGATTTTAACTCAAAATCGATGAAAATTAATTTTGACCAAACATGTCCTTTAATTTCCAGAAGATTCTATCAGAGTGATCACATCTTCTGCTAATCTATAATGCACCATGTTTGCCGGGGAGTGGTTGCAACTTGATTTTCGAAGCCACTCCCCAGCTAACACACATTCTGCACCTAGTGGCCAGATTTGTTGGTCAGTAAGAGATATTTTCAATATTTTTTACAGCAGAGGTGAGTGGAGGCGCACTAAGCCACCACAGCTTTGCTTCTGTGTCTGAAAAATGTAGCTGTTTAGTGTCCTGTGGTGTTGGTGGCTGTAAACAAATCCTTGTATTAGCGTGCATAAGTACAGTGCTTCTTTAAATTGGAACTCATGATAAACGAACTTCTTAGTATTGGATAGCGCTGAGAAGGATAAGAACCCGTCAGATATTATTACTACTTTCTCTGCAATGGTAGATATAGTCCTTCAATTTCTGCCACGCCATGTGACAGTTCTGGGACAGGGGCAGAGTTTGAAATGAAACACTACAGTTGTCACTGAGACACATGCTGGTAATCACTTGTTTAGAAGGCCACCTGTTTTGGTGACAGCGGGTTTTGCTGGAATTTTGCTCCCTTTCCTATATATTTCCTCAAAGTCCCTGTGTCTCTGGAACAGGAGGTGGGAAGAAATCCTCCCAACAGGGAAGCAGCAGAAATATGTTTGACTAATGCTGATAAAAAATTGTGTTTATCACATTAGGAAATCTGTTAGAAAACTGGTTCCTGAGATAAAACTGAGCATCTCTGTAATGCGTGGACAGATCTATGGCCCAGGGAAGCAAAGCTACACTACTTCAGCTGCACTGACATTTTGGTGCGGGGAAGCAAGAGCCATGTGGTAGCTTCCCTCTATGGCTTCTATATACAGGTATTTTGTGACTGCTTCTCTTTAAAGAGAATCTGAAGTGAGAGGAATATGCTGCCATATTTATTTCATTTTAAACAATACAAGTTGCCTGGCTGTCCTGGTAATCTTTCTGGTCAGTGGTGTCTGAATCACACACCTGAAACAAGCATCTAGATAATCTTGTCAGATTTTTGTCAGAAACATTTGATCTGCATGCTTGTTCAGGGTCTTTGGCTAAATGCATTAAGGGGCCCATACACTCAGCCGATTTTCTGGCCAACCGATCGATCCAGGTCGATCGATCGCAAATCGGTTGGTCAAGCGACCGATTGATGGCCGATTTCGATGGATTTCCATCGAACTGGCAGGGTGGAAAATTTAGGTCGATCTGATGAGATTGCTTATCATTTTGCATTGGCCTTAATGGAAATCTGATGGCAAAAACATGCCATCAAATCGAATTTCAATAGATTTCAAACTGAAATCTATTGGAATTCTATCCTGGTAAAAATGTTCTAAAAACACATCAGATAGATCATCAGATGCATTTCTTATCTATCTGCTGCCAATCTGACTAGTGTATGGACACCTTTAGAGACAGAGGATCAGCAGGACTGCTAGGCAACTGGTATTGTCTAAAATATACATGTCAAACTCTGGCCTGCAGGCCAAATCAGGCCCACAGATTCGTAAAATGTTGCCTTCAAGTGATTTCCCTACTTTACATTATGTTTGGCTCATTCTAGGCCACTAAGGGCTCAAACCCACTAGCAGCCTTGTTAAGTGCTAGTGATTTGAAAAAGCTCTTGCTAATTCAATGCTATAGGGATTTTTATAAAATCATTATCACTCCAGTGGGATCACACCCATAGCATTACATTAGCAAGAGCTTTTCAAATCACAAAGCACTCAGAAAAGTGCTCCTAGTGGGTTCTAGGCCTAAAGAAGCTATATTGGGGTTGAAGCCCTAGGTCATCAGGGTAGCCATATGTGGGAAGGAGGGGTAAAACACTAGATACCAGTGAACTGTATAGGGGAAGGAGGTGTGGAGGTCACTAGACACCAGGGAACTGTATAGGGGACGGAAGAAGGACACGTGACACCAGGGAACTGTATAAGAGAGGGAAGGAGGACACTAGGTACCAGAGAACTGTATATGAGACCACTAGACACCAGAGAACTGCATAGGGGAAGACCACTAGACCCTAAGGAACTGTAAAAGGGAGGGAGGATGACCAATAGAAACTGGGGAACTGTATAGGGGATGGAGGACCACTAGACACCAGGGAACTATAGAGGGGAGGGAGGTTGACCATTGGGCACTAGGGAAATGTATAGGTGAGGTGGGGAGGCACTAGATACCAGGGAACTGAAAAGATGAGGGGTTCCTTTAGGTGCTGGGGTATTTATAAGGGAGCAAGGTGGCCACTAGACATTGTTGGCCCGCAACTTGGTCCCAGTGTTTAATTTCAGCCCACTTCGTATTTGGGTTTGGCGCCCCTGGTCTAAAAGGAAATGCGTATGGCAGCCTCCACATTTCTCTCCCTTCAAATCGTTTATATTTTTTTCTGTCCAGCTACCTGACAGTAACGCATTCACCGGGGAAGATAAGTGGAGTCTATGGTTCTTGGCATACTTTCCAAAATATGGTACCACTGTTAGTTAAAGGTTTCAAACATGGACTATAGCTTTCATATTTAATCTAAGCTTCTGCTGTAATGTGTGGCATTCCCTTGCGAAATCATGCCTTCCATGTGATTAACAGACTTTCCCATAATAAATTACATTAACCTTTCCATAATTTTCCCTTTTTGTTGTGAAATCTGGTGCCCTTTTTTGATGTGTGCAGCATAAACAAATCAGTCTCCAGTTCAGAGAATGTCTGTGGTGATAATATACGGCTGGATATCTTCAACCATAAAATGTTGGACACAGCTGTGTTGTCCTGTTCCAGTAGATATCATTAGAGTGAGCAGCAGTGAAATGTGAAGTTCAATTCAGTAGGGTTGTTTTTTATGGTGTCTTATGACTGCAAATGTAGTTACGACAGTTAACTTTTCAGGTGGCTGAGAAGACTAAACCTGGCCACATGACTTACGCATTGATTTTTAGATCTGATAATTAAGATAAGCCAAATTTACCATCACCTACCATATGTGGTGTGAAGACTTCATTAAATAATCTTTAGTCACATTGATTTTCATGGCTTGATGGAAAAATTGGTGTAAAGGTGGCCACACACCATACAATTTTTTTAAATATCTGTTCAATTCAAGAATAGCAATCCATTTTTCTAACTGATTGCAACAATTCAAAAATCTGACCAATGTACCACACATACCTATGTTCAATTTTTCCCCAATCATGAAAAAATAATTGAAAGCTCAGAAAAAATTGATTGGAACTGTACATAAAGTAATTGACAATCCATCACACACCATACAATTCTTGATAAAGTTGTTTTAAAATTTCCAACATGTCCAATCTCCAAAAATCGAAAAAAAGCGGGAAATTCGATCAAATTTATCGATTGAAAACAAAGAAATGCTCTAAATTTTTCGGGACAACCTAGCGAAATTATCGAATGAGTGAAAAATTGGATCTTTTAATTGTAAGGTGTGTGGCAACCTTTAGACTTCAGAGAGCAGTTGGACAGTTATTCTGTCTTTTGATCACTTCCTTAACATGATGATTGGTTTATAAGTTGGAGTTGGAATGTGTAAATGTTGGTACGAATCCATCTGGTGCTTATGATTTATTTTTGTATTTTTTTTTTTGTCCGAATTGACCAATCAGAACCAACGGATCCTGTTATTTTTAGTATTATTAGGATCTGTTCATTCATGTCCGTTTGTGGAACACAAGCAGATGCATTTTCCCATAGAAGCCTGTGGTGAAAACTCATCTGCCTCAGGACTCCAACGGACCACTGGAGCGGTTACTGCTCTATTCACTCTGACTGGCCGTTGGAGATATGTGAACTCGGCCCTAAAACGCTGTTACCGTGAACAGAGGGAAGTCTCAGGATCCTATCGAGGCTTCCTTCGGTGGTCCGCAGTCCCCGTGTCGTTGAGCGTGGCCCCCCTCCACATTGTGGCCGCGCGGCTCCACTTCTGCATTCATCGCCACGCATTAGAGGCTCAAGCCCACCTGTGCATGTGCAGTATCATAGAGCCTGCTGCTCCGTGCTACTGCGCATGCGTGAGTGGGCTCGAGCATCTATTGCAAGGCCATGAATGTGGAAGAGGAGTTGCGTGGCCTGGATAGGATTAGCAACAATGCCTTGTAGCTAATCTTTGGGGAGGCCGCGCTCAGTGACGAGGGGGGGACAGCAGACCACCGAGGTAAGCGTCAACAGGATTTGTGAATGTCTTTTCAATTCAAGAATCACAATCAATTTTTCAACATTTCCCCAATCATAAAAGAGAAGATTGAAAACTGAAAAAAAAATGATTGGGTCTTTAAAGTGTCCCTGAGATGTCCATAATGTGTGTATGTATACTTACCTGGACCTTCCTCCAGCCTCATGAGGTGTGTGTGGTCCCTCACCACCTTCCCCGGCCACTAATCTGGATAGACGCAGCAAGTCCTGCACTTCTGAGCGCGGAATGCTACAGAGCATGGGAGCGCGGAGTGAAAGATTAGCGACAAGGCATTGTTGATAATCCTATCGGGGCTCCTCTTCCGCATTCATGGCCGCGGTAGATATATGCACACAGTACCGTTGCCCAATCCAGAGCTGCCAGTATGCTAGTTCAGCATTGCTATTGGGGAAAAAAGGTGGTTCAGGCAGGCTTACCGAAAGCCCTTACGTTGCATGTGCAGTGTGACAGGCAGCATTTTAGGCCAATAAAAATGCATTAAAGTCTGTTCACATCACGCGGTAGAAGGAGCGGCCGTACTTTAAAAGTAGCGCAAGTAACTTTAGGAGCGCACTCTACAGAGCACTACCGTGTGTAGCGTGTGCTGGGGATTTTTAAATCACGCCGCTCAATTTAAGTTGCGCTACTTTAGCAGTGCAGCTTAATGAAACAACCCTATTTGTGGTGCGATTTGCGAGCTGCAGAAGAGCTTACCACAGCGCACCGCACCATTCCATGCAGATTTGTCCCTGCAGCACATAGTGGTGACAGGGAAATCTACATGCCCCCAAAAAGTATGCAAGTGACATCAGACATCACTTGCATCTGTCCCCTTAGTCACGTGCACATTTCAAGACAGGAAGTGCGCCACATGACTTCGCCACTATACACAGCCACCACAACAATCTTTATAGATTGATTTTGCATAGGCTTTAATGCTGTGTATGTATGTAGTTGTAATATTTGTTGCCTCACATCTTTAGATATTATTTTTTCAACAGTTGTGGAACAATTGCTGTACAGGTACACTTGTCTGCTTCTGGCTGTGCAGTTTGTTCTGCTCTATGGAGAGGGGAGGACGAGTAAGTGGCTGTGGGGGCCTTTGATCTGACTGGGTAAATTGATACAGGAGTAGCCAGTGACATCGGGGGACACGTGTATACTAATTTATTCGTTTTAACTATAATATTTGGTTTGTAATCGGGAACCGTCATTTCACATTATTTTAATCTGATTTTACACTGACTTTAGTAGTTAATAGCAAGGCCCCTATACGTGCTATTGTAACAAAAAGATTGCTTTGTATGTTAAAGGAAAGTGGGAATAAATACAAAAAAATGTCATAAAAGATCTAGTGTAGTTTTTGAGAAAATAGATTTTAAATGAAAACTGAAATGAGAGGGGTATGGATACAGAAAAGGGACACTAAGAGACCAATATAACCAGTACATAGTACACTATGTACTATGTACTGGTTATGGATGAGATAATGAAAAGTAAGTATCATTATACTCGCAAATGAGGGTTACCACTCAGGCAACCACTGTAATTGCAGGTGGGGAGATTAGACCTGTCCCCACTCAGGATTAAGAAGGCGCTCTCCATAGATCAGAAAAAGGGCTATCACCCCTCTACCAAGGGTGGACCTGTACAATGTAAAGGTAAATAGAGGCGCCAGCAGGATAAAAAAAAGGTAAAATGTTTAAAAATAGAGGCGGAGGTGGACTTGCCTCCTCCAAATAGACACAAATCACAGAGGTGCTTGACTTAGTCATAGACCTACATTGCTGTATACTCCATCCCTATTGCCTGATGAAGCAGGGTCATTCCTGCAAAACGTGTTGTACGGAATCTTGGAGTGTATAACTACATTATTTTGTTGATACAACATCATTACTATTTTAGGTCTACTTGGAGGAGATAAGTCCACCTCCGCCTCCTCTATTTTTAAACAGATAGGGATATGGAGGCTGCCATATTTAAACGATACTAGTTGCCTCGCTGTCCTGTCACTACCTATTATTTATAGCCATAGACCGTGAACAAGCATGCAGCAGGTCAGGTGTTTCTGACAGTATTGTCAGATCTGACAAGATTATCTGCATGCTTGTTTCTGGTGTGATCCAGACACTGCTGTAGCCCAATAGATCAGCAGGGCTGCCAGGCAACTAGTATTGTTTAAAAGGAACTAAATATGGCAGCCTATATATCACTCTCACTTCAGTTGTCCTTTAACATTTAAAGTAAAAATGGTTTTTAAACTGTCATTTTTCTGAGTTTAAAAACATTTTGCCTTTGTATTTTTATTAACGACAAGGTATTTTTGTCTTTCCATTATTCCCCTTAACATTCCTAGCAATATTGGTGAAGATGGCAATGCATGGCGACTTTGCTATCAACTCCTGAAGTCTGCATACAATTCTGCGTGATTATGCGCAATTAATTGTAATTAGCAGATTATGTTCATCACTAGTGAAGCTAGCCAGTATTAGTCAAACATATTTATTGCCAGTAACCTGTGATCTATAATTGTTATAGTCGTGTCTGTTGTCAGTCAGTTGAAGGCAGGTCATTCTTTCCTATCTGTAGTGGAACCTTCACGTCAGTGGTGGTTAAACAAGGTTAGCAGATCTAAAAGCACAGGCAGTTACTATTTTGATAAGATGTGGTGTTGAAATCTCTCATGTGATTTTCGCTTATAGCACTGTTAGCTCTGCTGATAGCAGGCAGCTGATTGGCAGACTGCTGCTTACAAGACTTGCACTACCCAGTGGCAAGCAGGGACAAGCATGCACGTCTAAAGGGATACCTGGGATGTCTCCTTTGGTTTTTCCGGAAACAAGCGATGCTTAGTCGTCAGCAACCACAATAACAAAAGGGAAATCTACCTTACTGGCAGCTGTGCCTCCTGGGTATGATAGGGTTGAGGCTGGGTGGGTGGGATGGAGAAGGGATATACGGTAATATGAAGCAGGGGTAGTGCTTGTTTTGTGAATTATGTGTGGAAGGAGCTGATCTCCCAGCTGGCAACTCCTCCCCTGGCCTGAAGACTCCGGCCCCTGTCAGATGGCCGGTATGAATCCCCCATCCCAGAACACTGCACAGTCAAGTGACCCCTTTGCTGGACATGCTGGTCTGTCCCCTGCTCACTCCTATGTCCTTGTAAAGCACATGTCTGTGGCTATAGCCCAACACCTGTCATTACATTGCACTCCAGCATCAGTACTCACGGCACTTCCTGAAGCAGAATAGTCTTCTTTATTCTGAACCACAGAAACTCAATATTTTCAGGTGATTCTTGGGTTTTGTGCCAAGATCTCAGGATTACCAGTTCTGTAACTATGTTTTATTGTTGTTACTCCCAGCCCATATATTGATCATTTATGCACGGTATTTATTATACACTTATAGCCAGCCAAATCTTTAAAACCACATGGTTTATTATATAAGTTCCTCTTGTGCCACCAAAACTGTTCTGACCCGTGTAGGCATGGACTCTGCAAGATCTTTCCACAGCAGACATGAGGTCAGCACTGTGACTGGCCTGTTAGGCTATGCAGCAGGTGACACTGTGAGTCGTCCCAGCAGCTTTCTCTCATTCCCATCAGTGATGTATCAATAAGTTCTTCAGAGGTTGCGACCGCATCCGGGCCCTTGGGCCAGAGGGGCCCTTCCTCAACCACAGTATTAGCTCTTTATTGGTCCTGTGCTGATAATGTTCAGTTCTATAAAGTAAATGCTTTGAATAGTAGTAATAATTAACAAGCTGTTTCCCATTCACTTCTTGCACCTCTGACACTGTAGTTGCCGTTGGCAGATTTTGGTGCGCCGTATCAATTGTTATGTATAGAGTGCTTGAGGGGCCCCAATGTAAAACTTACACTGGGGACCACCGTTTCTTAGCTATGCCACTGATTCCCATCATTATATTGTTCACTGATTTGTGCTACATCACCTGTGGGATTGCAGCTGACAGTTAAACTTCATTTTGCACTTGATGGTTGCTCCTTCTTGGACCTTGTTTGGTACGTACTAACCACTGTATACCAGAAACGCCCAACAAAAACCTGCCTAAAGGCTCTTACACATGTGCAAATCCCCATGCCACGACCCCCCCCCCCCCCAACTATCGCTCCAACTTGTCTGTTGGATGATAGGTTGGGCCTGTGTACATGCAGTAAATGACCAGTCGACCAACTGATATCGGGCAGTTTGCCTGATCTAACCAGCGGCTCTACTGACCAACTATCGTGTAGGTTGGTCACGTGTGTACAAGTCGTTTAAATGACTTGTTGTTTTTAAATTGGTTGTTTAGTTGGTCAGCGTGTGTGTACATACTGGTCGTGCAAACAACAAGTTGGGCAGTTGGTCGTGCATTAAGTTGCACAGGTGTATGTACCTGTATGGGAAAAAATATTATGCTACCTGATCCGAGGGGCTGTGCAGATCAGGTGTCCGCCATCCACGCCGCTCCCCGCACTGGCCCACTTTCACTTTTATGACCTCTGGTTCACGACACTGGAAAGAAAGATTGATTCTCTCTCACAATGTGCAGGGAGACGGGGGGGAGTGACGGGGTGTGGCCGGGGAGAGAGCTGCCCAATGGCAGCTCTGGAAACCCTGCACGAATGCCTCTGGCGTTTTGAGCAGTGAATCCCTCTCCTATTTACCCCCCGAGATAGCAACAGATATTGTCGCTAGTTTCGGAGGAGGGGGTTTAGCGCTGCATGGGGGGGGGGGGGGCTTGGAAGCATTAACATATTCCTGTGCTTACATTAGGTAGATGTGCCTTGGGTCAGGTGTGCTTTAAAGTGTACCCGTGATGACTTTTGACATGAGATAAACGTGTATGTACAGTGCAAAACATATTAATAACCAGGCTGTTTTACTTCGTTCTACGTTCTATTTTGCTGCCTGAAAAAGTAAATTTTTAGGTATGGAAGTGACCGCTTCTGTCTTATCGATACCTTGTTAGGAATACAGTACACTTTAATGATCAGCAAATTACAGCCGTAAAAGTTTTCCTGGCAGCTTCAGAGGGCAGGGAGAGATAAAATACATGAACTATTGACCTTTTTCTAACTCTGGGGCACTTATTAGGCTGCCACTGAGCAGAGGCAACAAAACATTAAATATAGTTTGTAATTGTTTAAATATAAAATGAAACCATGGGATATCCAAAAAAAAAAAAAAAAGTCATTTTTATGAGTAGGAGCATAAAGAGAATTATCTCATCAGTTTATTTTTACCTCAGGTTCACAATAAAGCAATTTTTTAAATCAAAATGTAATTACACTTTCAAACAAACCTGGGAGATTGTTGACTCAAAAATTCAGATACCTTAGGAGAGGGAAGCCTCTGGGTCCTACAGAGGTTTTCCCCATCCCCCTCCGTTCCAGTGCTCGGACCCCCAAAGATCCACGGAGCTCACCCACACTGCTTGGGCGCAATTGGCTTGCGCATACGCAGTAGCATGGAGCCGCTGCTCAGGTTCGGCAGAAAAAACAGAACCCCTTCGACTCTGTGCTAGTGCGCAAGCAGGATCTGTCTGCACCTGTGCAGTGAAGGTGAACTCTGGCGATGTGCTTGCGAGGGTCTCACCGATGAGCATGTCAATTCAAACAGAGTACATGCCACCTAGTTTCCAACAACTGCATGCTCATGAAGTAGCAGGTAGAAGCTTGACATAGATCATTTAGAAGGAAACTAATACTATAAGGCACTGCAGTGGATTGAAATGTATTCACTGTTCAAAGCATCAAGTGAAGCATATAAGTGAATTGATTGTAGTTATCGTAGGTATATAGTGATTCCGTGCTGAAGTGACATTTATTACAGAATTGTATGAGAGATGTCCTACCATGTCCTAGGTGGGTGCAGGGCAAAGAAGCGGGTAGCCCAATGCCCGTTTCGCATGGTGGTGCTTCTTCTGAGGCTGATCAGTCTGAGGCTCAACACACACCATACAATCTTGGTTGTTCAATCTTACCACTTTCATGTAGTATAAGAGGTTATCCAATCAATTTTTCATGGTATTTTCAATCTGTTGGCCCTTATATTACATAGATTTGGTAAATCTGTACAACCAAGATTGTATGGTGTGTGTTGAGCTTGAGAATGAGTGCTAAATGGCCATTAGGCTACCCGTTATTTGCCCTGCACCCACCTAGGACATGGTAGGACATATATCTCATACAATTCTGTAATGAATGTCACTTCAGCACGGAATCACTGCCTGTGACCTATGTACCTACGATAACTACAGTCAATTCACTTATATGCTTCACTTGATGTTTTGGACAGGGAATACATTTCAATCCACTGCAGTGCCTGATAGTATTCGTTTTCTCCTAAATGATCCTCACCGAGAAGCATGATGGCGGAGGCCTCAGGAGGATTCCCTCTCCTGAGGTAAGTACCCAGACCAGCATCTATCAAAGTAAAATGTCAGTTTTGGATGAATATGTGTGGGCCACACATGCCAGTTCCAAGATAGATTGGGTGTAGGTGAGTTTATATTTAAGTCATGTTTCACAAATTGGAGGCTGTTGTAGGGTGAACATGTAATTAAGCTGCTGGGAAAGCTGGGCGCAGAGTGAAGCTGAAAAACCCCTCAACCTGCTCCGGCAAATGTCTCTGCGGTGTTCATTACTATTCCCCCTCCCGGCCGCTGTGGACTCTGAGGTAAGATGTAATTCGGCTGCTAGCTATTGGTAGAGGTTGAATTACTTTAGTTTTTATCGTAATTTGGGCCCCGTCTATTGACTGTGTCCAAATTACTGCCTGGGCGCCGATGTAGCCATAATTTCCATTATGGCCTACGGCGTCGTCTGGTGCGCCCATATTTCCTGCGCCGTTTTTGTCAGATTCGGTTGTAGGTGCCTTTGCTTATGAAATTGAAGTTTCCTGATCTTCATTTTTTGGCCAGCTTTTCTATTTGTGCCTTTCCATGGGTTCAGTTAGTTAAAGGAACGCTGTCGATTAACTTTTTTTAACCTAGGATTGAGAGAGTTCCTGATGTGCTGGTAAATAATAATGCATAAATTTCACTTGCTTATCTTTTTGTTTACTGTATCAAATTCCTTTTACTCTTCACTGACTGCAAGTCTGACAAGTCTGACTGACCAGTGAACCATGAGGGGAGTGAGGATTCCCTCACACTACACCATTAAGCCTGTGTGTGAGAAAACCCTCACTGGCAGCTGCCTGTCACTGACTGAGCTGTTTGCAGGAGAGCAGTGGAAATGTATCTTGTTATAACCCTTTGTAATTGTGTGTGTAACCTGACACCACAGCTTTTCATCCTTTTTTGTTTTGCTTTCAAAGAAAAATACTCTGTAGTCTGATATGCAAAGAACAGCACTGTGTTGAAGCAGATACCCCTTTTGTGAATGTTTCGTTGAAGCAGATACCCCTTTTGTGAATGTTCGTTCTAATCCTACACACAATTAGTTAAAGCTTTTGTGTCTGATATTTAACGTAAGTAGGAAAATGATTACACAGCTACTTAGACTACATGTCATTTTAGAACACTTGAGTATTGATAGTATTCCTTGAATCATCCAAAGGCCCCCAAAGTTTATGGTTGAAGGGCAAAAAGGACCTGGGCTGCCAACAGATAATCTCTAAAAATGGGCCCTTTTAGTGCTGTCTGTGAAAAGAAATGTAGAACCCATACATTGTTTGGATGGACGGTGCACACTCCTCCATGCGCAGGAGTGGCAGTGGAGAGTGCTATAGATATCAGTTATCTCACTTGGCCTGCCAGCTTACTCTGTGGTGCCTGATATGTGCCTAGGCCTTCTCATGTCTCCATGCAGCTGCATCAAGATTCCTAATAAAGTCTGGTACACACTTTAAATCACTGACCAATTTTACCACCGCCAAGTAATATGAGAGTCAAAAGATATTTAATACTATGAGCAGATTGAGTAGGTCAGTGGTTCCCAACCTTTTTGGAGTCGTGACACATCAAACCAAACGTTCAGATCTCCGTGACACGTAGACTAAATGCATGTAATGAGAGACAGCGTTTCCCCAGTAAATGCACATAATAAGAGAAAGCTTTTCACCAGTAAATGCACATAATGACAAACAGCTAGTTGTCCCCAGTATATGTAGCCAGGGATATATGTGCCCTGTATATGTAGCCAGGGGTATATGTGCCCAGTATATGTAGCCAGAGGTAAATGTACCCAGTATATGTAGCCAGGGGTATATGTGCCCAGTATAGGTAGCCAGGGGTATATGTGCCCAGTATAAGTAGCCAGGGGTATATGTGCCCAGTATAGGTAGCCAGGGGTATATGTGCCCAGTATAGGTAGCCAGGGGTATATGTGCCCAGTATAGGTAGCCAGGGGTATATGTTCCCAGTATAGGTAGCCAGGGGTATATGTGCCCAGTATAGGTAGCCTGGGGTATATGTGCCCAGTATAGGTAGCCTGGGGTATATGTGCCCAGTATAGGTAGCCAGGGGTATATGTGCCCAGTATAGGTAGCCAGGGGTATATGTGCCCAGGATAGGTAGCCAGGGGTATATGTGCCCAGGGTAGGTAGTCAGGTGTATATGTGCCCAGTATATGTAGCCAGGAGGAGAGAGCGAGGGAAGGAGGGCGGCACCTCAGGGTGCTCTCCCTCCCTCGCTCTCTCCTTCGGAACGAAGTGCGGTGGCTGGCAGAGGGGCGGAACTTACCTTCCGTGTCTCCGTCTGGCCTCGTCGCAGGCGTGCGGGATGATTTGCCACTACTCTGGTCTGATCCAGAGCAGCGGCTGTGGCACCAGAACTTCCGGCGCTTGGAGCGACACGGAAGTTAAGTCCAGCCCGCTGCCACACTTAGTATCGGAGGAGAGAGAGAGGGAGAGCACCCTAAGGTGAGGGAAGGGGGGGGGGAGATGGCCCCCTTCTCCGCCGCTGCCCACAGCTCTCCCTCCCTTAGCTGACACTGCGACACATACCCGAAGCTGCCGCGACACATGTATGTGTCGCGGCACATGGGTTGGGAACCACTGGAGTAGGTGAACCCTCATTCTACATGGAGGTGGTAAAATTGGTTAGTGATTGGCCAATCAAAATTAAAAGTGTGTACCAAGCTTTACTCCAGAGTTTACATTAAAATGTGTTTACTTATCTTCCCAAATTATGGTGGTTAATTTTAGTTATTGTTAATCAACTTTTTATTTGTGGTGTAAAGCTTTGTACACACTGTAGATTGCTGCTGTCCGGCAAGGATGGGGATTGATACCATGGGTGACAGGGGCCCAATGCTGTATACAGTGGAGGCGGCACTAGCCTACAGGTTAGCCATATGTCTGTCTGCTGCTCTTGAGGGGGCAGGAGGGACAATGTGTCTCATATTGGAGCGACTTCACACAGATGAAAAAGATGAGCAGGGAGAATAATGCAATCGAGCCCTGCTCAGATGTGGCTAAAGATTGGGCTTGTATTTCTTTAGAGAATGGACTTCTATAGAATACTATGATTCAGTCTTGCGGTACAAACATTTGAAACAATTTTATTGGCACATGTAGAAAAAATGCTTGATAAAAACTTTTAAATCCGTGATATCAATCTTCACGAAGAATCATAATACATCCAAAAAGCTATTCATGAAGCTGAAAAACACTGTAGTCTGGCTTGACGTGATAAACAATTGTACGTTTACAGGCAACGACACGTTCGTTTCAGGCATATTCTGGGCCCTTCATCTGGCCGTAATATGTATAAATAGTTCTCTGAGGTCCAGTCAACAGCTAAAGCCAGAAACCCACACTCCCCTAATAGCTGCATCATTGACTTTCATTGCCGGTGGGGCTGTTTTTGTGTGCATCAGGTTGGTGCAGATGCCCGCCTTTTTTCCGTATTTTTTCTGGCTTTAGCTGTTGACTGGGCTTCACAGAACTACTTATACATATTACGGCCTGATGAAGGGCACAGAATAAGCCCGAAACGAACATGTGTCGAACAGTCAAACAGTCCTCATGATTTTTCATGAGGATTCATATCACGGATATAAAAGTTTTTATCAAGCATTTTTTGTACATGTGCCAATAAAGTTGTTTCGAATTTTTGTACCGTAAGACTGCGTCATAGTATTCTATATAAGTCCATTCTCTAAAGAAATACATGTTGAAGTGGGTGAGGTGGACCACCCGTTAAGGTCCTTCACTTTTTTTTAAGGGTTGTACCAGCATATATGCTATAAAGATTGGGCTTGCTGGGCATCTGTGTGTTTATTAGGTTATCTTGTTTTTTGTTGTTTTTCCTTGTGAAAGATGCACTTAAAGGATACGTCCAGGCATTTAAAAAATAAAACTCCACTGGGCCTTCCTCCAGCCCCTGGCAGTTGTCCTGTGCCTTCGCCGCAGCTCCAGTGGCTCCCGGTGTCCTCCGCTGCAGAAGCCGACCTCGCCAGGTCGGGTTCCGGGTCGGCTTCTTGTGCGCTCCACGGCGCGCAGGTCACGTGGTCTGGCTGACATCATAAGGATTGTACTGCGCAGACGTAGAACTACTGTGCCTGCACAGTACAGTTCTGATGACGTCGGGCAGACCACGTGACCCACGACATGGAGCGCACAAGAAGTCGACCCGGAAGCCGACCTGGCGAGGTCGGCTTCTGCAGCGGAGGACACTGGAAGCCACCGGAGCTGCGGCGAGGGCACAGGAAGGCTGCAAGGGGCTGGAGAAAGGCCCAGGTAAGTGGAATTTTAATTTTTTTGTATGCCTGGGCGTATCCTTTAAAGGACAACTGAAGTGAGAAGGATTTGGGGGCTGCCATATTTATTTCCTTCTAAGAAATACCAGTTGCCTGGCTATCCTGCTGATCCTCTGCCTCTAATACTTTTAGCGATTAGACCCTGAACAAGCATATGCAGATCAGGTGTTTCTGACATTATTAGATCTGACGTGATTAGCTGCGTGCTTGTTTCTGGTGTTATTCAGGCACTACTGCAGCCAAATAGATCAGCAGTGCAGCCAGGCAACTGGCATTTTTTAAAGGGGAACTGAAGAGAGAGGTATATGGAGACTGTCATGTTTATTTCCTTTTAGACAATACCAGTTGCCTGGCAGCCCTGCTGATCCTCTGCCTCTAATACTATTAGCCATAGCCCCTGAACAAGCATGCAGCAGATCAGGTGTTTTCAGTGGTTCAGACTTATAAGTCTGATCTGAGAAGACTAGCTGCATGCTTGTTTCTGGTTTTAATTAGATACTACTGCAGAAAAAATAGACCAGCAGGGCTGCCAGGCAACTGGTATTGATTAAAAGGAAATAAACAGGACAGCCTCCATATACCTCTCTCTTCAGTTCCCCTTTAAGAGGAGATAAATATGGCAGCCTCCTTATTCTTCTCACTACAATTGTCCTTTTAAAGGTAGCCATACATCTAGCAATGTATGGGCAGATTTGACCAAGAGACAAATCTCTCTCATATCGAATCTGATAAGAGAGAGATCTGTCACCTGCCCATACACTGCAGGCAGATTCCCGGTCAATTTCATGCGGAAATCGATCCGGAATCTGCCTTGTGCAACGCTTCCGCTGCCTCGTTGCCCCACCAATGTAAATGTGCCCCCTGCAAAGTATAGATTCCTGCATTGTGGGTTGGGCATGTACTTGGCGGCACTGATTTTCATTCAAATCAATTATAATAATTGAATCAGATGGTCATTCGGTCGCCAAGTCGCCTGATGTATGGCCATCTTAAGGATGCCTATTTGCTATTAGCCGGGTTTACCAACAACTGTGTAATCTGTTCTAAAATCAGCCTGCCCTATAGTCCTGCACATTATTGTCATTTTTTTTTTATTTTTTTTATCTCTGATGACAAGTGAAATCTAAAGCAAAATCTAATGGTGTGTGACCAGCTCTAAGCAGACCTTAATCTATAAATGATGGTGCATAAACTGGCATGGACATGCATTGCACACTGCTGTAATAAAATTCCACGCCTCATTACGTTAAAAGAATGCATCCCAAACTCTGATTCATCCCATCCCATAACACACCTTGAAGGTGAAATTAGGTATTGTTCATTGGAATGCCCATTACAGGGCTTGCTGCCTCCTGTATTTTTTATTATTGCATCTGCTGAAATGTCTCCTAGAAATTAAAATTTTCATACAGCCCCAGCATCCCTTTAGAAGTGAAAACTAGGGTTACCTCACCAGTAGATTGAAGGAAATAGGAAGTGTCAGGTACAGATAACAGAAAGTTAGGGATTTTTAATTCTTGAGCCTGTTTTCCCTCCCTTCTTTCTCTGCTTATTTATCATATTCCAGGCTTATTTATGATAAGCTGCATAGAACTGGTGAATACTACAATTGTTTTCTGCAGATCTGCAGTATAAAAGCTGATAAGAAGGTGTAAGGTACAAACACTGGGTTGGCGGGAACAGGAGTTAGGGCCTGGACACACTGGCTGCATTTGCTCTGCGTTTTTAAAACTGCATGCATTTTTTAAATCACAGACTGCCCAGCAAAAGTTCATAGCGAAATAGAACTCAAGGGGCTTGATTCACAAAGCGATGCTAACCTACTTAGCACGCCTAAAGACTTTTGGGCATGATAAGCATTGCACTAAGTAGGTTAGCACCGCTTTGAGGGAAAAACTTGCGCGTAAAGTTTTGCGCACGCAAAGTCCGGTGCGCTCGAAACGTCGCATAGGGTTCAATGCCGTTGCATGCGTTAAACTTAGCGTGCATAAAACTTTACCCGTGAGTTTATTTTATCACGCCTAAACTGAATCAAGCCCATGGTCTTTTGAAAAATCCTGAAAATCATGATAACCTGTACACAGTGGTGTGATACTTTTTTTTTTTTTTTAGAAAAAAACGCAATTGCAGTGAAGCCTTGGAAAACGCAATGCATGCAAATGTTGTTGCGTTTTTTTAGGTAAACAATCAGGAAACCAGGAAAATATAGCCTCAGCAAAATTGCAATCACATCCCAAATGCACAAAAATCACAAGTAGAATTTTGATTAAAAATTAAATCACATCGCACTGCGTTTGCTATTGCGCTTGGTGATTTTCAGTGTGTACCGGAGGCTCCTTTTCCACCAGCTGCAATTTGCTACAAAAACAGGATTGCAGCCATTTTGACAATCACAACAGCACTGCGATTAACATGTAAATCGCAGTGCTGTTTCCACTCATGCGATTGTTTTTTGTTTAAATTACAAACACCGACCTACACTATTTTATGTGCGATCGCCCTTACACCCAGCGGTTCAAGACGCAAACGCAAAAAGTTGCAGTAGTGGTAATTGAAGCGTGATTTTGCATGTGATCAGGCTTTCTAGTGGAAAAGCACCCTAATTGAGCCTTTTATTTATTTTTTAGGATAACATTTTTGAGAAGAAAGCTGTTTTCTGTATAGTGTTATGAAACTGAAATACACAGTGGGCCGAAATGTAAAACTGGGGCCAAGTCATGGGACAACCTCAATGTCTAATGGCCTCCTCCCTCCTATTCCCTGGTGTTTACTGGCCCCCTCCCTCCCCTATACAGTTTTTTTGGCGTCCAGTGCCCCCTCCCTACACAATTCCCTGGTGTCTAGTGGCCCCCCTCACTCCACCATATGGTTTCCCTGGTGGTCTAGTACTCCCCCCCCCCCCCCTTTCCCCGCCAATATAGCTAGCATCCCTGGTTGTAGTGGACCCCATCCTGTGCTCCCCCAGCCCCAGTATATGCAGAGTGTGGCATTTTTCTTATGTCATGTGTAATCGTGCAACGTGCAGGATGAGATCCTGGAGGTAGAGCAGCACTTGCTTGTAGAGAATGGATGCCTTGAGAAGGTGAAACAAGCACAACCACAGCTGTGCTGCTACTCTGCATATACAGGGGAGCACTGGAGCATTGTCCTTTCACCCTCCTCCATAGAAACAGACTGGGTCGCTTGCCTAAAGTCTAGCATTGTGTCTTTACAGAACTGAGTGAACAGAGTGAGGCCCAGTGCACCTCGGGCGGTTCCGCCGGCCACAACCGCCTGAAAATCCGCGTGGCTAATGTAATTGAATGGGCTGGTGCGCACCAGCGGTTTGAGGTTTTTAGCAAACCACAAACGTGCCTCCTGCTGCACGTTTGCGATTTGCTAAAAACCTCAAACCGCCGGTGTGCACCAGCCCATTGAAATACAATAGCCACGCGGATGTGGCCGGCAGATCGCATCCAAATCCGCTTGGTGTGCACTGCCCTAAATATCTGCACTCCGCACCCAAAACCGCTAGCGTTTTGTGGATCTGCTAGCGGTTTTGGTGTGCACTGGGCCTGAGTGAGTCATGATCCCTGCGGGTGACAGTTATTGTGTGTACGCACCTTAAAGGAAACCTAAAGTGAAAGTGATGTGCCCAGTTTAACTTACGGGTGGCTTCTTCCAGCCCCCTGTAGTCCTTCTGGTCCCTTGCCGTCGTTCCTCTCTGTTACATTCAGCAGCTGTCCCCTCTGAAAGCTGCATGTGCGGCCCATGGCTGCACACCTCCTCAATGGCGCTCCCATGGCCGGGATCATTCTGCTTTTGCACAGATCATGACAATTGCAACTACGCACATGGCGGGAGCAAGATCAAGGAGGGACATGTAGCACATGATTGGCTCAGCCAGCTTTTAGAGGGGCACTGTTGCTGAATTTAAGTTAAACTGGGCACATTACTTTCACTTTATTTGTCCTTTCAGATGTCTGGCTTTTATTTAAAGGGAACCTGAAATAAGTTTAAGGGAAAAAAAAAGTTTCACTCTCCTGGGGCTCCTGCCAGCCTCCTGCAGCTGCCCTGCGCCCGCGCTGGTACTGAAGGATCCTCCGGTTTCCCCGCCACGGCTCACTTTCGATTCTGGCAGTCAATGGCCACTGCACCTGCGCAGCCCTGGCCGGACGTGTCCTCGTTCGCGCTCTGTTAGCTGGGAGTGTCCTGCGCGGCGCAGTAGAGATTATCTCGTACTGCGAAAGAGAATACGAGCGGCCATGGACGCGCAGGCACAGTGGCCAACGACTTGCAAATTGGCGATACCAAAACTGCCGCAGGGCGGGGACCTGAGGATTGTTCCAAGACGGCGCGGGCACAGGGCGGCTGCAGGGAGCTGGCAGATGCCCCCGGTAAGTGAAACTTTGATATTTTTTAAACTTATTTTAGGTTCCCTTTAATAAACTATTACTGTATTACAAATCTCACTCCTTGGGATGAAGTCAAATTTCTAGATGGGAAGAAGCAGACTTGCAATGATGTTTCCTCATGTCACCCGCCCATTCCCTCCCTTATTCAATCCCCTTAAAAAAGCTCTATATTGTAAATAATGCTGTTCTTATATCCCTTTTATCAGTTGTGTAATAGGCACATGATAAATGTATACATTGAGCTTGTGTTAAAGAAAATGCTTTGAAACACTGCAGACTGTGCCTCGCATACCTCATATCACTGTCCAGCGAGTGCAGGAGACTTATCTCACTCACCTGAGGGAATTCCCCACACACAATCATTGGCCCTTTCAACAGATTGGGCCTGCAGAGCCTTTTTGCAATGATAAGCATGGTGGAGTAGAGGTTTCAGCGCTGTGCCCCTGGTTTGAATCCCAGCCAGGGCGCTATCTGCAGAGCTTGTATGTTCTTCCTGTGCCCGTGTGGGTTTCCTCCAAGCACTTCGGTTTCCTCCCACATCCCAAAAACATACAGGTCGTTTAATTGGTTTCTCCCTAAATTGGCCCTAGACTATGGTACATAGAGCACATACATGTGACTATAGTAAGGATTAGATTGTGAGCCGCTCTGAGGGACAGACAATATACTATGTGAGGCGCTATGGATCATGTCTGTTCAATACAAATACTAAATAATATTGATGATAAAGTGTGGTTTCAAAACATTGGCTTCATGGTTTAAATCTGTTAAAATTATAAGCTATTCAGGAGTTGCTCTTGTATTTATTGACTCCCCTACTCAAATAGTCTGATCTGACTGTCATCAGCCTTCCTTTATTTTCCCAGTTGCAGTTATATGCAACTGATATAAAACTGATTTTTTTTTTTCTTCTGAATTCTTTCAGAAATGTCTGCCCTCCAAAGGTAGGAGATTGAACTGCACATCTCACCACATTTCTGGTGTTTCAAGTAAAAACCACACTGAAAATTGCAGTGGCTTAGCGCAGTGTTCCCCAACCCTGTTGTAACGATTGGTGTCAGCACGCAGAGAGAATCTGATTATTGGTGATCTGCAGTATCACCAAGAATGCAGATATATACCTGATTATTGATGATCTGCAGAATCACCGATAATACAGATATATTGCTAACCTCTGGACACCTATGGTATGTGAGTGTTTGGTGTAACAGTAGTACTTTGAGTAATGCACCTGCTGAGCAGATGATCAAAGGCGGTAAAGGAATACTGCTCTTGAGGACACAGAAACCTTCCAGCAGCCTGAGACTCTCCAAGGGGTGGAGTCAGGCTGGAGGTAGGAAGGACCAGAAGGTGAGTGACACCTGAAGGTGGATGTCACTATCTGATCTAGAGACTATCTCTTAATGGGAGAGATAGCTCTCGAGGTCGGGCAAGCCAGGTCGGCAACACACGGTCAGATAAGGTACCTAGACAGAAAGCTGATTCGGTATCCAAGGTTAGCAGGGTTTGGCAACAGAGTATCAGATATGCGAGGTACTGAATCAGAGGACAGAGGAGTAGTCAGGAAAGCAATAAGTCATAACAGATATCAAACAATGCCTAGTCTGGGTGTGAGGTCCTTGGTCTCTACACCCTGGAACTAGTCTGATGTATAACAGAATGATCGCACAAGTTCCCTTGTCGGGTGTGAGGTCCGTGGTCTCAGCACCCTGGAACTAGTCTGGAGTATAACACAAATGATAATACAATTCCCTAGTCTTGGGTGCGAGGTCCGTGGTCTCAGCACCCTGGAACTAGTCTAAGCATAAGCAGAATAACAATACAAGTAATCTGGCTCAGTGTGAATCCCAGGTCCACCTGGTTCAAACACACTGTTGGATCTGACTAAGGTCTGAGTGCTTCCACGTAGTGTTCGCAACGGCAGACAACTTGAGACTGGCCAGCAGTAAGTATATATGGAGTAGTGCTCTCCGGCACCACCCCTAATTGATCAACCAATAGAATCCTGCTCTGGAGTCAGCTGATCGGTGTGATCAGCTGACTTCTCCTTGCCCAGTATAAAAGTTCTGCCTCTCAGCGCGCGCGCGTGTATTCCTAAGCCTGTGTGCACTAACAGACCCAGCCACACCAGACACACGCTGCTGCGTGCAAACCGCCGCGCTGGACGTGGAACCAGCCGCCTTACTGTTGTTACATGCGGTGGCTTTTCTGCGTTCTGCCCTGTTACCAGACTCACGCCTCCGCGTGCAAACCGCCGCATTGGACGCGGAAACAGCCGCCTCCTCAGCAGCACACGCGGCGGCTTTTCCGCGTTCTCTCACACCTGTCCTCAAGGCCCACCAACAGTGCATGTTTTGTAGAAATCCAGCAAGGTAGTTAATCAGCTCTGCTGAGACACTAATTACCCCACCTGTGCTTGTGTGTGGTTTTCTGCAAAACATGTACTGTTGATGGGCCTTGAGGACAGGGTTGGGGGACTCTGGCTTAGCGCATAGTATTTGTGATGTTGCAAAGCGATTTTATTTAAATTGCGCTTTGCAATTATCAGAATCAGCTTAATTCATCAAGCACGACTGGGTTGTGCCCAGGATTGGTTTTGGCACATACAGGGAACGTACAGGACACACAGCAGGAGATAAGAGAGAATCCAATAAATAGCAAAGTGGCAATATAGGCAAGAGTCCTTGTAGCCAATAACCATTATTATCAATGTCAACAGCCATGGATGCAGCAGTTGTGGTCCAAGGGGGAAAAAGGAGGGGGATGAACATTTTGTAGAATTCAAGCAAATTAGAACTTTGACTACTCCATGGTGCAATGCATTTTGCAGGTGTAACCTGCTTTCAACAGGCAAATTGGGGAGTAACTAAAACGAGTGTGGTGTAAACCAAGGAGCTGTTCTAGTTACTCCATCTGATGAAGCAGGTTACATCAGCAAAATGCGTTGCACTGTGAAGTAGTCAATAAAGTTCCTTTTGCTTGAATTCAGCAAAAATCTAGTCATCTTTGGGGAGGCAAGTCCACCATCATACCCTTTTTAAACAGTTTTTAGTGTATATTATCCTGTTGCTGGTGCCTTTGTTTAAGTATTATCTACTAACATGTGAAGTGTGTGAGCAGAAGAAAAAACAAAAACAAAAAACTGTTGCATATAATGGCAGCTGGGGAGAATGAAGGGAGGTGACAGTTAGATCAGACCATCTGAGTTGGTGAACAGTCACATCCAACAGCAAATCAGATGTTAAATGAGAAAAATGTGAAAGTATTTTTTTTAACACAAGCTCTACAGATTTGTGCTATTCCTATTACACCAAAGATAATGGACATGTTAAAACAGCATATTATTTTGCCACACTTCGCAGTGATTCACTGATTTTTGCCTGTTTTTATAGTTTGTCCTATTGATGACCATACAGGTATAATGGCAGGTCTCTGTACCATCACTTTGACCTTTAGAAGCCCAGGTACAGTAGAGATCAGGGAGATTTATTTATTTTTTATTTATTTATTTCTAATTCACATATAGTGATTATGATGAATGCTAGTTTACGGTTACTACACTTTTTGGGATGGACTATGTATTATGTTTAACAAAAAGTTTTGGTTTTTTTTGTCCGCAGTTTCTCAATGAGCACAGAAAAGCTTAAAGAGGGCACCAGCAGAGCATAGAGCAGCCATCATGAAGTTGTATGTGTTTCTGGTGAATACAGGAATCACCCTCACATTTGACACCGAGCTTGCTGTTCAAACGTAAGTAGTTGACTTTTTTATGTTTTAGTGTTATTGGTATTTAACATATGTATATAGAGAACACCCTTTTTTCTTTTTATATTTGCAGTTGCTGTTATTTTCAAAGAAATATTGTAGTTCTGTTTTTATTGTTGGGAGTTTATTTCTAAATGTGTATTTAACCTCTCTGGCGTTCTATTAAAGATCGCCAGGGGGCAGCGCAGCGCTATTTTTAAATTTTTTTTTTCAATCATGTAGCTAGCCTAGCGCTAGCTACATGATGCCCCCCTCGCTTCCGCAACCCTCCCACCCCTCCGATCGCCGCCGGCGCCGTAAACCATAAGGAAATCCCGTTCTGAAACGAGATTTTCTTTAGGGCTTCCCCCGTCGCCATGGCGACGCACGTCGTGACGTCATCGTGACGTCACAGGGAGACCCGATCCGCCCCTCAGCGCTGCCTGGCACTGATTGGCCAGGCAGAGCACGGGGTCTCGCCTGGGGGGCCCCTGCATCGCGGCGGGTGGCGGCGGCGATCAGGTGAGACACGCAGCAAGCAAAGTGCTTGCTGCGTGTTTAAAAAAAAATTATTCAAATCGGCCCAGCGGGGCCTGAGCGGCGACCTCCGGCGGTAGTGGACGTATTAAGTCGTCCATACCGCTAAGGAGGTTAAGATATAGAAATTTACATTGCAACTTCAGCACAAAGACATTTGTGCATCCTATTTATAAAGATCATTGCTCATTATAGGGGCGCTCTCCTAGCTCCTATCCGTTCCTCAAACAGTAATGCTGGCTTGCTGCACCACCAATAGTGTTACATTACATCAAACCATACATGCGAAAGAAGGTTCAGAGTGCACTGCCCAAATGTCTATACAATACTTATCACCCTAAAGGTGGCCACACACCATACAATTTTTTAAAATATCTGTTCAATTTAAGAATTGCAATCATTTTTGTAGGACTGATTGTAACATTTCAAAAATATGACCAATCTACCACACACACACACACACACACACACACACACACGTTTTCCCCAATTATGATAAAAATGATTGGAAACTCTGACAAAATTGCTAGGATGTGTATATTAACCACTTAAGGACCTAGGGCTTTCTACCCCTTAAGGACCGGCCACTTTTTTTCCATTCAGACCACTGCAGCTTTCACGGTTTATTGCTCGCTCATACAACCTACCACCTAAATGAATTTTGGCTCCTTTTCTTGTCACTAATAAAGCTTTCTTTTGGTGCTATTTGATTGCTCCTGCGACTTTTACTTTTTATTATATTCATCAAAAAAGACATGAATTTTGGCAAAAAAATGATTTTTTTAACTTTTTGTGCTGACATTTTTCAAATAAAGTAAAATTTCTGTATACATGCAGCGCGAAAAATGTGGACAAACATGTTTTGGATAAAAAAAACCCATTCAGTGTATATTTATTGGTTTTGGTAAAAGTTATAGCGTTTACAAACTATGGTGCAAAAAGTGAATTTTCCCATTTTCAAGCATCTCTGACTTTTCTGACCCCCTGTCATGTTTCATGAGGGGCTAGAATTCCAGGATAGTATAAATACCCCCCAAATGACCCCATTTTGGAAAGAAGACATCCCAAAGTATTCACTGAGAGGCATAGTGAGTTCATAGAAGATATTATTTTTTGTCACAAGTAAGCGGAAAATGACACTTTGTGACAAAAAAAAAAAAAAAAGTTTCCATTTCTTCTAACTTGCGACGAAAAAAAATGAAATCTGCCACGGACTCACCATGCCCCTCTCTGAATACCTTGAAGTGTCTACTTTCCAAAATGGGGTCATTTGTGGGGTGTGTTTACTGTCCTCGCATTTTAGGGGGTGCTAATTTGTAAGCACCCATGTAAAGCCTAAAGGTGCTCATTGGACTTTGGGCCCCTTAGCGCAGTTAGGCTGCAAAAAAGTGCCACACATGTGGTATTGCCGTACTCAGGAGAAGTAGTATAATGTGTTTTGGGGTGTATTTTTACACATACCCATGCTGGATGGGAGAAATATCTCTGTAAATGACAATTTGTTAATTTTTTTTACACACAATTGTCTATTTACAGAGATCTTTCTCCCACTCAGCATGGGTATGTGTAAAAATACACCCCAAAACACATTATACTACTTCTCCTGAGTACGGCGATACCACGTGTGGCACTTTTTTGCACCCTAACTGCGCTAAGGGGCCCAAAGTCCAATGAGTACCTTTAGGATTTCACAGGTCATTTTGAGAAATTTCGTTTCAAGACTACTCCTCACGGTTTAGGGCCCCTAAAATGCCAGGACAGTATAGGAACCCCACAAATGACCCCATTTTAGAGAGAAGACACCCCAAGGTATTCCGTTAGTAGTACGGTAAGTTCATAGAAGATTTTATTTTTTGTCACAAGTTAGCGGAGAATGACACTTTGTGAAAAAAAATCAATTTCCGCTAACTTGTGACAAAAAATAAAATCTTCTATGAACTCACCGTACTACTAACAGAATACCTTGGGGTGTCTTCTTTCTAAAATGGGGTCATTTGTGGGGTTCCTATACTGTCCTGGCATTTTAGGGGCCCTAAACCGTGAGGAGTAGTCTTGAAACAAAATTTCTCAAAATGACCTGTGAATCCTAAAGGTACTCATTGGACTTTGGGCCCCTTAGCGCAGTTAGGGTGCAAAAAAGTGGCACACATGTGGTATCGCCGTACTCGGGAGAAGTAGTACAATGTGTTTTGGGGTGTATTTTTACACATACCCATGCTGGGTGGGAGAAATAACTCTGTAAATGGACAATTGTGTGTAAAAAAATCAAAAGATTGTCATTTACAGAGGACATGGGTGTGTAAAAATACACCCCAAAACACATTGTACTACTTCTCCCGAGTACGGCGATACCACATGATTGGCACTTTTTTGCAGCCTAACTGCGCTAAGGGGCCCAAAGTCCAATGAGTACCTTTAGGATTTCACAGGTCATTTTTGTTTCAAGACTACTCCTCACGGTTTAGGGCCCCTAAAATGCCAGGGCAGTATAGGAACCCCACTAATGACCCCATTTTAGAAAGAAGACACCCCAAGGTATTCCGTTAGGAGTATGGTGAGTTCATAGAAGTTTTTATTTTTTTTGTCACAAGTTAGCGGAAATTGATTTTAATTGTTTTTTTTCACAAAGTGTCATTTTCCGCTAACTTGTGACAAAAAATAAAATCTTCTATGAACTCGTCATACACCTAACAGAATACATTGGGGTGTCTTTTTTCTAAAATGGGGTCAGTTTCTGGGGTTTCTATACCGCCCTGGCATTTTACGGGCCCAAAACCGTGAGTAGTCTGGAAACCAAATGTCTCAAAATGACTGTTCAGGGGTATAAGCATCTGCAAATTTTGATGACAGGTGGTCTATGAGGGGGCGAATTTTGTGGAACCGGTCATATGCAGGGTGGCCTTTTAGATGACAGGTTGTATTGGGCCTGATCTGATGGATAGGAGTGCTAGGGGGGTGACAGGAGGTGATTGATGGGTGTCTCAGGGGGTGGTTAGAGGGGAAAATAGATGCAATCAATGCACTGGGGAGGTGATCGGAAGGGGGTCTGAGGGGGATCTGAGGGTTTGGCCGAGTGATCAGGAGCCCACACGGGGCAAATTAGGGCCTGATCTGATGGGTAGGTGTGCTAGGGGGTGACAGGAGGTGATTGATGGGTGTCTCAAGGTGTGATTAGAGGGGGGAATAGATACAAGCAATGCACTGGCGAGGTGATCAGGGCTGGGGCCTGAGGGCATTCTGAGGGTGTGGGCGGGTGATTGAGTGCCCTAGGGGCAGATAGGGGTCTAATCTGTTAGGTAGCAGTGGCAGGGGGTGATTGATGGGTAATTAGTGGGTGTTTAGGGTAGAGAACAGATATAAACACTGCCCTTGGGAGGTGATCTGACGTCGGATCTGCGGGCAAACTATTGGTGTGGGTGGGTGATCAGATTGCCCGCAAGGGGCAGGTTAGGGGCTGATTGATGAGTGGCAGTGCCAGGGGTTGATTGATGGGTGGCAGTGACAGGGGGTGATTGATGGGTGATTGACAGGTGATTGACAGGTGATCAGTGGGTTATTACAGGGAAGAACAGATGTAACTAATGCACTGGCGAATTGATAAGGGGGGGTCTGAGGGCAATCTGAGCGTGTAGGCGGGTGATTGGGTGCCCGCAAGGGGCAGATTAGGGTCTGATCTGATGGGTAACAGTGACAGGTGGTGATAGGGGGTGATTGATGGGTAATTAGTGGGTAATTAGTGGGTGTTTAGAGGAGACAATAGATGTAAACACTGCGCTTGGGTGGTGATCTGATGTCGGATCTGCGGGCGATCTATTGGTGTGGGTGGGTGATCAGATTGCCCGCAAGGGGCAGGTTAGGGGCTGATTGATGGGTGGCAGTGACAGGGGGTGATTGATGGGTGGCAGTGACAGGGGGTGATTGATGGGTGATTGACAGGGGATCAGTGGGTTATTACAGGGAAGGACAGATGTAAATAATGCCCTGGCGAATTGATAAGGGGGGGGGGGTCTGAGGGCAATCTGAGCGTGTAGGCGGGTGACTTGGTGCCCGCAAGGGGCAGATTAGGGTCTGATCTGATGGGTAACAGTGATAGGGGGTGATTGATGGGTAATTAGTGGGTGTTTAGAGGAGAGAATAGATGTAAACACTGCGTTTGGGTGGTGATCTGATGTCGGATCTGCGGGCGATCTATTGGTGTGGGTGGGTGATCAGATTGCCCGCAAGGGGCAGGTTAGGGGCTGATTGATGGGTGGCAGTGACAGGGGGTGATTGATGGGTGGCAGTGACAGGGCGTGATTGATGGGTGATTGACAGGGGATCAGTGGGTTATTACAGGGAAGGACAGATGTAAATAATGCCCTGGCGAATTGATAAGGGGGGGGGGGGGGGGGGTCTGAGGGCAATCTGAGCGTGTAGGCGGGTGACTTGGTGCCCGCAAGGGGCAGATTAGGGTCTGATCTGATGGGTAACAGTGATAGGGGGTGATTGATGGGTAATTAGTGGGTGTTTAGAGGAGAGAATAGATGTAAACACTGCGTTTGGGTGGTGATCTGATGTCGGATCTGCGGGCGATCTATTGGTGTGGGTGGGTGATCAGATTGCCCGCAAGGGGCAGGTTAGGGGCTGATTGATGGGTGGCAGTGACAGGGGGTGATTGATGGGTGATTGACAGGTGATTGACAGGTGATCAGGGGGAATAGGTGCATACAGTACACAGAGGAGGGGGGGGGGCGGTCTGGGGAGAATCTGAGGGGTGGGGGGGGTGATCAGGAGGGGGCAGTGGGCAGGGGGGGAGATAAAAAAAAATAGCGTTGACAGATAGTGACAGGGAGTGATTGATGGGTGATTAGGGGGATGATTGGGTGCAAACAGGGGTCTGGGGGGTGGGCAGGGGGGGGTCTGAGGGGTGCTGTGGGCGATCTGGGGCGGGGGGGGGGGAGAAATCAGTGTGCTTGGGTGCAGACTAGGGTGGCTGCAGCCTGCCCTGGTGGTCCCTCGGACACTGGGACCACCAGGGCAGGAGGCAGCCTGTATAATACACTTTGTAAACATTACAAAGTGTATTATACACTTTGTATGCGGCGATCGCGGGGTTAACATCCCGCCGGCGCTTCCGTATAGCCGGCGGGATGTTGCGGTGGGCGAGCGGTGACAGGCGCCGGTGGAGGATCGCGTCACGGATGACGCGATCGCTCCGCCCATGCCCTTACAAGGACCGCCGCCTCTGTGGGTGAGCCGGTCCTTAAGGGCTCCACTTCCCGGCCGCCCCTGTGCGTTAGGCGGTCGGGAAGTGGTTAATAAATTGTCAATTTAACACACACCATACAAGCTTTAGAAAGATCGAAGAAAAATATCTGGCATTCCGGATCGATAAAAATCGAAGAAAATGGGAAATCCGATCAGATTTTTCAGTCGAATGAAAAAAAAACGCTTTCGATTTTTTTCGGGAGATCCGATCGTTTTTATCGAATTGCTTTAAAATCGGATCATTTTATTGTATCGTGTGTGGCCACCTTAAAAGTAAACCTGTCCTCTTTAGGCCACATACACACATCAGACCATAGTCTTTTGAAAATGAAAGATCACAGACCAATTTTACCCCCTTCCATGTAGTATGAGAGCCCTACCTACACAGTCTATTCTATGGAGCTGAACTCCCCATCATAAAAAAAATCTTTGCAAGATGCTGCACACAAAGATGCTGTACACAAAGATGCTGTACAGACACAAAAGATCAGTATCTGCCAAAGATCTGTTCCTGCCAAAGATCTGTTCCTGCAAATTGCATTTATAGTCTATGAGATCTGCAGATCATCATACACACCTTGTTTAACTGACATTCATCTGCAGATCTGAAAATCCATCCTGGTGGATCTGATCTGCAGATGAATGTCTGTTAAACAAGGTGTGTAGGATGATCTGCAGATATCATAGACTATGAATGCAATTTGCAGGAACGGATCTTTGGCAGGAACAGATCTTTTGCAGATACTGATCTTTTGAATGTCTACAGCATCTTTGTGTGCAGCATCTTGCAAAGATTTCTGTCTAATGAGCAGTTCAGCTCCATAGAATAGACTGTGTAGGTAGGGCTCTCATACTACATGGAAGGGGGTAAAATTGGTCTGTGATCTTTCATTTTCAAAAGACTATGGTCTGATGTGTGTATGAGCCTTTAGAATGTTCTCCTTATAGACCATATATGATCCTTTTCTTCCTGTCTTCCTTCCTGTCCACAAGTTGGTAGTGGTCGGGGTGGGGGAGGGGGGTTCGAATTCAGCAAAGCTAAACAGATTTGGCTGTGGCATCACTGGGAGGGAATATACATCAGTACATAGACATGGGAACTGTTTATGTTGCTGAAACCAGACTAATTACCATAAAAATGGGTATCCTTAATATTTTACTGAATTCTACTATATGTCACTACAGGTGTCTCTTTAAGCATTTTAAACACTAAACTTGCATAACTGAAGGGTGGGGTAGAAAGATGTTGGTCTGATAAAAAATGTTCACTGGACAGAGGCTTAAACATCTACACTACGCCTCATGTGTCTTCAATTTAGTTTTCTCTCCCAGTTGTGTTGTGAGACAGTGCTAGAGCGGGCTGTTTGCTTTTCTACGCTGGTGATGACTAATGATAGCATACTCATCGCGCATCGCAGTCCTAATCAGTGAATGTGGTCTGTTGAAGAGAAGTCATGTGATACTGCTCACCAGACGTGTGCACCCCGGTATTTCCATTAACTGCATTCCAGATGCTGACATATTGTTTGCTCCATGCTTTTTGTGTTCTGCTGGACCAGTGAAGCAAGCTCATTACAGAAAGCAGGCAAAAGCAATATTAATGGAGCTCTACTGAAAGGGATATTTAGAGATGACATGAGAAATACTTTTAGCATTTTGGGCTATTGTTAATAGATCCCAGCAGTGGCTCGATTTTGCGCCTTTAGTTAGGCAGTGGCAGAAGTGGATTTGAATGGCAATGATTGCTGGTGATCATGACCACCTAAGTCTGGTATGAGGAGAGGGTTGGCTGCGTTTGAACTTGTACATTGTTTTTTGTGAACCATTTATAAGTTCTAATGACGTGAAATCTGCTGATTTGCTCTTACGTCATGCAGCTTTAATTTCATTTCAGACAAATCTATTTTTTTTTCTTAAATTGTAGATCAGGGGTCTCAAACTCGCGGCCCGCGGGCCATTTGCGGCCCTCGATACAATATTTTGTGGCCCTCGCCGGCAAAAGCTTCCTTATAGTTCGCTTCAGTGCTCCCAAGTAATCCGCCGCATCCCCGCCGCTAAACGAGGGCTGCAGAGCCCCCAAATCGCCCGGGGGGGGCAATCCGCCGACATTTCCTGGAAGGGGCAGAGCTTTCAGCTTCAGCTCTGCCCTTCCTAACGTCAATCGCCGCACGGATCGCCGCCTCTCCCCGCCCCTCTCTGTGAAGGAAGAGTGAGAGGGGCGGGCAAAGGCGGCGATTCGCCGCGATTGTGAAATTCCTTATGCGGCCCAGCTTCATCCTGACTTTGCCTCCTGCGGCCCCCAGGTAAATTGAGTTTGAGACCCCTGTTATGTAGATAAAGTATTGCTGAGTCAGAAGCTGTTCTAGGCTTATTGACAGAGGTGTAGCTATGGGAGGGCAATGGGGGGACATCTGAGGGGGGGGCACTGCAATGACATTAAGCTTGGGGGTGCCTTTGTGAACAGCCCCAACAAAGTATCCGCTAAGCCGGTAGCATCATGCTGGCAGGCCGTGTGCATGTCACTCAGCAGCTTCCTGCTGCTCTTGACGAATGTGGCATCCCGCCTCCTTCCTGTCTCGGCTACACAGCGGCCGATTCAAGGTGTCTGTGAGACACACAGCCTCACCCGGCCAGCAGAGACTGAATCTGCAGCGCAGCAGAGTGAGTAGAGACTACAGATAAGAGACTTCTGTGCTGAAGTTGCTGGAGGGAGCAAAAGTGGTCTCTGTCCCCGGGTGCTGAAAACTAGCTACACCTCAGCTTATTGGTGCATTATTTGTATACATTTGCATGTGTATCTACTCACTTCCTATAGTGTTGCAAGGAATATACAGTGGTGTGAAAAACTATTTGCCCCCTTCCTGATTTCTTATTCTTTTGCATGTTTGTCATACTTAAATGTTTCTACTCATCAAAAACCGTTAACTATTAGTCAAAGATAACATAATTAAACACAAAATGCAGTTTTAAATGATGGTTTTTATTATTTAGTGAGAAAAAAAACTCAAAACCTACATGGCCCTGTGTGAAAAAGAAATTGCCCCCTGAACCTAATAACTGGTTGGGCCACCCTTAGCAGCAATAACTGCAACCAAGCGTTTGCAATAACTTGCAACGAGTCTTTTACAGCGCTCTGGAGGAATTTTAGCCCAGTCATCTTTGCAGAATTGTTGTAATTCAGCTTTATTTGAGGGTTTTCTAGCATGAACCGCCTTTGTAATGCCACAACATCTCAATAGGATTCAGGTCAGGACTTTGACTAGGCCACTCCAAAGTCTTCATTTTGTTTTTCTTCAGCCATTCAGAGGTGGATTTGCATGTGTGTTTTGGGTCATTGTGCTGCTGCAGCACCTAAGATCGCTTCAGCTTGAGTTGACGAACAGATGGCCGGACATTCTCCTTCAGGATTTTTTGGTAGACAGTAGAATTTATGGTTCCATTTATCACAGCAAGCCTTCCAGGTCCTGAAGCAGCAAAACAACCCCAGACCATCACACTACCACCACCATATTTTACTGTTGGTATCATGTTCTTTTGCTGAAATGCTGTGTTACTTCTACGCCAGATGTAACGGGACACGCACCTTCCAAAAAGTTCAACTTTTGTCTCGTCGGTCCACAAGGTATTTTCCCAAAAGTCTTGGCAATCATTGAGATGTTTTTTTAGCAAAATTGAGACGAGCCTAATGTTCTTTTTGCTTAAAAGTGGTTTGCGCCTTGGATATCTACCATGCAGGCCGTTTTTGCCCAGTCTCGTTCTTATGGTTGAGTTCTGAACACTGACCTTAATTGAGGCAAGTGAGGCCTGCAGTTCTTTAGATGTTGTCCTGGGGTCTTTTGTGGCCTCTCGGATGAGTTTTCTCTGTGGTCTTGGGGTAATTTTGGTCAGCCGGCCACTCCTGGGAAGGTTCATCACTGTTCCATGTTTTTGCCATTTGTGGATATTGGCTCTCACTGTGGTTCGCTGGAGTCCCAAAGCTTTAGAAATTGCTTTATAACCTTTACCAGACTGATAGATCTCAATTACAGTACTTTTGTTCTCATTTGTTCCTGAATTTCTTTGGATCTTGGCATGATGTCTAGCTTTTGAGGTGCTTTTGGTCTACTTCTCTGTGTCAGATAGCTCCTATTTAAGTGATTTCTTGATTGAAACAGGTGTGGCAGTAATCAGGCCTGGGGGTGACTACAGATATTGAACTCAGGTGTGATAAACCACAGTTAAGTTATTTTTTAACAAGGGGGGGCAATCACTTTTTCACACAGGGCCATGTAGGTTTTGAGTTTTTTTCTCCCTAAATAATAAAAACCATCATTTAAAACTGCATTTTGTGTTCAATTATGTTATCTTGGGCTAATAGTTAACGGTTTTTGATGAGCAGAAACATTTAAGTGTGACAAACATGCAAAAGAATAAGAAATCAGGAAGGGGGCAAATAGTTTTTCACACCACTGTAAACTGAACAGATTTCTTCAAAAGAAAGAAACACGGCTACGCTTTTGTTGCAAGGGGTTAGCACAAGTGGGATCTGTTACAAAGGTGATATCAATGGGGGTCTCTTTATCTAAAGCCCATGAACATACACACAATGTCGCCCGATGGGGATGGGAAATTGATCCCTCTGGCATCATTGCAGGGCTGAGGCTGTGCAGATGCATAGCTTGCTTGAAAGCAAATAATAAGTTTTGCTCTATGCAGGTGGGGGAGGGGCATATCGGCACAGGAGTGATGTCACATGGCGGTACCGTTAGGTGGGGAGAACAATGCTCTCAGGATGGATCGCTGGCTGAGTGGTCAGGAGAGGTTGGGGGCTGCCGTACACATGCTAGATTCTTGTCAGAGGTGGTCATTTATCAGCCGCCTTGGCCAAGTTTCAAATAGCATGTGTACAGAGCTTAAAGTGGACCTGAACTCTTGCACAGCACACAATGAAAACTCTTAAACCACATAGAGTTGCTGAAAAATCCACTGCTGTGTGTATCTTTTTTTTTGTATAGCCAGATCAACCTGTCTTTATCAGTAGCTATAAGGACTAGTCTATTAGAGCATAGGTTCTCAACATGCGGTACGCGTACCCCAGGGGGTACTTCTGATGGGTCCAGGGGGTACTTGGGCTTGATGTATTTCATTAAGTTTAATAAATGTATGGTTTCAGAAAATAAAAAATCCTATTTAAACAACAGCCAAACTAGTATTTCAGCTAATTAAAAACAATAGAAAATGCTTGGAAACGGTTTAGAAACAATTATCAAGCACTACTATTCAGTGTATCTGTATCAAGGTGTACTTGAGATAGTTCTTACCATATCAGGGGGTACTTGGCCAACACAGGCTTTCAAAAGGGGTACATACCCATGAAATGTTGAGAAACACTGTATTAGAGCAAGAGAGTAAGTTCTAAGTTTGTATCCTTTTTAAGGGTCTGTTACAGGAATATTTGTCACTAAAGTGTCTCTCAGGGGAATTTGTAACCAAGGAATCAGTTAATAAGGGAATTCTTCAGAGGGGCATTTGTCACTGACGAGTCTGTCACAAGGGAGTCTGTCACTGCATCCGTGCATTAGCAGTAAGTGGTTAATCTTGGAAGCTGTGGTAGCTGTAAGAACATCAAATAGTTAGCATTTTTAGGCCATATTTTGTTAGGAAATAGTTGCAAGAGATTAAGAAAAAGAACTTGGCCCACCCTAGTGGACATTTATTGGCCCGGATACTTTTAAATCCCACTCTTTCGTAATCCTTGGTCAGACCTATACTTGTGTTCTGTAGTCTGCTTGTTTTGAATGTCATTATAGAAGAACAGGAAGACACTTAATTTCACTTTTCTCATGGGGTAGTTGGCATTGTACATTGTGACCTCCTCGTCTGCTAATACAAACACATTTCAAGCATTTATCACAAATATTCTATGTTGCAATCCTTTGCTAAGGGGCTACAGAAGTGATTATTTTGTTCCTTTTTGACACACTTCAGCTGCTTTACCCCTTCAAGCTGGCCATAGAGCTAAAGGCTCATACACACCTACCAACAAACTATCCAACTATCTTCCAAACTTGTCTGTTGGAAGATAAGTTGAGTGTGTGCACGGCTGGCAAACAACCAGATCACCAACTGATAACAGGTTGTTTGCTAGATCCAACCGGAGCATCAATCTGACCAACTATATCATGCAGGTTTGACTGTGTGTACAGGTCTTGTGAACAACTTTGCTGTTTTGGAATGCCTTACAAATTGTGCAGTTTGTTATTTAGCTAGCACATATTATTTAAAGAGGAACTGTCGCGAAAATCTTAAAATTTAAAACACATACAAATAAGTACATTTCTTCCAGAGTAAAATGAGCCAAAACTTTTCTCCTACTTTGCTGTCACTTCTAGAAGGTAGTAGAAATCTGACATTACCGACAGGTTTTGGGTTAGTCCATCTTTTCATGGGGGATTCTCAGCATGGCCTTTATTCTTTATAAAGACATTCCCTGAAAAAGATTTATACAATGATGCTGGCCAGCCTCCCTGCTCACCGTACACTTTTTTTTTTGGCAATTGGACGGAGCAACTGCCATTCACGAAGTGCTTTTAAAAATAAAAAAAACCCTAAGAACCCCCATGAGAAGATGGGCTAGTCCAAAATCTGTCGGTAATGTCAAATTTGTACTACTTACTGTAAGTGACAGCAACATAGGAGAAAGGTAATTTATGGTTTATTTAGATCTGGAAGAATCATACTTCTTATTTGTATATGTTTACATGTATTTTACACTTTAGGATTTTCATGACAGAGGACCTTTAAGGTTATAAGAGGTCTTTAGGGGACCCGGCCCCACCTATAACATAAACACTGTGAAATCTTATTTTAAAGTGAATTTGCCTTGAAGACAGCATTGCTGTATTACTGTGGGACATCTTGCTGTGTTGGCCAGTAAATTACCTAGTCAGATTGTACATTTCAGCTTGCTTATCGAATCAGTGGGCATTTCCATGTGATATGTTAACACGCAGCCCTCTAGCCAGATGTTTCTCACGAAGCCTCTGCTCTGTTAGCATGTTTGTCCCCAGTTGGATCTCAGCTGAGCATATAACCCATAGCATTTTTACATTTTAAGATTTTCGCGACAGGGGTCCTTTAAATGAGTTGGTTGTTTAGTTGGTTGGCATGTGTGTACGTGCTTGTCAGGTAAACAACATGTTCGGCTGGTTGTTCATTAAGTTAGACATGTGTGGATAAGCCGTAAGAAGGCAGATTGATCTTTAATAATAATCAAGTATCTGAAAATATCAACACTGAGAATGTCAAGCACCAGGCCCAAAGGAGTGGGGGTTATTTTCTTTTCTCCAATTGATGTAGGTATACTGTACTTACTGTATGTTTAATAAATCTCACCTAAAATGAGTCACAACAATGACACCACTCAAGTGAATAACACTGATTATTTCATTACAATGTCACCTGCCAAGAGGTGCACTATTTAAAGGTCCATTTCCACTAAATGCAAATTTGCCTTGCTAAAATTTGCATTAGTAATGAAGGCAATGCAATTTCAATGGAATAGTTTCCATTGAATGCGTTTTTTGTGGTCCTATATTCACAAAGGAAAAAGCAACCGGCACTGCTGTTCCAAGCAATAGGGGGAAGCACCCCCGGGGTATGGGAGGTAGGGTAAATGCCATAGGTGTGCACAAGATATGAAGAACATATCGATATTTCAAAAGTAGAGGAACAAATCATCCAGCACTACACACTAGGCTTCTTCTCCAATAGATTTAATAGCAAGCACTTTGACAAATCAGTCCATGACAGTGCATATCCACAATTGGTTAAATAACATACCCTATTGTTGTCCTCGCCGTGGGGCAATGTGGGAGCAGCGGTCTGCCTGACGACCGTTTCGCTTATACAAGCTTCTTCCGAGGCTCCATGCACATAGTTTCCCCCATCTTGGGGCAATTTAAACTATCGGGTGTACGCTCCAAGTCCCGCACACGTAACGCCGCTGCACGTCATTTCCTGCGGCATGACGTAGACAAGTCTATGAATACTTCCATACTGTAACTTTACGGCGCAATGCGCAGGAAGTGACATTTTCGCCTCATCCCCGATGCAGGTCAAGAACTACATTAATGCTGTGGTGATGCTGCAAGTTGCAGTAATCTGCGTCGGCCCGGAAGTCATGTTAGTCTATGGCGAGGCATAGATGTGCAAAAAATCACCAATGCCGCATTGCAGCGCGTATGTACGGAAGCGTATTTTAACAATAGGCTTCTGTGCACTTCCGCATACCCGAAGCAGTAAGTGATGGCGAACGACACTTCCTGTTTGGCCGGCGGCCAGGCAGGGAACACCCTGCAATAGCGTAGTATTCCCTGAACGCCTGTTTTTGACTGTGCGATGTGGTGCGTCGACCAGCCTTAAAGAGACTCTGTAACAACAAAAACCTCCCCTGGGGGGTACTCACCTCGGGTGGGGGAAGCCTCCGGATCCTAATGAGGCTTCCCACGCCGTCCTCTGTCCCACGGGGGTCTCGCTGCAGCCCTCCGAACAGCCGGCGACAGAGCCGACTGTAGCTTCAATATTTACCTTTGCTGGCTCCAGCGGGGCGCTGTGGCGGCTTTCGGCACGGAAATAGACGGAAATACCCGATCTCCGTCGGGTCCGCTCTACTGCGCAGGCGCCGGAAACTTGCGCCTGCGCAGTAGAGCAGACCCGATGGCGATCGAGTATTTCTGCCTACTTCGGAGCCGACAGCCGTCAGAGCGCCTGCGCAGGAGCCAGGAAGGTAAATATTACGTCACCGCTGCACGGAGGGCTGCAGCGAGACCCCTGACGGATGGAGGACGGCGTGGGAAGCCTCATTAGGATCCGGAGGCTTCCCCCAGCCGAGGTGAGTACCCCCCAGGGGACGTTTTGTCGTTACAGTTCCTCTTTAAAGAAAAACATTTCTTTGTTACAGATGATACAAATCCTGCAATAAATCTGCAGTTTGTTTACTTCCTGCTTTAATGGAAGCAGACATCAGGGCCGGATTTAAACTTCAGGAGCTTGTAGGCACAGAGATTCAAGCGCCCTAAACTCCACCCCACAACACAGGCCACACCCCTAATCCTAGCCCTTATTTTCTTATAATATATATATGTTTATATGTGTATATATATATATATATATATATATATATATATATATATATATATATATATATATATGTTTATTAACCTAGCAGTGGTGTAAATCAAAAAGTGGGCCTGCCCAGCAAAATCTTGAGCAAGGCCCCCTGTACTTAAATATTAATACGAAAAATATATATATATATACTGTATATGGCCCTAGTTACCATACAAAACAGGCTACACACAATCAGAGGCAGGGCTACACGTGATAACGGGCCACACACAACTCACCACCTTACACAGGCACCATCTTACATTGCCTCAAGCCCACACCCCACCAAGATGAGAGGAACAGGTGACACATGGCAGTGTGTGTGGCCAGAGTGGGTGCAGTGCAGGGAGGATTCAATACCCACACTGCCCACCATGCTGCACTTTCACAAGAGGCACTGATTAAGCCTTGGATCTCCACCCCTAACTATGTGCCTGCAGCTGCCGGACTGGAGCCAAGTGGTGAGTGACTTGGCCCTCCGGCTCTGCTGAGACAGGAGACATTAGGGAAGGGAGGGTAGCCACCTCTGCTACATAAGGGGCTTGTAGGCATGCGCGTACAGTGCCTATGGTAGATTCGGCCCTGGAACCCCGTACATTACAGTTAATGGTGCAGCATACATCTTTTCTTGCATGTCATGCTATGCAACACATTCGTGTGATAGCCAACCCTTTATGTGTACAATGGCTGATGTTCTTATGCACTAGACACAGTGGACTTGATGCACTAAATTCTTCTCACCTTCTCATCTTCTTACCAACATACCTTTTCAGCACATTTCAAGTTAAATAAATACTGAATATATATTGCTCTTGATTAAATTAACTTTCATATTACCTTTCTTGCCTTATGTTTAGTACATTTTTGCTTGCTGGGTGTTGAAGAGGTGTTACATAGGCACAGAGAAAAATAGTAAAAGCAGAATAACTCATGTAAAAGGCTTAGTGCCTCGGGCTTATGTGTGACTTGTGTAGTATCGCACCCGCTGTGTGAGCAAAGTCTGATTCAAAAAATGGAGACAAAATAGGTCCATATTCATTATATTAAAGGCTCATTCACACCAGAAGGCATGGTGCTGTGTGTTGCTTAGCAACTTGCTATGCTACAAATTGCTCTGCAGTGTATTGTTGGCTTTCTCCCTTAGAATTAAGAGGAGTAAGGCACAAAATCCAGCAAGTAGATATTTTTTTCTCTCTTTTTTTTTATGCCAAGTTGCGTAACATTGAATGGTTGCGAACAATCACAAATGGGATTTTGTATGCACTTGCATTCAGCTGCATCAATAATAAAGAACACCCCTGTTCAAGTCTCTAAAAGTTAGCCTGCTGCCTGGTTTTGTGAAGCCTAGTATAAAGATATGAACCCTCTGTATATTATTAGCATGTGTGCTGTGCCTAGGGGAGATTTTTGCTTTAAAGGACCACTATGGCGAAAAAAGTAGGCAGTTAACCTCTTGACGACCAGCTAACGCCGATTGGCGTAAACTGGTCGTCATGTCAGTTCACGGAGGGTGTCTCGCGGCTCGCCGGCAAAATGTAAACACTCGGGGAAGAAATCCCCGCTGTTTACATCACACGGCGTAGATCGGCGATCCCCGGCCTCTGATTGGCCGGGGATCGCCGGCATCTGATAGGCAGAAGCCTGTCCTATCAGGCGCAGGACAGAATTCCGTCCTGCGCCGCTCACAGGGAGAGGGAGGGAAGGGGAAGGAGGCCAGGAAGCGCTGCGGAGGGGGGCTTTGAAGAGCCCCCCCCCCCCGCAAGCGCAAGCAGCCGGCGGAGATCACACCCCCCAGCAGGACATCCCCCTAGTGGGGAAAAAAGGGGGGTAGTCTGATCGCCCTGCTGCACTCCTGATCGGTGCTGCGGGCTGCAGAGCCCACACAGCACCGATCACTGGAAATTACCCTGGTCGTCAAGTGGTTAAAGAGGAACTCCAGTGAAAATAATGTAATAAAAAAGTGCTTAATTTTTACAATAATTATGTATAAATGATTTAGTCAGTGTTTGCTCATTGTAAAATATTTCCTCTACCTGATTTACATTCTGACATTTATCACATGGTAACATTTTTACTACTGGCAGGTGATGTCACTGGAAGAGATGTTGCTTGCTTTTTTGGCAGTTGTAAACAGCTGTTATTTCCCACAATGCAACAAGGCTCCCACAGTGTGATGTCAGTACCTCAGTGCTGTGAGGCGCTGACATCACACTGTGGTTAGGGTTTCATCACAAAATCAGCCACACAGAGCCCCCTGATGATCTGTTTGAGAAAAGGAATAGATTTCTCATGGGAAAGGGGGTATTGGCTACTGATTGGGATGAAGTTCAATTCTTGGTTGCAGTTTCTCTTTAAAATCTGACAGAACAGACAGGTTTTGGGCCAGTCCATCTTCCTCATAGGGGATTCTCAGGGTTTTCTTTGTTTTCAACAGCATTTCATGAACAGCAGTTTCTGTCAAAATAGTAAGATACCATCCAGCCTCCCTAATCACATGCACACTATTTTGTCAGTAAGGGCCTGCTCCCACTGCACGCAGATTGGATGCAGAATGGATACAGAAAAACTGACTCCAATGAATGCCTATGGGCCTGTTTCCACTAAACGCAATTTTTCTGATGCAGATTTTTCCATAGGCATTCATTGGAGTCAGTTTTCTGCATCCATTCTGCATCCAATCTGCGTGTAGTGGAAACAGGCCCTTTGAAACTGCTGTTCAGGAAATGCTGTTGAAAACAAAGAAAACCCTGAGAATCGGTTCTGTCAGATCTTATCTGCCTACTTTTTTCGCGATAGTGGTCCTTTAATCTTCTGAGTACAGATGGTATGTAAACTTCACATACAGCAGTTTCACAAAATGTAATTTTGTTTTTGAATAGCTTTTTTTTTTTTTTTTCTTATGCACTGCTATATATATCCTTGCTGAGTTTTACATTAGTGTCTAAAGGTGCGTACACACCTGTGACATTGCCGGGCTGGCCAGTACAGATGCTTGTCAGCTGTGTATATGACGACGTGTACTGTTGCTATGCGGGGGGGGCAAAGGCACAGAGGCATGACGGAACGGCACGTGCATGACGTCACGCGGCAGAGGAGCAGCAGCGTCTTTTAAAGAAGTTGGCCATCCATCAGGTGAGTTGATCTGCCGGGCGGATCGCTCGAAGGGTTGAGGACCAGGGGCTGCCGTACACATGCTTGACTATCCGCTCAGGTGGTCATTATTGGCTGCCTCAGCCGACAAGTATTCAATTAGTAGTCAAGCGTGTTAAGAGCCTTAACATCAACATAAATTGGGTAACAGAATTGATGTTTCTATTATAGAGATATGTATTTTTGCAGTTCCAATGTTTGTGTGCAGTCATAAAACTAATGTCTATGGCTCTGTTGAGGTCACAAGGACCAGAAGTAAAGGCAAATCTCAAGTGGTCTTCATCGGCGACCCCAAGGCAAAAAACAAAACCACAAACAACCTACACCTTTCAACTCTGTTCAGAATTAACTCTGGATATAGCCAGCTAAAATGGGGCCCTGGGGCAAAGGTAGCTCTAGCCCCAATTCCCCCCCTCCCTCCCATATCTCATAATAAACACACACACGCACGCACACACGCACACACACGCACACCTACACATACCTACACACACACACACACACACACACACCTACACACACACACACACACACCTACACACACCTACACACACACACACACACACACACACACACACACACCTACACACACCTACACCTACACACACACACACCTACACACACACACCTACACACACACCTACACACCTACACACACACACTCCTACACACACACACACACCTTCATCCTGCTGCTTGCCTTCACTGACCTTTCACAAGTTATTCGGTAATGACATACGATGAGTCATGCAGAAAAGCCAGCCAATAGGATGAAGACTGGGAGCATGGACAGTGACAAGTGAGTTGCAGTGCTGAACATGCAGGGGCCTGGGGAGCACAATAGATTTTAGGGGGCCCATGGGGGGGGGGGGGGTCTGACAGCACTCAGAGACCCTGGGGCCATTGCCGCCTTTGCTTTAATGGTAGTGCCAACCTTGGCAATAGCAAAATGCTAGGTCATTGCAAACTTTGAGACATTACTAACTTTTAGTCCTGGTGGGCTTTGCTAAAAATCCTGTTGCAGGCATTCAAGTGCTGACTAAGTGATCCATAGGAATCAGTAGTAAATGCTTGCCAACGCTAGTGATGTCACTACCAAGCTCCAATCAGCATTATCACTTCTCAGGGGCTGTCGACACTGATCAATGCCAAGCAAATCCTGTAGATTGACAGTCATGTAGATTACCAACATGTAAGGCACCAGTCAGTACCAAGCATCTCATGCTGCACAGTGGACGATGGAGTTTGTTCAGCGCTTCTGGTATCAATGTACAGGGAAGATGACTCAGTTTTATTCTAGGAAAGTACACTCTGTAATGTTGGGGCTAGATCCATCAGGTTGCTTGGAGCAATAAATGGAAACATGCACCGATAAGATTGCTGCATATGAAAACAATTTGTTAGGAATCTGTGTTAAAGAAGCTTAAAGGCTTTGTTTGTTTCTGACAGTTTCCATCAAGAGAATAAAAGATACAGTTTGAAAGACTGAAATAGACAGCCCCTGAGGTGGTCTATTGAGATGAAGCACACAGAGCTTTAGAACAAGAATTACATTACTCCGAGCAGATTAAATACAACGTGGAGAGAGCTGCTATGCACTGCTACCTCTGTAAGCTGTAGCCTGGTCTTCCATATAGATAAAGTGCTACCTTGCCCTATTCCTTCTAGTGTAGCCTGCAATACTGACCTGCCCACATGATGCTCAGGCAGTCATTATATGGGAGTATGTGTGTGTTGGGCTGACGCTAATATATGCATATGATGGCTGTGAAGAAATTAGGGTTTCACAGTTAGTATTCAGAAGTCAGCGCAGATCAAAGAGGAATAAATACAGTCAATAAAACTTCACGGTGATATTCCAACCTCACATGGTTTTGTGGCCAACCATCACCAGAAAAGAGTAAGAGGGGCTTACCAGCAGCCAACAACCCACATTATAAGGTAGTATCTCACATTCAGTGGTAATCCTAACGAACCTCGAGCGGATATGGATCCAAACTTCCACCACTCCCTCACTCCGATATATGGTATGGTATCCAGGAAGGCCAATATATAAACACAACAAAAACCGGCAACTCTAAGTGTAAACTGTTTATTGTAAAAACAATTGGTATAGACCGTAAAAAAAAAGACTTACATACGGGGCCCAGGAACTGGGAAGCCCTAATAAAAGCTTACGCGTGTTAGCTGGTCCACAGCCAATAAGACATTAAAGGTGCCGCCTGTGTCTTTTTTTTTCTGACCGGTTTTGCAATCTAGTGTCATCAGGCGGCACCTTTAATCTTATTGGCTGTGGACCACGGGTTTCCTGAAACACATGCACGGCAGTGAAATGGTTTCCATTGCGTGCATGTTGTGCAGAGTGGTGCTGGGTGATCTGAGAATCTGCAGCATGCTGCAGATTCTCGCACGGCTGCATCCGCCCGCAGTCGCGCCCCATCTCCTCATTCACCTCCGCATCGAGAGATGTGGAAGTGACGCAGGCGCCAATGGAAGGGATGCGATGCGGATAGGTAGCCACATTCGCATCACAAAATCAATGTAATTTCCACTATATCAGTTGCTGTCAGTTATAACTGAAAGGACAACTGATGTCCAAGGTAATGTCCATGTTTCCCTATTGCTCAAGTGGGTGATAGTACAGGTAAATGGAGTGCTGACCCAGAAGCTGTTACGGGGTTATCACCATTTTTAAAATGGAGGATGGAGAATTCCATTGGTCACAGTGGATGAACAGGATGCGGGGGAGAAGAAAAAGATGAGTGACTTAACTGCGGGGAAGGTAAGTATGACCTATTTTTCAGTTCAGGTTTGCTTAAACTATGAGACTCATTTTAAGCTTAACATTTGTAAACTGAGCCAACTGCCTCAAGCATAAGACAGAGTACATCTCGCCAGTACTGCTCTTCCTCAATGAAGTCACATTGATCTCTTCTCAAAAATGTTAATTTGACCAGGATCACTACTTATGTGTTAATTAGGTGAAAAGATCATTGCACATTTCAGTGATTTGCTTGCAAGGCTTGTTCTGGCATGGTTCAGAGTGTGGCACTTTGTGAACTATAGATCAGTTATACTGCCATCTTAAACCGTTCATAAATCGCTACACATCTTTGGAGTCTGCTGTCTATACCGCGGGGTAGAGACTGTTAAATTGGTTGTTAACTTCACCCATGAATAGTTTTCTGTTTTGTCAATTTTTTGTGCCAGTAAAGTTGTTTTTTTTCTCCTTTTTTATTTCAGGGTGACTGACCTAAAGCATGCCATTCAGACTAAATATAAGATAGCTGTGCAGCACCAGATTCTCGTTGTAAATGGAGGCGAATGTATGGCACCTGACCGGAGGGTCTGTAGTTACAGTGCTGGAACTGTGAGTATTCATTTATCTTTGCATAAGTGCTTCCTTAATTCAAACACTGGTTGCCCTAGAAAAAGAAAAAAAACAAAAACAGTCTCTCCTGGAAGTGGTAGCTACATGAAACACCACTAGAGGGCGCATGTGTCCCTCTAGTCTGATCTCCGCCGGCAACAAAAGTAAACCGGAGATTGCGTATAGAACGCGATCTCCTGTTTGGCTTCTCCTGTCGCCATGGCTACGATCGGAATGACGTCATGGACGTCAGCCGACGTACTGACGTCAGACCCATCCGATCCAGCCCTTTGCGCTGCCCGGGAGTGATTGGTCCGGGCTGCGCAGGGCTCTGGCGGGGGGGGGCCCTCTTCCGCCGCCCGCGTGCGGACGATCGCCGCAGAGCGACGGCGATCGAGCTGGACGCGCGTCTAGCAAAGCGATAGCTGCGCGTACAGCACTTTGCAGAACAGAAATCGCCCCACCAAGGGCTGAGATATCCTCCGCGGCGGCTTACCCCGTGTCCAGCACGGGGTTACCGCTAAGGAGGTTAATAGAATATGATTGATTGATTATTCCTGTGATACAATGACAGCAGCCATATTGTTTGTAAACATTACACAGAAGCAGACTTATCTGCATCTTGAGCAAAAAACCCTAATCCCCCCTCCTCCTCCCCTCTGCCTCTGAAATCTCTGGCTAGTAATACCTCCCCCTCCTCCTGCCCAGACTGAGCTCCCATGAGCCCTTGCTACTGTCTGACAGTGCCTTGGCTCTCTGAAAACATGTGGGCGTGGATTCTTTAGTTTATAGGGAATTAGAGTATTAAGACAAAAACAAAAAAGTATTTGGCTTAAGGAATGCCCTATAAACAATAGGAAAGGAACACAATTATGCAATGAGTAAAAGTTCATCTCGAATCCACTTTAACGCTAGAGGTGGGCGTGGTTATGCACGCTCACAGGGGAAAATAATATATGTCAGGGGATGAGCAGCACAAACCAAATTTTATGCAATACTATGCAAAGCAGCACTGGAGAACCCCAAGCTCCATACGAAATATATAAATATTGATATATTTCTGCAGAGGGACTGTTTTCCTGTTGTGTGCTCTGTGCATACAGTACACACACACACACACACACACACACACACACACACACACACACACACACACACACACACACACACACACACACACACACACACACACACACACACACACACACACACACACACACACACACACACACACACACACACACACACACACACACACACACACACACACACACACACACACACACACACACACTATACATGCCTACCAAGTTGGTTGTGTTTATGGTAATGAATTACTGTATATGAAAACTGGTGTACCACATATGCAATACATTTTATGTTTATGCTTATTTTAATCAATACTGAAATATTCCTTCAAAGAAGCCTAAACTTGTATTATTGCAAATGCTTACTGAACTGCAGTAGCTTTGTTTAGTATTCTTGAGTGTTCAGTGCAAAGGTTCTTTCTCTATCTTGCAGGGACACTAGTGAGAGGGATATGGGGGCTGCCACATTTATTTCTATTTATAGAATACAAGTGGCCTGGCTGTCCTGCTTGATCCTTTTGGTTGCAGTAGTGTCTAAATCACAAACATGCCGCTACCAATAATAGTCACATTCTAATCACAGCACCTTTTCTGTATGCTCGTTCTGTGTCAATGGCTGAATGTATGAGAGACACAGGATCAGAAGGATAGTCAGGAAATGGGCATAGTTTAAAAAGGAAAAAAAAAAAAGCATCATGTCCCTCTAACTAATTATACCTTGGCATGCTGTTATAAAGCTTTAGTGGCCTGATACTCTCCAACCACATTAACTCCCCAGCCTTAGTATTATAGCAATGTTTCTCACTTCCTTGACAGTTTACTTTAAGTTTTTTTCTGTGTATAACTTTGTTGGAAAACATAACTAACAACAAATACTGCAGGTTATTCTTTTGTGTGCCACAGGTCCATAGCTATCATTGCACTGTAGCCGCCTCAGCAGTTAAACACCCTGGCAGTATGGACGAGCTGAGCCCGTCCAGCAAAACCTTGCAAAAACCGTTAATGACGAGCTGCACTCGTCCATGCCGACAGGGAGATTTCCTGTTTCTCTGCCCCGCCAGCTGCATTTTTTTCTCATCAGAGGGATTCCCCAGGATGGCTGGATGCCTGCCTGCGCGCTGTGGGTAGCGATCTGTGCTACCCCAGCGTGCAGAACAAGCATCCTGCCACCCTAGGTAATTCCTGGGCAGCGGATCGGCGGGCAGAGAATGTGCGTGCGGGGGTTCCCCCTTGTATGCGGCGGCTGTGCAGGCGGGGGGCTCCCCCTCTGTGCGGACGGGGGGATCCCCCTTCTGTGCGGTGTGCGGATGGCCTATCCCCCTCCTCCCCTCTCCCTGCTGTTCCCCCCCCTCCCGATCTCCCCCCCACCCCTCCGCTCCATCTCAGCCCGTTGAGTAAATAGATCTACTCACCTGAGGGCTCTCTCCAGCAACGGCTGCGGTGCACACCCTCCTCCATCTCCGAAGTCCCGGTCTCTGAACATTTACATTAAGAGGCTTGGTCACCAAGTCTCGTAATGTAACGGTACAGAGAACGAGACTTGGTGATGAAAGAGGAAGTGCTGTTGCAGCCTTCGCTGGAGAGAGCCCTCAGGTGAGTAGATCTATTTACTCAATGGGGAGGAGGGGGAGAGTATCGGGAGGGGGGACATCTGGGTACCTATATAATCTAGCTAAACACCTGGCTCACTATATATCTGGCTAAACACCTGGCTCACTATATACCTGGCTATACATCTGGCTAACTATACCTGGCTGAAGCAAGAAACGTGCCGAATTAGGGCTCGACCCTCCACAGATATGTATCCAATATTTATTGCATATCAGTCGCAGTAGTACAAAAGCATGACATACAGCATGACGTTTCGGGCGGAGGCCCTTTCTCAAATGCTGAAGATCCCTACATTTCATTACAAGATATAAAGACATTTGACAACATGCCCCCATCAATAACAGGGAGGCGGGCACAAACCACCCCTAACAAATGGATTAGCCTCCCAGCCGTCATCCATCACTATTTACATTACATGTTGTATTGATGAAACCATTCATTTTTTTTATAAAACTTTTTACACTATTTTAGAAGGATGTTTAATAGTTTATGCATAAACCACTTTTTTTTATTTTTTTCCTCATTTGCGGAAGAACCCCTTTAAGCACTTCAGCCCACAGGCCATTTTACCCTTAACGCCCAAAATCATTTTCCCCTGTCAGTGCTTCTCCCATTCATTTGGCCGTAACTGTATCACTGCTTCTCACACGTGAATGATCTATATCTTGATTTTTCACCACAAATTAGGCTTTTTGTGGTCAATACTTGTTTTCAGTAATTACTTTATTTTCTATGCATTTTCTAGGTAAAAACAAGAAGAAAAAAAAAAGAAAAAATACACAAGTTCTCCGATTTCATCCCCTTTAGTTTTAAAATTTAGCAATGCTACTATAAATAAAACCCACCATATTTTATTTGCCCATTAGTCCCGGCTTTCACAACATTTAAATGATGTTCCTAGTACAATGTATGGTGGCAATATAATATTTGGAAGTAAAGGCGGACTATTTTTTTTTTTTTTTTGTCCGGTCAATTGCAAGCCCTTATGTACAGAAATATCAGTAATATACCCTCATGACATACATATTAAAAAAGCCTAGTCCCTAAGGCAACTATTTATGTATTTTTTCTTCTTTTATTTTTTTTACATATGATTGTTTGGTAACTGGGGTGGGGGCTTTGGAAGGGATTCATTGTATAAATTGTTTTTATTAGAAATGTGTGGTGTGTGTGTGTAATTTAACTTTTCGCCATGAAATGGAGTGCTGATGTACCTATCACCTTCCCCTTTTATTGCTACCAATTTATCCTTGGCGTCTGATTTTTTTTTTTTCCCGCAGGACACAAATCCGATTTTCCTGTTCAACAAAGAGATGATATTATGCGAACGTCCTCCGGTTATTCCCAGAACAACATTTTCAGCAGAGAATGAGATGGAGCTCAAGGTGGAAGAGTCTCTTATGATGCCTGCGGTCTTTCACACAGTCGCCTCTAGGACACAACTTGCAGTGGTAAGTCGGTTCAAGCTTCTCTTACACAACGTGGAAATGGAGTATCAGGAAGTATCCAAAGTGTTATCAAAATTACAGTTTTGGACTTTGTCGTAGCAAAATTGAATTGTTTTTTCCAACTTTCTTTTTATTTTTAATTTGTTTAACAAAAAAGAAAAAGGTAGAAATATAAACATGCAAAGTTCTAGTTCATGCTATACAACATAAACAGAAATATGCAATATCTCTGAGACTTAGCCAAGCAAAATACATAGAAAAATATTCTTAAGTTGTTCATAATCAGCTGAATGTGGACAAAAAACATCTGATATGTTTATTGGATTAAGGAGTGTTTTGCAAAGTTACAGCGCCAAAGTCACATTTTAAGGCAAATCAATCATTGGCTAGGTCAGGAATTCAATCACGCCCATGGCGGCCATGGATTCCAGTTGTCACAGCATTTCTGAACTCTATTACCTAACGAGAATGTTATCTTCTCCTTCTTGTAAATATTTTGAATTTTACGTACCGGGAAAGGGAGAAAAAGGGGGAGATCTCCAGTGTCTGGCCAGCAATACTTTAGCTGCGTTGCAAACCTGAGCAAGCAATAACCATGTTTTGCAATTTGTTGCACCCAGGAAAAGGTTTGCAGAACATAGCTAAAATAGGTCTTTACTTATTTGTGTAAAAGTTAAAGAATGTTGTGAATTTTTTTAGTTGATTTGGTTTTTTACAGTTACTCTGTGTAGTGTAGTACACTGAAGTGTAACTATTGTGGTAAGCAGGGGTCAGTGTAGTGTAGCACGATGCACTGTAACTGGTGGGGGCAGCAGGGGGTAGTGTAGCTGGGCAATGAAGCTTAGATAGAGTAGTTTAGAAACCATTTGGGAGGAAAAGGTCCGCAAGATGCCCCTGCTTCATGGATGCACCAGGTTTAGTATATTTTTGTCCTCTAAACCTAGGTGGGTATTATGGTCAGGAGCGTCTTATGGGCTCAAAAATACGGTAATTATCATTAGAGTTTGAGACTCCCCATCTTGTTGTTTGCACTTTTAGTTTCTACTAGCTATAAATCTTTTAGGGCCCCTTCACAATTACAGTGAGATGCGAAAGTTTGGGCAACGTTGTAATCGTCATGATTTTCCTGTATAAATCGGTGGTTGTTACGATAAAAAATTTCAGTTAAATATATCATATAGGAGACACACACAGTGATATTTGAGAAGTGAAATGAAGTTTATTGGGTTTTACAGAAAGTGCGCAATAATTGTTTAAACAAAATTAGACAGATGCATAAAATTTGGCACCACAAAAAATAAATGAAATCAATATTTAGTAGATTCTGCAAAAGGAGAAATTACAGCCTCTAAAAGCTTCCTGTAGGTTCCAGTGAGAGTCTGGATTCAAGTTGAAGGTATTTTGGACCACTCCTCTTTACAAAACCTCTCTAGTTCATTCAGGTTTGATGGTTTAAGAGCATGGACAGCTCTCTTTAACTCACACCACAGATTTTCAATTTATATTCAGGTTTGGGTACTGAGATGGCCATTCCAGAACATTGTACTTGTTCCTTTACATGAATGCCTTAGTGGATTTTGATCAGTATTTAGGGTTGTTGTCTTGTGGAAAGATCCAGCACTGGTGCAGCTTTAGCTTTGTCAATTATTCCTGGACATTGGTCTCCGGAATTTGTTGATACTGAGTGGAATCCATGCGTCCTTTATTCCAAAAGGAAGCTGGCTTGTCCAAATGTGCTTTAGCATACCTCAATCGGCTCTGTGCTTTCGGCAGAGAAAAGGCTTCCTCTGCATACAGCATCTTCTTGTGTAAATTGCGCCCGATGGTTGAACGGTGCACAGTGACTCCATCTACAGCTAGAAGATGTTGTAAGTCTTTGGTGCTGGTCTGTGGGTTTACTCTGACTGTTCTCACCATTCATCACTTCTGTGTATCTGAGATTTTTCTTGGTCTGCCACTTCGAGCCTTAACTTGAACTGAGCCTGTGGTCTTTTATTTCCTCAATATGTCCCTAACTGTGGAAACAGACAGCCGAAATCTCTGAGACAGCTTTATGTATCCTTCCCCTAAACCATGATGGTGAACATTCTTTTTCTTCAGGTCATTTGAGAGTTGTTTTGAGACCCCCATGTTGCTACTCTTCAGAGAAATTTAAAAGAGGAGGGAAACTTACAATTGACCCCCCCCCCCCCCCCTCCTTAAATACTCTTTTTCTTATAACTGGATTCACCTGTGTCACTGAGCTTACCAAGCCAATTTGAGTTCCAATAATTGGTTCTAAAGGTTTTGGAATCAATAAAATAACAACAGTGCCCAAATGTATGCACCTGCCTAATTTTATTTAAACAATAATTGCACACTTTCTGTAAATGCAATATAATACAATAATACAATAACATTTCTATAGCGCCTTTCTCCCATAGGACTCAAAGCGCTTAGGCTCTCTCAGATTCAGTAATTGGTAGTAGGATGAAGTATTCACACAACAAAAGTTATATTTCTGCAAATGCAAACAGGTAAGTTTTCAGTCTGGATTTAAACATGTCCAGGGAAGGAGCTGTCCTGATCTGTTGAGGTAAGGAGTTCCAAAACGTAGGGGCAGCATGACAGAAGGATCTGGGACCAAAAGTTTCCAAGTGGACTCTGGGTATGACTAGATTATTAGAACCTGTGGATCTGAGAATGCGGGGATTGCTACGCAGCTGCAACATATCTTTCATGTATCCAGGGCCCAGATTATTCAGGGATTTAAATGTCAGTAGGCCGATCTTGAATAGGACCCTCCATTCTATAGGTAGCCAGTGAAGGGAGTGCAGGACTGACGTTATGTGGCAGTGACGGGGTTGGTTGGTTAGCAGTCTGGCAGCAGTATTCTGTATCAGCTGTAGGTGGTACAAGACCTTTTTTGGAAGGCCAGTGTAGAGAGCATTACAGTAGTCCAGTCGGGATGTAATGAAGGCATGGACTAAAGTTGTCAGATCTTCAGGGGGGGATGAGGTGCTTGATTTTTGCAATGTTCTTCAGGTGAAAATAGGATGATTTCACCACAGCAGAGATTTGAGTTCTGAAGTTTAAATCCCCATTAATTAGAACTCCCAGGCTACGCAGATGATCAGAGCTGCGTAGATCCGTGCCTTCTATTCCCAGTGGTGAAGACTGCAAGTTAAGTTGTTTTGTTGTCATGCGCTGCCCTCCGATCAGAAGGACTTCAGTTTTGTCTGCATTCAGTTTCAGCCAGTTGTCATTCATCCATTGCTGTAGTTCACGTAAGCAGGCGTTTAGAGTTAGAGTTGGGTCTGTCACACCATTCTTGAAGGAAAGATATAGTTGGGTGTCGTCCACATAGCAGTGGCATGTCAGGCCATGTTTTTGGATTCGTTTTCCAAGCGGTAACATGTAAATTGTGAAAAGCAGGGGAGAGAGGATTCAGCCCTGGGGCACCCCATACTTAAGTGGTACAGGAGTGGACAGAAAGGGCCCCATAGACACTTTTTGGGTTCTGCCACTCAAGAAGGATTGGAACCACTGAAGAACTATGTCATCAATGCCGCAGTATTCCTGTAGCCTGTTTATCAAGATGTCATGGTCAACTGTATCAAAGGCTGCAGAAAGGTCTAGCAGTATGAGGATCGAGCAATAAACTTAATTTCACTTCTCAAATATCAGTGTGTGTCTCCTATATGATATATTTAACTGACATTATATCGTAACAACCAAAGATTTATTCAGGAAAATCATGACGATTAACAACGTTTCCCAAAGTTTCGCATCCCGCTGTATGTGCAGTGCCGTCTGTTGTGATGTACTGCCCATAGGGTGCATCACACAAGGTTCCCTAAAAGTCTATTGACGTTTACTTAAACATCTCTTCTGATGCTGAATTTGTATTCAGTTGCAATGGTTCTGAAGACTTCCTCTTCCTCTTGCTGCTCCATCATTAATATGCGGTAATGATAGAATGTCACATGTAACAACATATACTGTGACTGCATATGTATTGGTTTTTTGAGGATTGGTAATATTTATTACTGTAGCTACTGATTTGAAGTTTAATTTTCTTGAAATGTATGTTTCACAGGAAATGTATGAGGTTGCCAAGAAGCTTTGTTCGTTTTGTGAAGGACTAGTTCACGATGAGCATCTTCAGCACCAGGGCTGGGCTGCCATAATGGCCAACTTAGAAGATTGTACACATTCATACCAAAAGCTGCTTATTAGGTTTGACAATGCATATTCAAAGTACCTTCAGTCAGTAGATGACATTAAAGTGAAGTTAACAAAGTAAGTTGATTTTGTTGCCTCTTAAATTTGTTTTTGATTTTCTGGAATTTGTATGAAAGTACATATGCACATAGAGAAAATAGAGATGTGTGCTCTGTCCAGGTTTACCTGACTATATACTGGCTGCCTAATTGTCTATTGACTAATCAAAAAGAACCAGAGACAAACTAAAGAAAAGATTTTATACATACCTGGGGCTTCCTCCAGCCCCATACGCACGGATCGCTCCCACGCCGCCATCCACCGCTGCCCGCAGCTACAAGAACCGGCTCCCCGCTCTTCCGTCAGTCGGAGCCAGTCTAGCGTAGGAGAAGTGCACTCTTTGCGTATCGCTGCAGCAGCTGCTGGAGAGATACATAGAGGGCGCACTTCTCCTGCGTAGCTGGCTCCGATGACGTCAGTGACGGGAGCCGGTTCTCGTAGTTGCAGGCAGAGGTGGACCGATCAGTGCGTATGGGGCTGGAGGAAGCTTATGTATAACATCTTTTCTTTAGTTTGTCTCAGGTTCCCTTTAAAATGGCATAGCATTTGCTGAAAGCATCTGCCTGCCAGAGTATGCAGGGTCTAAAACTAACTCTCCATGTTCCCTGCAGGAGTGGCCCATGCAAAATCCATTGCATCTCAATAGGAGCTCCACATGTAGGCCTTCTATGCCTCCAGGGAATGGCAGGCAGCGGTGACACCCGGTGAACGTCCACTGCCCAGGAGTGCTGCAGCTGCCCCCCAGTAGGGGAGCAGAGAGACGCAGATAGCCCATTCCCAGGCCTGGCTGGAGCCTTGGGGGGACCATCTGCACTGTCCCCAAAGGAGAGACTACTTACCGTTTGCACATTGCCCTTAGTTGCAAGATAATGCATGTCCTGGGAGCGACCACACCAAAATGTGAGGCAGGGAGGAGGGAAGGCGCAGACAGGCCCCCCAAGTGCTGCCACCACTGGGGGTACCATCCGCACCTCCCCCCACACCCCATTCCCAGAATGCACCCCTAGAGTACATAAGTAAATATGGCAAACTGTATATATTATGCAGCATATATGTGTGCTGTGCAGACACACAGATATTCCCTCAAAAGTCTGCAAATAGAATTCCTAATCCAAGTCATGTATTATGGACCAACATTGTGTGGAGTCACATAGGTCAATCACTGTAGAAGTGCAGGGTTACTTTGAAGGGAACCAGAAGTAAGAGGTATATGGACGCTGCCATTATTTTCTTTTAAACAATACAAGTTGCATGGCTGTCCTGCAGGTCTTTCTGGTCAGTAGTGTCTGAATCACACATCTGAAACAAGCATGTAAGCTAATCTAGTCAGATTTGTGTCAAACATCTGATTTGCGTGCCTGTTCGGGGTCTATGGCTAAAGGTATTAGAGGCAGAGGATCAGCAGGACTGCCAGGCAACTGGTATTGTTTAACCACTTCACCACTGAGGGGGTTTACCCCCTGACCACCAGAGCAATTTTCACCTTTCAGCGCTCCTTCCATTCATTCGTCTATAACTTTATCATTACTTATCATAATTAAACGATCTATATCTTGTTTTTTCCACCACCAATTAGGCTTTCTTTAGGTGGGACATTATGCCAAGAATTATTTTATTCTAAATGTGTTTTAATGGGAAAATAGGAAAAATGTGGGAAAAAAATTATTTTTCAGTTTTCGGCCAATATAGTTTTTAAATAATGCATGCTACTGTAATTAAAACCCATGAAATGTATTTGCCCTTTTGTCCCGGTTATAAAACCGTTTAAATTATGTCCCTATCACAATGTTTGGCGCCAATATTTTATTTGGAAATAAAGGTGCATTTTTTTCAGTTTTGCGTCCATCCCTAATTACAAGCCCATAGTTTATAAAGTAACAGTGTTGTACCCTCCTGACATAAATATTTAAAAAGTTCAGTCCCTAAGGTAACTATTATGTATATTTTTTTATTGTACATTTTTTATTTTTTTTTTAATTGCAAAAAAAAAAAAAAAATTGGGAGTGTGGGAGATAATGAGTTAATTTTTTGTGTAAAAGTAATTTATTTGTATGTGAAAAATGTGTAGGGTGTAGTTTTACTATTTGGCCACAAGATGGCCACAGTAACTTTTTGTTTTAATGCGACCTCCAAGCGTCCTTCCGGAAGCTTGGAGGAAGTACTTGGAGGCTGGGTAAGTGTGTATCTTTTCACAATGATCGCGCTGCTCATCGGAGAGCAGCGGATCATTGCGGGGCTTAGATCAACGAATGGGAATGGATTTTCCCGTTCATTGATCTCCGGGCGAGCGGGCGGCGGCGTGTTTACTAGCGGCGGGCGGCGTGTTTACGAGCGGGAGCGCGGGCAGCGGCGGGAGCGCGGAAAGTACAGATTTCTCCGTCCCTGGGGGTTAAAGGATGGAAAAAGGGACGGAGAAATCCGTACGGGCGGGGGTAAAGTGGTTAAAAGGAAATAAATATGGCAGCCTCTATATCCCTCTCACTTTTGCTGAGCATTTGCAGACATTGGGAAATATTGGGTGCTCTTACTGTAAACTAAGTGTATCACAACCTCTAGATCCCCACACCCAGAAATTCAGTTTCACTAATTTTGGGGTGCATGTAAAAAGTTAAGTACTGCAGATGATAAATTATTTATCCGCAGGAACAGTACATTTTCTGTGTAACGGTTTGGAGTCCTCACTTCCAAAGCATTGCTTATTATGTACTCTAGAGCTGGATGAATCCAACATCTAAGAGCCAACTCTAAAAAGACCAGAAACAGCCAGGGCTTGGGTCAGCACCTTATCAGAGAGTGCCCACTGCCCCATGCGATCAAAACTTAAAGGATCCCTGTCGCCAAAAATTATAACATTTAAAGGGAACCCGCTGTGAAAATAAATGAATGAGATAAACAATTGTATTTATCTCCTTACTCCTAAAAGTGACTATGTGTCCCATGGGTTTCTTTTATATTTAAAGGGGCACTATGGCGAAAATTGTAAAATGTTAAATATGTGCAAACATATACAAAGAAGTACGTTTTTTCCAGAGTAAAATGAGCCATACATTACTATTATCCAATGTTGCTGTCACTTACAGTAGGTAGTAGAAATCTGACAGAAGCGACAGTTTTTGGACTAGTCCATCTCTTCGTGGGGGATTCTCAGGGATTTATTTATTTTCAAAAGCACTTAGTGAATGGCAGTTGCTCTGTCCAACTGCCAAAAAACTGTAGCGAGCAGGGAAGCTGACCAGCATCATTGTTTAAATCCTTTTTAGGGAATATCTTTATAAAGAATAAAAACCTTGCTGAGAATCCCCTATGAAGAGATGGACTAGTCCAAAACCTGTCACTTCTGTCAGATTTCTACTACCTACTGTAAGTGATCGCAACATAGGAGAAAAGTAATTTATGGCTCATTTAACTCTGGTAAAAATGTACTTCTTATTTGTTTATGTTTGCACATATTTTAAATTTTACAATTTTCCACCATAGTGCCCCTTAAAACATTTGCAAAGCAGGTTTCAATATTTTACAGTCTCTAATCAGTTGCAGGCTATTATGTGTTCCAGAGTTACAAAAAGGCCAATATTACTAGTATTGTATCTCTCCCTGCTCTCAGAAGTTGTATTCTGTCAGGGAAACTTTTATGGCTGTAATTAGCTTATCAGTGATGTTTACTATATCCCTGACAAGGTACTGAAAAGACAGAAGCTGTCACTTCCATGCCTAGAAATTAACTCTTTCAGGCAGCAAATAAAACAAGTAAACAGCCTGGTTATTAATGTTTTGTGATGTACATACATGTTTATCTCATGTCACATATAGTCTTGGGTACACTTTGAAATATATATTTATAACAAGTACATTTCTCTCCAAGTAAACTGCACCATAAATTACTTTTCTCCCATGTTGCTGTCACTTATATCAGGCAGTACAATTCTGACAGATCTAACAGGTTATGGACTAGTCCATCTACTCACGAGATATTTTCTGTATTTCCTTTATTCTTTACAAAAGGACTTTATGGAAAGGATCTATATAAAGACACCGGCCTCCCTTCTTGCTTGCATGCTATTTTGGCAGTTGCACTGAGCAACTTATGCTCAGTAAATGTTTTTGAAAATAAAGAAAACCCTGAGAATCCCCATAAGGAGATGGACTATTCCAAAATCTGTCACGATAGTAGTCTTTTCAGTTTCTTAGGACTGCTGCTATTAAACAACTGAGAATTTGCATAAGACTGATGGCTAGCATGTTACAAGTGCCCAATTAATAGGAACACACACAATATTTTTAAGCAGGGTTGACAATCCGTTGGATACTCATCTGGTTGCATATTTGTTGTTTCCAGCTGGGAAAGAAGCTCGTCAAAGTCAGCTCTTTTCCAAGCTACAATTCTGCAACAAACTTGGAAAATTATAAATGATCGCTACTGTAGGTGAACGGACCACATGCTGATATGTAATTGTAAGAATTTGACTTTCTGCAGGACAGTCACGATATTGTTCCTGGTTAGATAGAAATTGTAATATATTTACACAGTATTGTGTGCAAATAGTGATTACAAGCTGTTCATTTTTTTTTGCTCTTTAGTTTAGGAACTGCTGTTTCTGTCATGGCCAAGATTCCGCTGCTAGAGTGCCTAACACGACACAGCTATAGGATGTGTTTAGATAGGTTGATATCTTCTGCCGATGTGGATGTTGATGAACTAGATACTGGAAAGACTGCTGGAATGGTGCAATATGATGAAACAAAACTGAAAAACATGGCTTTGCTAGCTTCTCTCTCTACATCTGGAGAGCATACAACACAGGAATTACATGACAATCGAACTGAGCAAGACATGTTGGATTCTCCTGGCCAGGATATGGAAACTTCAGAGGGACATTTAACAGGAAGCCCACCCTTCAATGTGTCGCTGCTGGACTGGATAAATGTTCAAGACCGGCCAAATGATGTGGAGTCATTGGTCAGAAAGTGTTTCGACTCTATGAGCAGAGTAAGTGATAGTGCATGACGTGATATCTGTGGGTCACATTCAAATATATATACTATTTTTAACAGTGTGATATTGTGATATATCACTTTTATTGTTGTTGTTCGAATCTGAGTTTCTTGATTCGGAAACCCGAATTACTCCTTACTCAGCACTTCAGCGTCAAAGTTATTGGAGAGGGTCTGTGGGGTTGTAGTCCACATAGAGCTTCATGTGACTTTGATGTTTCCCCCTTCAAGCTAGAAGGGAGATTCGGAGTCTTGAACCGTGTGTGAGTGACCTCCCAATGACCCTCTCCTCTAGCTCTGGTGCTGAAGTGCTGTATACAGTGTAATTCAGGTTTCTGAATACAAAATTTGCACAGTGTGTGCAAATTGCGCGGAATTGTAGAACAAAGTACAGATGCACCATCTCTAGCAATACTTACCTGAGGCTTCAGTCACACATGGGGCTGGAGGAAGTCCCAGGTAAGTATTGATTCTTTTCTCTAATCCATCTCAAGTTCAAAGCCACAACATGATAACCTTTAGGGGGAAAACCTTCATTACAATTTAAGGAAATCGTAGAAAAACCCTGAAGTTTAAACTTTTTGTAGATTCCTGTGTAAAGCTTCTGTGTTTACTACTTATCACAGAGCTGCGGCACAGCTGATTCACACTCGCTAATAACAGTTGATTAGACAGGCTGATCTCCCTAAACACGCAGAACAGCAGCAGTGAACTTCTTAGCAACAATGAAGGTATTTCATTTCGTGTTGTTCACAAATCCGGAACTGCTTTTAATTTGCTCGTTGACAGGTGCCATATTAATTGGCATTGATCGAGAATGTACACAGCTGCTTCTTTGTAGCACTGCACTTTTGTTCATGTTAATTGTAGAGACTAGTATTTGTAAATGGTATTATTTAGAATTAAACCGTAATCACTATTTTGACAGGGATACAAAATATTCCTTCTGAATCTTAGCTTTTTCCTTGAGCTCAGACAAAAAAGTAATTTTTTTTAAACACACAAGTTTTGTATTTCATATCGTTGGGGCTACTAGATAAAAGCAACTGATCAGCGCAATTGGCATGTATGTTCAAGAACAACTATCAAAAAACAGTTTTTCTGTAAAACCCACATTCCTATAGAGATTTTAGCCAGCAACACTATAAAGCTTTTCAAAGGTCTCTCAGCACAGCCTGAGTGAAAAAATAGCTTTGTTTACCCAGCTGTATGTAACTATTTTGTGTGTCTGCATTGGTGGGAGGGGAGGCAGAGCTGGGTTACAATTCTCCCTGGTTGTAAACTGTTTACTTTAGACTTTGTGGCAGAGAGACACACAGACAGGCACACACAGAGCTACAGGTCATGATTATTTACACACATTTCAAGCTATATTTGTCCTTTCTATTATTCTGAACTCATTTCACTCATAGTTTTACTGCCAGTGAGGACTGGCTATATGCTGGATGTCCTGGGCATACACCATCTCGAGCAAGATGTTTTTGCAGGCCTGTCTGTAACCACCCTTATACTCAAACACATCAACTAATCCAAACAGCTAATCAGAATTGAGCAGTTGCCTTCATTCAAATCGGCAAAATTACAAGAGTATCCACATTTTTTTCACAGCCAGTTTTTCACATTTGATTTAATTTCATGCAATTAAATATTGCTTCATTAAAAAATGTTGTTCGGTAAACACCATGATACACGGATGTTCCTTGGAACTAACAGACATACTACTGTTATCTTTTTGTTGACGGTAAATAATTTTGCAGGCTTAGAGGGGTTCCCAAACATTTTGATGTGACTGTATTTTTAGATAATGTCCTCTTTGAATAAGTTTTTACTTGGAGAGTGCAGCGTGTGGACAGCTAATCATTTTCAACAGTGCACAAAATGTTCAAGCTTTCAATTCTACATCCAGGCGATAAGATCGACTTTTCAGGAACCCTTGAGGGTGGAAAAGTTAAGATGTCTTTTCAGATGGTAAGCAGTAAATATAGCAACACTTTATATAGATCAGACACTGATGGGATGATTTTGAAAGGAACCCTAGAGCGGTGTCTGTTAGGAATTAAGATTCTGCAGAATTTATGGTGTGATTCACATAGCGCAAAGTTTTTACGTTACTTGCCGTTCCTTTCTGTCATCTGTATGTGATATATCATTGGACAGACAGTGCTTTTGCGTATAAAGAGCCTAGTGTTTTAATTGAGGCAGTCTGTTGAGAATTAGTAGTTTTAAGCTGCTTGAAATGATATCGGTTTAACTTTCAATTTTGAGGAATTTAGCAAAACGACGTTATTTTTCCTATGTGTATAATTAATAGAACATGAAGAAAGTGAAGAGCTCTCTCCTTCCGTTTTCACTTGACCAACCGTGTTGATAATTCTCACGCTTATCTTATGCTGGGAACACTTAATGAGATTTTGCAGCAGATTTACTGTCCAATCAATTTTCTGATCGATTTCCATTCACTTCTATGAGAAATCGATCAGAAAAACAATCGAACAACAGAACGAACATTTAGGAAATTATCTATTGAACTATCTGCCAAAAAATCTTATAGTGTATTCCCAGCATTAGAAGATGTACAGGCTTTGGTTGATTGCTGTATGTTGGATAAGACTTATAGTTGGATGCCATGACACAACACCATGGATAAGGTTGCAAAAATAGTACAAAATGTATTGTAGATAGCCCGAACTGACATTTAAAAACAATTAAAAAGTTCCCCAGATTTAGGTTATAACCATACATCTTGAGCACATCAATACCTCAATAAAAATATATGATATACATGTTCACATGAAACATAATTTAAACAAGCTCTGGTTAAGCACAAAGGTATATGCGAGTAACAAGAAGTGACCACAAATATGGTTTTGAAGCGTGGATGCTTTTTTGACACGGACATTTTCTGTGCACTATTACATTGTTCTAGCAAATCTTTATTTATATTTTTGACTCACGCTATCTCCAATTCTTGAGATATATTTTTGCACAATATATATGCCAATTGTATTTTGGTTGGACATTAAAGGGGCATTTTTTTTGCATCCTTCTCAATCCTGTTACATCCACGCTTCAAGACCATATTTGTGGTCACTTCTTGTTACTCACATATAAATTTGTGCTTAACCAGAGCTAGTTTAAATTATGTTTCATGTGAACACCTATATCCTATATATTTATTGAGGTATTGATGTGCTCAGGACGTATGGTTATACGGTCTTTCCCCGAATATAAGACACTGTCTTATATTCTTTTTGGGGAGGAAATGTGTGCTAGGGCTTATTTTCAGGGGTGGGAGGGGCTAGACGCTATGTGTATGGGGAAGCTCTTACCGCTACTCCCTTGTGGCTGCGTCCCCCTCCGTTCCAAGTACCGATAATTCCTCCGGCTGCTGCGGCATAGTAATCAATCTGTAAGGACGCCCTTTGACCCTCACGCAGTACGCTAGTTGGGGCTCTGCGCTGGCGCTCTCTTCCGGTCATCATGTGCGCCCGGCTGATGCGTCCCAGGCGCACATTGATTAATCAATGTGCACCAGGGACGCATCAGCCGGGCGCTCATGATGACAGGAAGAGAGCGCCAGCGCAGAGCCGACCTAGCGTACTGCGTGAGGGTCAAAGGGCACCCTTACAGAGTGATTACAATGCAGCCGCCGGAGGAATTACTTGGAACGGAGGGGGACGCAGCCACAAGGGAGGTGCGGTAAGAGACCACCCACCTCCCCATACACAAAGCGCCCCCCCAGCTAGGTCTTAATTTCGGAGTAGGTCTTATATTTCAAGAACGCTTGAAATATAAGGGAGGCCTTACTTTCGGGGTAGGTCTTACTTTAGGGGAAACACGGTAACCTACATCTGGGGAACTTTTTAATTATTTTTAAATATCAGTTCGTGTTATCTACCAATACATTTTGTACTATTTTTGCAACCTTATCCATGGTGTTGTGTCATTACATTTACTCAGTGAGGGTACTTTTTGTCTTTAAAGTGAACCGAGCACCTTTTTAGCACTCAGGACATTTCTATAGCACATGAAAAATGCATGCCAACAATCTGTTTCGTTATTAAAATAAACTTTCATTTACCTTTGTATTTTACAATCAAAGTAGTATTTTTAGTCTGTTTCAGCAGACCTGACCGTCTACAGAGTTCTCAGGACGCTAATTCTTTTATTGAGCTAATTACCCAGAAGGACTGTTTCTTCAAAGACATAGTATGTGTCAAACAGTCCTAATTACCCACCCCCTTTGTTGAGAGAAAAGCTATTGTTTACTTATGGGTAATTAGCTCAATAAAATAATTAGCGTCCTGAGAGCTCTGCGGACGGTCAGGTCTGCTGAAACAGGCTAATACTACTACTTTGATTGTAAAATACAAGGTAAATGAAAGTTTATTTTAATAATGAAACAGATTGTTGGCATGCATTTTGTCATGTGCTACAGAAATGTCCTGAGTGCTAAAAAGGTGCTCGGTTCACTTTAAATGCTTACGTTGTGTTAATTACCCTAGAGTTAGGGCGCATTTCAAGACTTATAGTTGGTTCTTACTATTACCAGAATTATTCATGCAAACTCGACACTGCCAGCTCTTCGTTAAGTCTGATGCCTGAGATCTCCACACTGAGCTGTACATTAACATTAAAGTCAGTGAAAACTGCCGATAATTAAAAATGCTTCCGTTGTACCAGCAATTCTACCACAGAACCTGGTGTCCCATAAATTCCACACATTAAGCTCCCCTTCAATGTCTACCTTTAATCTCCCCAGCCCACCCTCTGCAAACCTTAACCACAACCTCCACCAGTGCCTACCATTAACTAACCCTCTGGTGGCTAATCCTAACCAACTCCCACCCAAGGCTCGAGACTCCCAAAAAGTTCATAGGAGAAGTTCTAGTGTCTCCTAATATCTCACCTTGCAGAGAAGTCCAGCTCAATTGCTTGCCAAAAATATCCCTGGTGCTAAGACCAGACATGTAACCCTTATATTGCCTTTCTCTTCTGGCAGACTCAAAGCGCTTTGGTGCTGCAGCCACTTAGAGCGCGCTCCACTCCACTGGTAAACAGGATCATTAGGGAGCTTTGCACAAAGACGCCTTTCTGTTTTCGTACTATTTTTAACCAGGGATCAAACCGTACAGCAAAGCCAACACCCTCAACCAGTATTCTGTCCACTAGCAATGCCAGAATGATGTATCCACAGATTCAGAGCTATATTGGTTTAAGAAATGTGTAGGAAGTCCTGCACTGATCATGTTAGCATTGATACTTAGTAGCTCTTATGTCCCCAGATTCACGCCGAGATAAGATAGGTGTCAAATTCAGCTGCTTCACTCAGCAGGTGCCTAAAAGGCAGGTTTTCAGTGGATGTTTAGTACCTGTTTGAGCTGCATCAGTTCTAAAATGAATCTACAGTCTTGATGGAGGAAGACACAAAAATAATAATTGTGTAATCGATGTTTGTGGTTTGATTAAGTGAGAGCATTTGTCTTTAATTAAATCAGCCCAAATGTTGCAATAAACCGTGTCCTTATGCAGGGCCCTGCAGAAGTACTGTCTATCACCATACTGTACATGAAACCCATATTAAATACATACAGGTATTGGGTGTTAGTGACCCAATTTGACTTTTGTGTTCTGTGGCCCATATCAGATTAAAGCAGATCTGAACTCAGAACTTCCTCTCTGCTCTAAAAGATACACAACAGCATAATAACCTTTAAACACAAAAACATTTCTTTGTTACAGCTGATACAAATTTTACTTCCTGAGTCTTGGAAGCAGACATCTTGTTAACAGCCTGTGTTTTCAAATGAGCTTATCCGCCACCTCTGCCGTGGCAGTCAGCTGACACAGGGGAGAGATCAGATTACAACTTGTGATTAGACACAAATGAGGTGGAATTAGACAGGCTAAACGCTCTAGATACATACAGGGTGCATTTCTCTATGTTCTCTATATTTCCTTGTTTATTTTCTCTGTGCAAGAATCCAGTTCCACTTTAATCTTTCTCCTGAGCAAGGTTAGTCACGGGGGCAGGGGGTTAGGGGTTAGGCATCAGCTGGTGGGTGGTTAAAGTTAGGCGTAGGTAGAGGGAGGGCTTTGTGAAAAGAAGGTTAGGTTTAGTTGTAGTAAAATATAGCTATTATTTACCAATATCTTACTATCTTAATTGCCAGTTTAAAAAGTAGAATATTGGTAAATTTACTGATATTCTACTTTCCGACATTGGGCACCCACGTTTCCCGGCACTTTTTTTTTTTGTATACAGGCATATTACTCACAGACCCTCTAAGGGGGGAGAGCTCCTATAATTCTGAAAAAAATAACATCCATTTGAAAGTACTAGGCAACATAGCCCAATAGTATAAATTAATTCCGAGAGACACACACACACACACACACACACACACACACACACACACACACACACACACACACACACACACACACACACACACACACACACACACACACACACACACACACACACACACACACACACACACACACACACACACACACACACACACACACACACACACACACACACACACACACACACACACACACACACACACACACACACACACACACACACCTTCCCACAAACCGTATTCAAAGTTTGATTGAAGGGGATTGCAAGGCAATATTTTGGTCCACAGAAATAATCTAGCTGCTGTTCTGGGCATTCGGAGTACTTTTTATTGCACACAGATTTGAGATTAGCCAATGAGGGAAAAATAAAACAAAAAAATTTAAGAAAAAAAGTGTCCCTGGCGGTAAGCCCGAGCTGAGCTCGGGCTATGCCGCGCAGGGGGAGATCTCAGCCCCTGGTGGGGCGATTTATGTGCTGTAAATTGCTGTGCGCGCAGCCAGCACTTTGCTAGCCGCGCGCATAGCTTGATCGCCGCCGCTCTGCGGCGATCGGCCGCACGCAGCGGCTGAAGAGCCCCCCTCTGCGCTGCCCGGATCAATGAGTTCCGGGCAGCGCTATGGGCTGGATCGGGTGTGCCTGACGTCAGGACGTCGGCTGACGTCCATGACGTCATCCCGATCGTCGCCATGGCGACAGGAGAAGCCAAACAGGGGAACGCGTTATATACGCGTTCCCCTGTTTGCTATAGATGCCGGCGACGATCGGACTAGAGGGCCACATGCGCCCTCTAGTGGTGTTTCATGTAGCTACCACTCTGGTAGCTTTACATGAAACAAAAAAAAAAAATTAAAAAAAAAAAGGATTTTTTTAATCACTTCCCGACCGCCGTATATACAATTGGCGGCCGGGAAGTGGACGCCGCAAGGACCGCCGTATTGACAATTGGCGGCGGTCCTTGTATGGGCATGGGCGGAGCGATCGCGTCATCCGTGACGCGATCCTCCGCCTCCGCCTGGCGCCGCTCACCCGCCGCAACATCCCGCCGGCCATACGGAAGCGCCGGCGGGATGTTAACCCGACGATCGCCGCATACAAAGTGTATAATACACTTTGTAATGTTTACAAAGTGTATTATACAGGCTGCCTCCTGCCCTGGTGGTCCCATTGTCCGAGGGACCACCAGGGCAGGCTGCAGCCACCCTAGTCTGCACCAAGCACACTGATTTCCCCCCCCCCCCTGCCACACACACACACACACACACACACACACCAAACCTTCCCACAAACCGTATTCAAAGTTTGATTGAAGGGGATTGCAAGGCAATATTTTGGTCCACAGAAATAATCTAGCTGCTGTTCTGGGCATTCGGAGTACTTTTTATTGCACGCAGATTTGAGATTAGCCAATGAGGGAAAAGTAAAACAAAAAAATGTAAGAAAAAAAGTGTCCCTGGCGGTAAGCCCGAGCTGAGCTCGGGCTATGCCGCGCAGGGGGAGATCTCAGCCCCTGGTGGGGCGATTTATGTGCTGTAAATTGCTGTGCGCGCAGCCAGCACTTTGCTAGCCGCGCGCACAGCTTGATCGCCGCCGCTCTGCGGCGATCGGCCGCACGCAGCGGCTGAAGAGGGCCCCTGCCAGAGCCCTGCGCTGCCCGGATCAATGAGTTCCGGGCAGCGCTATGGGCTGGATCGGGTGTGCCTGACGTCAGGACGTCGGCTGACGTCCATGACGTCATCCCGATCGTCGCCATGGCGACAGGAGAAGCCAAACAGGGGAACGCGTTATATACGCGTTCCCCTGTTTGCTATAGATGCCGGCGACGATCGGACTAGAGGGCCACATGCGCCCTCTAGTGGTGTTTCATGTAGCTACCACTCTGGTAGCTTTACATGAAACAAAAAAAAAAAAATTAAAAAAAAAAGGATTTTTTTAATCACTTCCCGACCGCCGTATATACAATTGGCGGCCGGGAAGTGGACGCCGCAAGGACCGCCGTATTGACAATTGGCGGCGGTCCTTGTATGGGCATGGGCGGAGCGATCGCGTCATCCGTGACGCGATCCTCCGCCTGGCGCCGCTCACCCGCCGCAACATCCCGCCGGCCATACGGAAGCGCCGGCGGGATGTTAACCCGACGATCGCCGCATACAAAGTGTATAATACACTTTGTAATGTTTACAAAGTGTATTATACAGGCTGCCTCCTGCCCTGGTGGTCCCATTGTCCGAGGGACCACCAGGGCAGGCTGCAGCCACCCTAGTCTGCACCAAGCACACTGATTTCCCCCCCCCCCCCCCCTGCCACACACACACACACACCAAACCTTCCCACAAACCGTATTCAAAGTTTGATTGAAGGGGATTGCAAGGCAATATTTTGGTCCACAGAAATAATCTAGCTGCTGTTCTGGGCATTCGGAGTACTTTTTATTGCACGCAGATTTGAGATTAGCCAATGAGGGAAAAATAAAACAAAAAAATGTAAGAAAAAAAGTGTCCCTGGCGGTAAGCCCGAGCTGAGCTCGGGCTATGCCGCGCAGGGGGAGATCTCAGCCCCTGGTGGGGCGATTTATGTGCTGTAAATTGCTGTGCGCGCAGCCAGCACTTTGCTAGCCGCGCGCACAGCTTGATCGCCGCCGCTCTGCGGCGATCGGCCGCACGCAGCGGCTGAAGAGGGCCCCTGCCAGAGCCCTGCGCTGCCCGGATCAATGAGTTCCGGGCAGCGCTATGGGCTGGATCGGGTGTGCCTGACGTCGGCTGACGTCCATGACGTCATCCCGATCGTCGCCATGGCGACAGGAGAAGCCAAACAGGGGAACGCGTTATATACGCGTTCCCCTGTTTGCTATAGATGCCGGCGACGATCGGACTAGAGGGCCACATGCGCCCTCTAGTGGTGTTTCATGTAGCTACCACTCTGGTAGCTTTACATGAAACAAAAAAAAAAAATTAAAAAAAAAAGGATTTTTTTAACCACTTCCCGACCGCCGTATATACAATTGGCGGCCGGGAAGTGGACGCCGCAAGGACCGCCGTATTGACAATTGGCGGCGGTCCTTGTATGGGCATGGGCGGAGCGATCACTTCATCCGTGACGCGATCCTCCGCCTCCGCCTGGCGCCGCTCACCCGCCGCAACATCCCGCCGGCCATACGGAAGCGCCGGCGGGATGTTAACCCGACGATCGCCGCATACAAAGTGTATAATACACTTTGTAATGTTTACAAAGTGTATTATACAGGCTGCCTCCTGCCCTGGTGGTCCCAATGTCCGAGGGACCACCAGGGCAGGCTGCAGCCACCCTAGTCTGCACCAAGCACACTGATTTCCCCCCCCCCCTGCCCCAGATCGCCCACAGCACCCATCAGACCCCCCCCCTGCCCACCCCCCAGACCCCTGTTTGCACCCAATCACCCCCCTAATCACCCATCAATCACTCCCTATCACTATCTGTCAACGCTATTTTTTTTTTATCCCCCCCCCGCCCCTCGCTCCCTCCTGATCACCCCCCCACCCCTCAGATTCTCCCCAGACCCCCCCCCCCCCAGACCCCCCCATGTACTGTATGCATCTATCCCCCCTGATCACCTGTCAATCACCTGTCCATCACCTGTCAATCACCCGTCAATCACCCGTCAATCACCCCCTGTCACTGCCACCCATCAATCAGCCCCTAACCTGCCCCTTGCGGGCAATCTGATCACCCCCCCACACCAATAGATCGCCCGCAAATCCGACATCAGATCACCTCCCAAATCCATTGTTTACATCTATTCTCTCCTCTAAACACCCACTAATTACCCATCAATCACCCATCAATCACCCCCTATCACCACCTGTCACTTTTACCTATCAGATCAGACCCTAATCTGCCCCTTGCGGGCACCCAATCACCCGCCCACACGCTCAGATTGCCCTCTGACCCCCCCTTATCAATTCACCAGTGCATTAATTACATCTGTTCTTCCCTGTAATAACCCACTGATCACCTGTCAATCACCTGCCAATCACCTATCACCCATCAATCACCCCCTGTCACTGCCATCCATCAATCAGCCCCTAACCTGCCCCTTGCGGGCAATCTGATCACCCACCCACACCATTAGATCGCCCGCAAACCCGCCGTCAGATTACCTCCCAAATGTATTGTTTACATCTGTTATCTTCTCTAAACACCCACTAATTACCCATCAATCACCCATCAATCACCCCCTATCACCAACCGTCACTGTTACCTATCAGATCAGACCCTAATTTGCCCCTTGCGGGCACCCAATCACCCGCCCACACGCTCAGATTGCCCTCAGACCCCCCCCCCTTATAAATTCGCCAGTGCATTAATTACATCTGGCCTTCCCTGTAATAACCCACTGATCACCTGTCAATCACCTGCTAATCACCTATCACCCATCAATCACCCCCTGTCACTGCCACCCAACAATCAGCCCCTAACCTGCCCCTTGCGGGCAAACTGATCACCCACCCACACCAATAGATAGCCCGCAGATCCGACATCAGATCACCACCCAAGCGCAGTGTTTCCATCTATTCTCTCCTCTAAACACCCACTAATTACCCATCAATCACCCATCAATCACCCCCTATCACCACCTGTCACTGTTACCCATCAGATCAGACCCTAATCTGCCCCTTGCGGGCATCCAATCGCCCGCCTACACGCTCAGATTGCCCTCAGACCCCCCCTTATCAATTCGCCAGTGAAATATTTACATCTGTTCTCCCCTGTAATAACCCACTGATTACCTGTCAATCACCTATCAATCACCCATCAATCACCCCCTGTCACTGCCACCCATCAATCAGCCCCTAACCTGCCCCTTGCGGGCAATCTGATCACCCACCCACACCAATAGATCGCCCGCAGATCCGACGTCCGATCACCTCCCAAGTGCAGTGTTTACATCTGTTCTCTACCCTAAACACCCACTAATTACCCATCAATCACCCCCTTTGGGCCTGTAAAATGCCAGGGCGGTATAGGAACCCCACAAGTGACCCCATTTTAGAAAAAAAGACACCCCAAGGTATTCTGTTAGGTGTATGACGAGTTCATAGAAGATTTTATTTTTTGTCAAAAGTTAGCGGAAATTGATTTTTATTGGTTTTTTTTTCACAAAGTGTCATTTTTCACTAACTTGTGACAAAAAATAAAATCTTCTATGAACTCGCCATACACCTAACGGAATACCTTGGGGTGTCTTCTTTCTAAAATGGGGTCACTTGTGGGGTTCCTATACTGCCCTTGCATTTTAGGGGCCCTAAACCGCGAGGAGTAGTCTAGAAAACAAATGCCTCAAAATGACCTGTGAATAGGACGTTGGGCCCCTTAGCGCACCTAGGCTGCAAAAAAGTGTCACACATGTGGTACCGCCGTACTCAGGAAAAGTAGTATAATGTGTGTTGGGGTGTATTTTTACACATACCCATGCTGGGTGGGAGAAATTTCTATGTAAATGGACAATTGTGTGTAAAAAAAAATCAAACAATTGTCATTTACAGAGATATTTCTCCCACTTAGCATGGGTATGTGTAAAAAATACACCCCAAAACGCATTATACTACTTCTCCTGAGTACGGCGGTACCACATGTGTGGCACTTTTTTTTACACCCTAAGTACGCTAAGGGGCCCAAAGTCCAATGAGTACCTTTAGGATTTCGCAGGTCATTTTGCGACATTTGGTTTCAAGACTACTCCTCACGGTTTAGGGCCCCTAAAATGCCAGGGCAGTATAGGAACCCCACAAATGACCCCATTCTAGAAAGAAGACACCCAAAGGTATTCCGTACGGAGTATGGTGAGTTCATAGAAGATTTTATTTTTTGTCACAAGTTAGCGGAAAATGACACTTTGTGAAAAAAAAAACAATTAAAATCAATTTCCGCTAACTTGTGACAAAAAAATAAAAACTTCTATGAACTCACCATACTCCTAACGGAATACCTTGGGGTGTCTTCTTTCTAAAATGGGGTCATTAGTGGGGTTCCTATACTGCCCTGGCATTTTAGGGGCCCTAAACCGTGAGGAGTAGTCTTGAAACAAAAATGACCTGTGAAATCCTAAAGGTACTCATTGGACTTTGGGCCCCTTAGTGCAGTTAGGGTGCAAAAAAGTGCCACACATGTGGTATCGCCGTACTCGGGAGAAGTAGTATAATGTGTTTTGGGGTGTATTTTTTACACATACCCATGCTAAGTGGGAGAAATACTTCTGTAAATGACAATCTTTTGATTTTTTTTACACACAATTGTCCATTTACAGAGGTATTTCTCCCCCCCAGCATGGGTATGTGTAAAAATACACCCCAAAACACATTATACTACTTCTCCTGAGTACGGCGATACCACATGTGTGGCACTTTTTTGCACCCTAACTGCGCTAAAGGGCCCAAAGTCCAATGAGTACCTTTAGGATTTCACAGGTCATTTTGAGAAATTTCGTTTCAAGACTACTCCTCACGGTTTAGGGCCCCTAAAATGCCAGGGCAGTATAGGAACCCCACAAATGACCCCATTTTAGAAAGAAGACACCCCAAGGTATTCCGTTAGTAGTATGGCGAGTTCATAGAAGATTTTATTTTTTGTCACAAGTTAGCGGAAATTGATTTTAATTGTGTTTTTTCACAAAGTGTCATTTTCCGCTAACGTTTGACAAAAAATAAAATCTTCTATGAACTCACCATACTCCTAACGGAATACCTTGGGGTGTCTTCTTTCTAAATTGGGGTCATTTGTGGGGTTCCTATACTGCCCTGGCATTTTAGGGGCCCTAAACCGTGAGGAGTAGTCTTGAAACGAAATTTCTTAAAATGACCTGTGAAATCCTAAAGGTACTCATTGGACTTTGGGCCCTTTAGCGCAGTTAGGGTGCAAAAAAGTGCCACACATGTGGTATCGCCGTACTCAGGAGAAGTAGTATAATGTGTTTTGGGGTGTACTTTTACACATACCCATGCTGAGTGGGAGAAAGATCTCTGTAAATGGACAATTGTGTGTAAAAAAAATTAACAAATTGTCATTTACAGAGATATTTCTCCCACCCAGCATGGGTATGTGTAAAAATACACCCCAAAACACATTATACTACTTCTCCTGAGTACGGCAATACCACATGTGTGGCACTTTTTTGCAGCCTAACTGCGCTAAGGGGTCCAAAGTCCAATGAGCACCTTTAGGCTTTACAGGGGTGCTTACAATTTAGCACCCCCCAAAATGTCAGGACAGTAAACACACCCCACAAATGACCCCATTTTGGAAAGTAGACCCTTCAAGGTATTCAGAGAGGGGCATGGTGAGTCCGTGGCAGATTTCATTTTTTTTTTTTTGTCGCAAGTTAGAAGAAATGGAAACTTTTTTTTTTTTTTTTTTTCTCACAAAGTGTCATTTTCCGCTTACTTGTGACAAAAAATAATATCTTCTATGAACTCACTATGCCTCTCAGTGAATACTTTGGGATGTCTTCTTTCCAAAATGGGGTAATTTGGGGGGTATTTATACTATCCTGGAATTCTAGCCCCTCATGAAACATGACAGGGGGTCAGAAAAGTCATAGATGCTTAAAAATGAGAAAATTCACTTTTTGCACCATAGTTTGTAAACGCTATAACTTTTACCCAAACCAATAAATATACACTGAATGGGTTTTTTTTTTATCAAAAACATGTTTGTCCACATTTTTTGCGCTGCATGTATACAGAAATTTTACTTTATTTGAAAAATGTCAGCACAGAAAGTTAAAAAAATCATTTTTTTGCCAAAATTCATGTCTTTTTTGATGAATATAATAAAAAGTAAAAATCGCAGGAGCAATCAAATAGCACCAAAAGAAAGCTTTATTAGTGACAAGAAAAGGAGCCAAAATTCATTTAGGTGGTAGGTTGTATGAGCGAGCAATAAACCGTGAAAGCTGCAGTGGTCTGAATGGAAAAAAAGTGGCCGGTCCTTAAGGGGTAGAAAGCCCTAGGTCCTCAAGTGGTTAATAAGGAAAAAAAAAATTAACCGCCAAGGAGGTTAAGGATTTCCTACTCTAGGTGCAATTCCTTTCAATGTTTACATTCTCACAAGTACATTTCATGGTTTTGTTTTTTTAAACAATAATTTTGCATGATGAAACTGGCTACTTGCTATACATCTTCCATAAGTAGTGATTATAATAGCATATTTAAAGCCATTAGCTTTGAGCTAAAAGTAATAAATGTATTCCCAGACCTCTGAGGCATATTTTTAAGTAGACATATTACAATAGAAAAAAGTAGATCGTCTGAAACAGCCAGTGTCTGTTGCCTGTTATAGGATATTTGGACTGGGACTCTAGCTTTATCTACTTGATTATAGCCTATATTACTGCTGACAAGCACTTTGGGGACTATTGCCTATATCTTGCACCATCTATTGCCTATAACTTGCACTGGTGTTTCACTACTAGCTATTGCTCACTTGCTGTGAAGATCCTTTGCAATACAGCAAGAATATGTAATTGCAAGAGATTTTGGAGTATGCTGGTCTCTGTTGTACTACTGGTGACATAGGCTAGGCATGGTTAACACTTCATTACAGAGGGGGGGGGGGGGAACACGTTTTATTTATTATCGTGACACTATTTGCCACAATTTTTTTACTTTTAATATGGCAGCAATCATTCACTTTTGAACAGGTGCGTGGTTGTGCATGAAAACGAGCGCGCATCAGCGGATTTCGCTCCTGGATGTTCAATTAATGCCCAAAAATATGAAGTGGTTAAGGTCAAGTGACCATATTTGTAAAATTGTATTTACTTACAGAAGAGTTTTTGACAAAATAAGTATAAGTGATAGCGCTGGAACCAGGGACTAAGACGAGGCTCTATCAGATCCAGAGGCGTCTTATTTTTTTCCTTACATTTACACAGAGGGAACCTAAACTGAGAAGGCTATTTCTCCTTTAAAAACAATACCAGTTCCCTGACTCTCCTGCTGAACCTGTGTCTCTAATACTTTTAGCCACAGCCCCTGAACAAGCATGCAGATCAGGTGCTCTGACTGAAGTCAGACTGGATTAGCTGCATGGTTGTTTCAGGTGTGGGATTCACACTGGTGCAGCCAAAGAGATCACCAGAACTGCCAGGCAACTGGTATTGTTTAAAAGGAAACATCCATACCCCTCTCAGTTTAGGTTCCCTTTAAGAGCAAATGTTTAGGCTAGTTTATGTTATTGCATCAGGTTCCAACTTACATGCGAGTTAAAGACCGGCACAGCAGGAAGTATCGGTTTGGAGAATTCTTTGTGTTATAGGCACCGAATAAGGTCACAGTATAGAGTGACCAGCAAGGAAGTGCATCATCCCCTGTAAAAGAAAAGAAAATGATATGCTTTAAGTACCGTACTTATTTCATAATTCTCATCTGTGCATCTAATTCTGGATGTGACCAAAGCAACCAGAACAAAGTTGGGATCTCGGGTGTACCCAGATTATTCTGTCAGCATTTAAATAGTTCAAAGCTAATATGGGAGATGATGAGTCCTTTTTCCACCATAGAGGCCATAGAAAATGTCTCAGATGAAATGAGGCAATGTGGAAATATTTGTTGTGCTTCTCAGATTGAAGTATAGTGTTTGATCTAAGTTGCTATTGGAGTCCGGCAGTGTTTTCCCATAATGGTTACAGCTATTCTGACACAGAAAGGAGACAAGGACTTGTTCACACATTTAGAGTACTAATTGATTTCTCTGCGTGCGTATTTAATTTAATTTCATGTTCTTCATGGTGTGTGACAGGCTTCAAGGATTTACGAGGCCAAAATGCTTAAAAAAGTCAAGTACTTGGAAGCTGTTTAAAAGCACGGAGGACGCCGTCCGCGCCCTCCGCGCAGTCCCGCCGGGTCCCCTTCCTGAAAGCCCCCCGTGCCGATCGCGACCCCACAGGCCGGGTCGGGCTCTCATGCCGCTCCTAATATTTCCACCGGAGCTGGCCGCGGCTGCGCAGTCCGCATTGCCCTGAGTGCGGCTGCGCAGCTCTAGGGCCAACCCCTCCGATCCACGCTACAGTGCGTGGTTCGGAGGGGTTGGCCCTAGAGCTGCGCATCCGCACTCGGGGCAATGCGGACTGCGCAGCCGCCGCCAGCTCCAGCGGCCATATTAGGAGCGTCATGAGAGCCCGACCCGGCCTGTGGGGTCGCGATCGGCACGCGGGGCGCTTTCAGGAAGGGGACCCGGCGGAACTGCACGGAGGGTGCGGACGGTGTCCTCCGTGCAATTAAACAGCTTCCAGGTACTTGACCTTTTTAAGCATTTTGGCCTCGTAAGTCCTTTCAGGCTGCATTTCTTTATACTCCTTCAATTTGTCTGGGAGAAAGTGCTGCTCGGCTACAGGAAAATATCTGAGATTGCTTTATTAACCTTCCCAGCGTTCAATTTCCCCAGGATTTCTGTGCAAACAGTGATAACATTTATTTTTAAAACTTTTTTTTTTCCTGTAACTTGCCAAAATGTGTCAAGCAATGGTCTAGTATACAGTGCAGGAGAGTATTGATGTGTATGCATGTTTATACTGTTCACAGCATGTTTTTTTGAACGGACATTTCTGTCCATACCGCTAGGGAGGTTAAAGTAGAACTGTACTGAAAATAACGTAATGAATTAAAATGCTTACTGTTTTACAATAGTCATGTATAAATGATGTAGTGTTTGCCCATTGTGAAATCTTTCCTCACCCTGATTTATATTCTGAAATGTACATCCCGGCAGAATGTTTGTTTACTGTTTGTTCTGAAGCCAGTACAGGTAGTCCCCGACTTACGAACAACCCGCCGATACGAAAGGCATGGATTCTGTGTTTCCATGGGAACAAGTGTAAAAAAAAAAAATCAAATTGGACTTGTAGTTTTTGAGAAAATCGATTTTAAAAAAAGTTGAAAGAAAAAAATGTATATGCAATTTCATTTTTTCTCCTGAGTTTTCTCCTAGGATATAATTTTTCATCTATTTAACCAGTTCAGTCGTTTTTCACCTTATGCCATCCAAGCAAATTTCAACTCCCATTAATTCGCCAATAACTTTATCACTACTTCTCACAATGCATTGATCTATTCCAATGAAGAAAAACAAAAAGCTGATCTCCAAAAAAACTGAACTGACCAATATTGTATAGACGTAAACCAGTATTACTTTGTTAAACAATGATTCCGCATAACATTAAAAGCAATTAAAACACCAAAAAGTTGGCGGCAGGTCGGCTAATAGAAAATCGCAGTAAATGAGTTTACGGTACATAAGCAATAACGCCTAGGTCAAATGTTGTTCCTCAAATGACCTCCAAAAAATTACTAGCACACCCAATGAAAATTAAGAAAAAAAAGTGTCTAACCAAAAATGGATACAAAAATAAGAAGCAAACAAATTCATGCTAATAATGAACCCAACTAGGCAGCAGCAATGTGGACCAAACTTGTGCAAAAAAAAAAAAAAATATTAGATATACTGTATATATAGCAGCACCACAAGTAATAATATTATGAATCAATTGCTATATATATATATATATATATATATATATATATATATATATATATATATATATATATATATATAAAAATTTTTAACTTGTATATATAAGAATTATGCTAAATGCCCAGCGTGGGTAAGGAAATAGGTGATTGCCAGCTGCAAAGGAATTGCAATAATAATAATGGCACCAGTGAATGAAGACAAAAGAAAGGTATGCTTACAAATAAAATGTAGGAGGACGCGAGGAGGACCCAGGAAAAAAGCCGCCCATAAGCCTTAGTGCACCGCGCGGGCTCTAACCCACTTCAGAGGAGGCTGGTGGCCTCAGTCTCAATTTTTTTTTCTTCCTGTAAGTGAACGCTCTCGCTTACAGGAAGTGAAGGGAGGACGGGAAACTTTTTCTTTTTCTTTAGGGCCCTTTCACACCAGAGGGATTTTTCGACGTTTTAACGCCACGGCCAAAGTTGGCGTTTTGCTAGGTAAAAGAAAGTCCATAGACTTTCATTTTACCTTTCATATCTAACTCGGCGTTTTAGAGCGTTGCATTTTAACGCTCCCAGGAGCTTTTTCAGGGCTGTTTACAGCAGAAGTTGGCTGTTGGCGTTTCAATGATAGTCAATGGAAAACGCCAACTTCAGCGTTTTCAAAGCGTTTTACAGCTAACTTGTTCACTTATTTTTATAGAAGAAAAAAAAAAGGACGTTTTCATATGAGCTGTAAAACTCTTTCAAAACGCTTTGAAAACGCTATGTATTGGCGTTAAGCAAAAGGCTGACTTTCAGCCTTTTCTACCGCAGCCTCTAGTGTGAAAGAGCCCTTAGAAATACCGCGGTCTTTCTAACGGTGACTTAGATCAATGAATGGGAACTTTGTTGCAATTGCATATGAGCCCCGCGGGTGTGTACACAAACACACACACACACACACACACACACACACACACCTCTCTCTCTACATCTCTTACTCTCTCTACCCTCTCTTCCTCCGTCTTTTTCCCTCCCTCTCTCTGCGTTCCTTTCTCTCTCTCTCTCTCCCTCTCTCCCTCTCCCTCTCTCCCTCCCTCTCTCTCTCTCCCTCTCTCCCTCTCTCTCTCTCCTCCCTCTCTCTGCCCCACCTCTCTCTGCCCCCCCCCCATACATGGAATGGAACAATGTCTATGACTGGCATTACACTTTAAGCATAATTATGGTCAAATTGAGTAAATACCCCTGCACATACTAGAGGCGCTGCAATGACAATGCTCAAAGTCTTACCCTTTGAAATAAATGGCTGTGTTTTAAAGATTTATTTATTGATTGCTTTTTCTGTAGCACAGTAAAAACACAGCTACACTGAAAGATAATAGCTGCTAGCTGAATGTCCATCAACAGACCACTCAGCACTTCAAAGCCAGGTTGCCGAGCATTAGGTCTTCATAGCAACAGGCCAGTTTTCAGACATTACATTCATAAGCCATTTCAGTTAGAAAGGTTGAACTACTGTGATGTTGTCGTATGCTCTGCAGCTTTTTGTATTAGTCTTTACTTTTGGTAAGGGAAGTTTATATAGCAAAGTGAACAGGACTTTTATAGTAAATGAAAGCTAAAGGTTACAAACCTACTGTGTTGCATTAACAAATGATACACTAATCATCTATATATTTTATAATTGATCATGACTGGAAAGGGGTAGGTCCAGAATTGAGGAGAACCTGATGTGGTTTGTGGTTAAGCATCACTTCCTCAGATGAACAAGGATTACACAAAAACAGTTGCCAAGAGGATAAAACAAAAGGGTTAGCCACTTAAGCTTCATACACAATAGTTGGGACTTGGCTGAGATGGCTGTTTAAAGCCATCTGAGGCACGCATCTATTGCATGTACTTTACTTAGAGATCTAACTCACTGGATCTCTATGTGAAACAGATGAACAAGCACATTGTTTCTTTCTTTGTTCTGCCTGCTGGAAGCCACTTTATCTTGCTCCACATTGTCATCCCTCTTCTTATAGTGGAACTCTAACCCAGGATTAAACTTCATCCCAATCAGTAGCCAAAACCACTTTCCTATGAGAAATCTGTAACTTTTCTCGAATAGATCATTAGGGATGTTTGTATGGCTCTAATTTTTGTGAAACTCCTTCCTCTGTGTAATGTCAGAGGCATGGCCCTGACAGTTTCCTATCTGTGAACCTCACTGCATAATGGCTGTCTCCAACTGCCAAGCAAGCAGAATCTCCCTCTGTACCTACCTCTGTGCAGACCTATATGAAAAAAGCCTATCACAAGGTTACTGGGTGTGTTTCATCGACAATGGCCAATAGTGCTGTCTGTTTCTTGTTTTCATGTCTGCCAGTAGTAAAGATAATGACCGGCAGGGTCCTGATGAATCAAACAACATGAACGAACTACATGACAAATATCAATCATTTATTATTTGTATAACAAAATAATCATAATGCATCTGTTACATATTACCACTACCAATAAAGATAAAGGTAAAAATGTATTTTACTTTTAAGATATCGTCATTTTTATGCCTGATGTCTGTTGGAGTGTACCTCCATATGCTGGTTGACACTGGTTGACGTGTGTCAATCACCAGTCAGCTCCTTCTTCCAGACCCTTCCTCCTGAATATGCTTATTATGTGGAGGAGTGTACACCTACACAAGTGGTTTGTCTCCCCATGTTAAATGACAGTATATATGCCTGGGATGCTTTTGTCCATATTTGATAGATTTTTTTTTTTCAAATTCCCCGATTAAAAAAGCTAAAGGGGGTGGCGATAGGGGTGAGTAAGTCTTGTCCATTTGTACTCTTGGAGAAAAAGAGTGATGAGAAGGGTAGATTTATTGTTTTTTGAAGGTTCAACTATTGGGTCAAGTGTATACTTTTGTCAACATATACACGCCAAATGAATCACAGGCTACTTTCTTACTTTCTTTAGATTGGTGCTTGAACAACTTGAAGGGTTCAGGGAGGGATGTATGGTATTTGGGGGGGGGGGGGGGGGATTGCAATTGGGTCTCAGAGCCTAAAATGGATGTGTCATCGGGATCTAGGAATATTACGGCCGTAGCTAACAAAACTATTAAAATGATTTTTCAAGATGCCCATCTTATAGATTTATGGAGAGCACTTTTTCCTTCTATGAAGGACTATTCATTTTTTCGCATGGTCATAAAATTTACACAAGGATAGATATGCTGTTCTTGGACCATTTTTTTGAGACAGAGTAAAAGGGGCAGGAATAGGGAATATAACTATTTCAGATCATGCCCCAATATGGGTTGATTTGGATTTGATGGTTAGAAATAGGCGTGACTGGCATTGGAGACTCGATTGCAATCTTCTAAATGATGTAGAAGTTAAAGATAAGATCAAAAAAAACATTAGTGGAGTATTTTGAGGATAATGAGTCGGATGGTATGGACAAGGGCATAGTATGGCCGGCCCACAAGGCCAAGAAAAAGAAAGAATATAATGGTAAAATTACAGAATTGTTATTGGAAATAGGAAATTGGAATTAGCGCATAAGGGGTCATTAGATCAAAAGGCCCTAGATGATTTGAATAGTGCAAGAAATAAATTGTCAGAATTATTGGAGGGCAGACTGAGGGAGAAAAATAGAATGTATTCTGCCAAATGGTTTGAACATGCTAATAAGAGTGGGAAATGGTTGGCAAGGGCATTAAAAGGACAAAGGAAAAGTGCATATATTCCTAAGATTAAGGATAATGGGGGGGGTTGTTGAGCTGCAGGCACACAAAATAGCGAATGTTTTTAAAGAATATTATTCTTCATTGTATGGTCTTCCAAAAGATTGATCTAAGGATTTTCATAAGGGAATGTGCAAATATTTAGAGGAATCTGGAATGGTCAAAATATCACAGGAAATTAGGGATATAATGGAAAAAGAGATAAGTGAGGAGGAGGAGGTGTTAGCTATGTTAAAGGCTATGAAGGTGGGTAAGTCACCAGGTCCCAATGGTTTTTCAAAGCAATATTTTACCAATTTCAGTGATGTTTTAGTACCTGCTATGTGTAGATTTTTTTTAATTTCCTTAAAGAGAGTAAAGTAGTGCCCAGGGATGTGTTAGAAGCCCATATAACAGTCATACATAAGAGTGGAAAAGATCCGGCTTTATGTCAAAGTTGCAGGCCTACAGAGGCTTGCAAAAGTATTTGGCCCCCTTGAAGTTTTCCACATTTTGTCACATTACTGCCACAAACATGAATCAAATTTATTGGAATTCCACATGAAAGACCAATACAAAGTGGTGTACACGTGAGAATTGGAACGAAAATCATACATGATTCCAAACATTTTTTACAAATCAATAACTGCAAAGTGGGGTGTGCGTAATTATTCAGCCCCCTTTGGTGTGAGTGCAGTCAGTTGCCCATAGTCATTGCCTAATGAGTGCTAATGACTAAATAGAGTGCATCTGTGTGTAATCTATGTTCCCCATCTCCTGATTGTGGCTAAAAGTTTAATCCCAGTTAAGTGGAGATGCCAGCGTTCTCCAACACTTAAATAATAGGTTGAGTGGGTTAACATGGTGAAGAGTATCAGATTGCTTTGCAGCAGGATAGATTAGGAGCATGTAATGCTAAATGGGGAAAATGGAGTGAATTTCAAGATACTAAGGAGTATGAAGATATGGTGGAGATGTAGGGGAAGGAGCTTTCTGTAATTAAAATGATTATAATTTTTTACTTTTGTAGTACTTTGGATGATAATTGGTGGAGGAGATCTTTAAAGAATAAATTCTAATAATGTTGAATTCTTAACGAGATTGTTGATTTGAAGATTGGGGAGAGTAGGGTTTTTTTTTTGTTTTGTTTTGTTTTTGGGTTTTGCTTATTTTGTATTTTGTAATTTTGAAAATTGGAGAAGAGAATATGATGATATGTTGTATTGGAATTGATATGAGAGCTGGAAATATTCTTACTTCAATAAATTGTATTAAAAAAAAAAGTATTCTGACAGCATATGCTATCATGTCAAAAAATGCTTCCGCGTGGTTTCTAAAAACAGTGTGGGCTAAAAAAATAAATATTAAATATACCCATATTTTCGAATGAGTTCTCAGAATTATACATACAAATAAGGGGGAGTAATGGATGTGTATTTTACATGTGCTTCCACTTTGAAAATAGTGCATGCCATTTGGCAATACCTGAGCAATGCATAGCACTGTTTTTCCGCAGTGTCATTCTTATGGTGCCCATACATGGTACAGTTTTTTTCATCCAATCTTACCATTTCTATGTAGTGTAAAAGTGCCCGTACATGGTACAAGTTTTCATTTTTTTCGATTAGATAAGTTAGTTTCATTATTCCATTAGATTGATTATATTGATTTTTTCCAACATGTCTGATCGCATTTTTATAGAAAAAAACAGGATAATCATTCATTTTTCTTGATCGAAAAAAAAAAAATCTTTTCAACTTTCATTCGATTGGATCGTTTTGATTGAAAAAACTGGAAAATGTTAAGTTTTTATTGTACCCTATATGGGTACTATAAGGGTAAATTATGTGAATATACTGAATGGATAATTTAGGCAGTTCCCTTATATTACATAGAAATTGTAAGATTGGATGAGAAAATTGTACCATGTATGGGCACCATAAGGATCGTGCTTGGTTCTTACAGATGACACTGATAGTATGTGTGTACGCACCTAAAGTTATAAAAATACAATATTTCTAGAGAACCAAAGGTAGTCTAAAGGCCCCCATTAAGGGCCTGTTCAGACTATGCGCGTTCCTAGACGTTTTCAGGGAACGTGTCTGGGTACCAAAAACGCATCTAATGCTCTTGAATGGGCTAGTTCACATGTATGCGTATGAGACGCATACGTTTCTCATCCGCATTGCTGCACGCAGTTCTGTGCGTCACGCATAGAAACGGACGCAATGAACGTCTATGGACGCGTATCAAAAACGCGTACTATTACGTTTTTAGCGTCCGTTTTCCTCTGCACTTCCCATAATTCTTTTTTTCCCCTGGGTCACGTGTGTGTGCAAAACGCAATAGAATACGCATTAGAACGCAAGAAAAACGCATGCGTTTTTCAACTCGCGTTTCTTTGATTTTAAACGCATTCTTCATATGCAGATAGTCTGAACGGGCCCTAACTGTATAATTTTTATGAATGATTTTATACTTCAACTAAATAAATCAGATCAAATTGTGTAAAAAAAGAGTGAGCAGTTCACAATAGATTGAAACAAAATCATATGGTTGATTGTATATATCTGGTTTGTTGTTCTACCTGCAAGTTTTAATGATCGCATCTGTTCTGATCATGTTGAAAATTATACTGTTGATATTTTTATAAATTTAAACTTTTACCTTTTTATTTGAATTTTAGCTGGATCCACGAATAATTCAGCCGTTTTTGGCAGAATGCCGTCAAACAGTTGCCAAATTGGATAATCAGAATATGAAAGCCATCAAGGGGCTTGAAGATAGGCTATATGCACTGGATCAAATGATTGCTAGCTGCAGTAGATTGGTTAATGAACAAAAAGAACTTGCTCAGGTAAGTGCACATTCTGTTTACATGCCTTAAAGGGAATGTCCAAGCAAAATAAAAAAAATGTGTTTCACTTACCTGGGGCTTCTACCAGCCCCATGCAGCCATCCTGTGCCTTCGTAGTCTCTCACTGCTGCTCCAGTCCCCCGCTGGCAGCTTTCTGACCTCGGAGGTCGGCGGGACGCATTGCGTACATTTTTACGCATTCCCGCTAATGCAGGAACATTAACACATACATTTTTACGCATTACTGGTTTAATGCGTAAAAATTTACGCATTAAACCAGTAATGCGTAAAAATGTATGTGTTAATGTTCCTGCACTAGCGGGTATGCGTAAAAATGTACGCAATGCGTCCCGCCGACCTCCGAGGTCAGAAAGCTGCCAGCGGGGGACTGGAGCAGCAGTGAGAGACTACGAGGGCACAGGATGGCTGCATGGGGCTGGCAGAAGCCCCAGGTAAGTGAAACACATTTTTTTATTTTGCTTGAACCTTCCCTTTAAGTATTGAGTTTGTGTCTGTTATCTGCCTGCCATTAGGTGTGCTGCTGCCAAACTTCGTGCATATTTTGCACTTTTTAGGCTTCAGCTGTGACAAGACACAGAACATTTATATTGCACTTTTCTCCTGGCAGCCTAAAAGACCCAGAGCTGCAGCCACTAGGATGCGCTCTATAGGCAGGAGCAGTGTTAGGGAGTCTTGCCCAAGCTCATCTACTGAATAGGTGCTGGCTTACTGAACAGGAAGAGCCAAGCATCAAACTCGGGTCTCCTGTGTCAGAGGCAGAGCCCTTAAAGAGAACCCGAGGTGGGTTTAAAGAATATTATCTGCATACAGAGGCTGGATCTGCCTATACAGCCCAGCCTCTGTTGCTATCCCAAACCCCCCAAGGTCCCCCTGCACTCTGCAATCCCTCTTAAATCACAGCCACACTGCTGACAAACAGCTTGTCAGAGCTGGCTGTGTTTATCTCTATAGTGTCAGTCTGCTGCTCTCCCCGCCTCCTGCAGAACTCCAGTCCCCGCCTGCATCCCTTCCCTCCCTGCTGATTGGAGGGAAGGGACAGGGGCAGGGACCAGAGCTATGCAGGAGGCGGAGGAACAGCTGAGACTGACACTACAGCTGTAAACACAGCCTCACAGCATGGCTGTGATTTATGAGGGATTGCAAAGTGCAGGGGGACCTTAGTGGTGTTTGGGATAGCAACAGAGGCTGGGCTGTATAGGCAGATCCAGGCTCTGTATGCAGATAACATTCTTTAAACACACCTCAGGTTCTCTTTAAAGGGACCATGAGCGGTGTTCTTTAAAAAAAAAAAAAAAAACTGGACTAACTCCCCATCATCCTCCTGGCCCCCTCCACTGCCCACTGGCGGCTCCGGTAATGCGCCGGCTTTGGGTGAAGTTGCGCATGCTCGCACCCGTTGCGCCATCAAGCCAGCTGGCGTAAGAGTCCTGTGCATCCACGGTTCAGTC